>NC_090941.1:822394233-822697263 GCF_040938575.1 Ambystoma mexicanum | reverse complement strand
GTTCGTAAATAAACAAAATGGGGGTGTCCTGAGGACGCTGTCCGAATTGTTCGCTGGCAAGTTGAAAGTGTTCTAAGAACACTCGTGGTGTCCGCTAAATGTTCGTAAATAAACAAAATGGGGTGTCCTGAGGACGCTGTCCGTATTGTTCGCTTGTAAGCTGAAAGTGTTCTCAGAATACTCGCGGTGTCCTGAAATGTCTGTAAATAAACGAAAATGGTGTGTCCTTAGGACGCTGTCCGTGTTGTTCGCAAGCAAGCTGAAACTGTTCTAAGAACACTCACGGTGTTCTGAAATGTTCGTAAATAAACAAAATGGGGGTGTCCTGAGGACACTGTCCGTATTGTTCGCTGGTAAGTTGAAAGTGTTCTAAGAACACTCGCAGTGTCCTGAAATGTTCGTAAATAAACAAAATGGGGGTGTCCTGAGGATGCTGTCCGTATTGTTCTTTGGCAACTTGAAAGTATTCTAAGAACACTTGCGGTGTCCTGAAATGTTCGTAAATAGACAAAATGGGGGTGTCCTGAGGACGCTGTCCGTATTGTTCGCTGGCAAGGTGAAAGTGTTCTAAGAGTACTCGCGGTGTTCTGAAAAGTTCGTAAATAAACAAAATGGGGGTGTCCTGAGGACGCTATCCGTATTGTTCGCTGGCAAGTTGATAGTGTTCTAAGAACACTCGCGGTGTTCTGAAATGTTTGTAAATAAACCAAATGGGGGTGTCCTGAGGACGCTGTCCGTATTGTTCGCTGGCAAGTTGAAAGTGTTCTAAGAACACTTGTGGTGTCCGCTAAATGTTCGTAAATAAACAAAATGGGGGTGTCCTGAGGACGCTGTTTGTATTGTTCGCTTGTAAGTTGAAAGTGGTCTCGCAGTGTCTTGAAATGTTCATAAATAAACAAAATGGGGGTGTCCTGAGGACGCTGTCCACATTGTTTGCTGGTAAGTTGAAAGTGTTCTAAGAACACTCGCGGTGTCCTGAAATATTCGTAAATAAACAACATGGGGGTGTCCTGAGGACGCTGTCCGTATTGTTCGCTGGCAAGTTGAAAGTGTTCTAAGAACACTCGCGGTGTCCGCTAAATGTTCGTAAATAAACAAAATGGGGGTTTCCTGAGGACGCTGTCCGTATTGTTAGCTTGCAAGCTGAAAGTGTTCTAAGAATACTCGCGGTGTCCTGAAATGTCAGTAAATATACGGAAAGGGTGTGTCCTGAGGACGCTGTCCATGTTGTTCGCAAGCAAGCTGAAACTGTTCTAAGAACACTCGCAGTGTCCTGAAATGTTCGTAAATAAACAAAATGGGGGTGTCCTGAGGACGCTGCCGTATTGTTCTCTGGCAAGTTTTGAGAAAGCAGTGTCCTGAAATGTTCGTAAATAAATAAAATGGGGGTGTCCTGAGAACGGTATGCCTGTCCGTTTTGTTCGTAGATAAGTTGATAGTGTTCTAAGAACACTCACGGTGTCCTGAAATGTTCGTAAATAAACAAAATGGGGGTGTCCTGAGGACGCTGTCCGTATTGTTCGCTGGCAAGTTGAAAGTTTTCTAAGAACACTCGCAGTGTCCTGAAATGTTCGTAAATAAACAAAATGGGGGTGTCCTGAGGACGCTGTCCGTATTGTTCGCTGGCAAGTTGAAAGTGTTCTAAGAGTACTCGCTGTGTTCTGAAATGTTTGTAAATAAACAAAATGGGGGTGTCCTGTGGACGCTGTCCATATTGTTCACTGGCAAGTTGATAGTTTTCTAAGAACACTCGCGGTGTCCTGAAATGTTCGTAAATAAACAAAATGGGGGTGTCCTGAGGACGCTGTCCGAATTGTTCGCTGGCAAGTTGAAAGTGTTCTAAGAACACTTGTGGTGTCCGCTAAATGTTCGTAAATAAACAAAATGGGGGTGTCCTGAGGGCACTGTCCGTATTGTTCGCTTGCAAGCTGAACGTCTTCTCAAAATACTTGCGGTGTCCTGAAATGTCTGTAAATAAATTAAAATGGTGTGTCCTGAGGACGCTGTCAGTGTTGTTCGCAAGCGAGCTCAAACTGTTCTAAGAACACTCGCAGTGTTCTGAAACGTTTCTAAATAAACACAATGGGGGTGTCCTGAGGACGCTGTCCGTATTGTTCGCTGGCAAGTTGAAAGGGTTCTAAGAACACTCATTATGTCCGCAGACATTAAAAGTTCCCATAAGACATAGTTAAAATGTTGAAATGTTTGTAAAAAAACAAAATGGGGGTGTCCTGAGGACGATGTCCGTATTGTTTGCTGCCAAGTTGAAAGTGTTCTAAGAACACTCGAAGTGTCCTGCAATGTTCGTAAATAAACAAAATGGAGGTGTCCTGAGGACGCTGTCCGTATTGTTCGCTGGCAAGTTGAAAGTGTTCTAAGAGTACTCGCTGTGTTCTGAAATGTTTGTAAAAAAACAAAATGGGGGTGTCCTGAGGACGCTGTCTGTATTGTTCGCTGGTAAGTTGAAAGTTTTCTAAGAACACTCGCGGTGTCCTGAAATGTTCGTAAATGAACAAAATGGGGGTGTCCTGAGGATGCTGTCCGTATTGTTCGCTGGCAAGTTGAAAGTTTTCTAAGAACACTTGCGGTGTCCTGAAATATTCGTAAATAAACAAAATGGGGGTGTCCTGAGGACGCTGTCCGTATTGTTCGCTGGTAAGTTGACAGTTTTCTAAGAACACTCGCAGTGTCCTGAAATGTTCGTAAATAAACAAAATGGGGGTGTCCTGAGGACGCTGTCCGTATTGTTCGCTGGCAAGTTGAAAGTGTTCTAAGAGTACTCGCTGTGTTCTGAAATGTTTGTAAATAAACAAAATGGGGGTGTCCTGTGGACGCTGTCCATATTGTTCACTGGCAAGTTGATAGTGTTCTAAGAGCACTCGCGGTGTCCTGAAATGTTCGTAAATAAACAAAATTGGGGTGTCCTGAGGACGCTGTCCGAATTGTTCGCTGGCAAGTTGAAAGTGTTCTAAGAACACTTGTGGTGTCCGCTAAATGTTCATAAATAAACAAAATGGGGGTGTCCTGAGGGCGCTGTCCGTATTGTTCGCTTGCAAGCTGAAAGTGTTCTCAGAATACTCGCGGTGTCCTGAAATGTCTGTAAATAAATGAAAATGGTGTGTCCTGAGGACGCTGTCAGTGTTGTTCGCAAGCAAGCTCAAACTGTTCTAAGAACACTCGCAGTGTTCTGAAATGTTCGTAAATAAACACAATGGGGGTGTCCTGAGGACGCTGTCCGTATTGTTCGCTGGCAAGTTGAAAGGGTTCTAAGAACACTCATTATGTCTGCGGACATTAAAAGTTCCCATAAGGCATAGTTAAAATGTTGAAATGTTTGTAAAAAAACAAAATGGGGGTGTCCTGAGGGCGCTGTCATTATTGTTCGCTGGCAAGTTCAAAGTGTTCTAAGAACACTTGCGGCGTCCTGAAATGTTCGTAAATAAACAAAATGGGGGTGTCCTGAGGACGCTGTCCCATTGTTCGCTGGCAAGTTGAAAGTGTTCTAAGAACACTAGCAGTGTCCTAAAATGTTCGTAAATAAACAAAAAGGGGGTGTCCTGAGGACGCTGTCCGTATTGTTCGCTTGCAAGCTGAAAGTGTTCTCAGAATACTTGCGGTGTCCTGAAATGTCTGTAAATAAACGAAAATGGTGTGTCCTGAGGACGCTGTCAGTGTTGTTCGCAAGCAAGCTCAAACTGTTCTAAGAACACTTGCAGTGTTCTAAAATGTTTGTAAATAAACACAATGGGAGTGTCCTGAGGACGCTGTCCGTATTGTTCGCTGGCAAGTTGAAAGGGTTCTAAGAACACTCATTATGTCCGCGGACATTAAAAGCTCCCATAAGGCATAGTTAAAATGTTGAAATGTTTGTAAAAAAACAAAATGGGGATGTCCAGAGGACGCTGTCCTTATTGTTCGCTGGCAAGTTGAAAGTGTTCTAAGAACACTCGCGGTGTCTTGAAATGTTCGTAAATAAACAAAATGGGTGTGTCCTGAGGACGCTGTCTGTATTGTTCGCTGGCAAGTTGAAAGTGTTCTAAGAGTACTCGCTGTGTTCTGAAATGTCTGTAAATAAACGAAAATGGTGTGTCCTGAGGACGCTGTCCGTGTTGTTCGCAAGCAAGCTGAAACTGTTCTAAGAACACTCGCCGTCTTCTGAAATGTTCGTAAATAAACACAATGGGGGTGTCCTAAGGACGCTGTCCGTATTGTTCGCTGGCAAGTTGAAAGTGTTCTAAGAACACTCATTATGTCCGCGGACATTAAAAGTTCCCATAAGGCATAGTTAAAATGTTGAAATGTTTGTAAAAAAACAAAATGGGGGTGTGCAGAGGACGCTGTCCTTATTGTTCGCTGGCAAGTTGAAAGTGTTCTAAGAACACTCGCGGTGTCCTGAAATGTTCGTAAATAAACAAAATGGGGGTGTCCTGAGGACACTGTCCGTATTGTTCGCTGGTAAGTTGAAAGTGTTCTAAGAAAACTCGCGGTGTCCTGAAATGTTTGTAAATAAACAAAATGGGGGTGTCCAGAGGACGCTGTCCGTATTGTTCGCTGGCAACTTGAAAGTGTTCTAAGAACACTCGCAGTGTCCTGAAATGTTCGTAAATAGACAAAATGGGGGTGTTCTGAGGACGCTGTCCGTATTGTTCGCTGGCAAGTTGAAAGTGTTTTAAGAATACTCGTAGTGTCCAAAATGTTCATAAATAAACAAAATGGGGGTGTCCTGAGGACGCTGTCCGTATTGTTCGCTGGCAAGTTGAAAGTGTTCTAAGAGTACTCGCGGTGTTCTGAAAAGTTTGTAAATAAACAAAATGTGGTGTCCTGAGGACACTATACGTATTGTTCGCTGGCAAGTTGATAGTGTTCTAAGAACACTCGCGGTGTCCTGAAATGTTTGTAAATAAACAAAATGGGGGTGTCCTGAGGACGCTGTCCGTATTGTTCGCTGGCAAGTTGAAAGTGTTCTAAGAACACTCGTGGTGTCCGCTAAATGTTCGTAAATAAACAAAATGGGGGTTTCCTGAGGACGCTGTCCATATTGTTTGCTTGCAACCGGAACGTGTTCTCGTGGTGTCCTGAAATGTTCGTAAATAAACAGAATGGGGGTGTCCTAAGGACGATGTCCGTATTGTTTGCTGGCAAGTTGAAAGTGTTCTAAGAACACTCGTGGTGTCCGCTAAATGTTCGTAAATAAACAAAATGGGGGTGTCCTGAGGACGCTGTCCGTATTGTTCGCTTGCAAGCTGAAAGTGTTCTAAGAATACTCGCGGCGTCCTGAAATGTCAGTAAATAAACGAAAAGGGTGTGTCCTGAGGACGCTGTCCTTGATGTTCGCAAGCAAGCTGAAACTCACGGTGTTCTGAAATGTTCGTAAATAAACAAAATGGGGGTGTCCTGAGGACGCTGTCCGTATTGTTCGCTGGCAAGTTGAAAGTGTTCTTAGAACACTCATTATGTCCGCGGACATTAAAAGTTCCCATAAGACACAGTTAAAATGTTGAAATGTTCGTAAAAAAACAAAATGGGGGTGTACTGAGGACGCTGTCCTTATTGTTCGCTGGCAAGTTGAAAGTGTTCTAAGAACACTTGCGGTTTCCTGAAATGTTCGTAAATAATCAAAATGGGGGTGTCCTGAGGATGCTGTCCATATTGTTCGCTGGAAACTTGAAAGTGTTCTAAGAACACTCGCGGTGACCTGAAATGTTCATAAATAAACAACATGGGGGTGTCCTGAGGACGCTGTCCGTATTGTTCGCTGGCAAGTTGAAAGTGTTCTAAGAACACTCACGGTGTCCGCTAAATGTTCGTAAATAAACAAAATGGGGGTTTCCTGAGGACGCTGTCCGTATTGTTAGCTTGCAAGCTGAAAGTGTTCTAAGAATACTCGCAGTGTCCTGAAATGTTCGTAAATAAACAAAATGGGGGTGTCCTGAGGACGCTGTCCGAATTGTTCGCTGGCAAGTTGAAAGTGTTCTAAGAACACTCGTGGTGTCCGCTAAATTTTCGTAAATAAACAAAATGGGGTGTCCTGAGGACGCTGTCCGTATTGTTCGCTTGTAAGCTGAAAGTGTTCTCAGAATACTCGCGGTGTCCTGAAATGTCTGTAAATAAACGAAAATGGTGTGTCCTTAGGACGCTGTCCGTGTTGTTCGCAAGCAAGCTGAAACTGTTCTAAGAACACTCACGGTGTTCTGAAATGTTCGTAAATAAACAAAATGGGGGTGTCCTGAGGACGCTGTCTGTATTGTTCGCTGGTAAGTTGAAAGTGTTCTAAGAACACTCGCGGTGTTCTGAAATGTTTGTAAATAAACAAAATGGGGGTGTCCTGAGGACACTGTCCGTATTGTTCGCTGGTAAGTTGAAAGTGTTCTAAGAACACTCGCAGTGTCCTGAAATGTTCGTAAATAAACAAAATGGGGGTGTCCTGAGGATGCTGTCCGTATTGTTCTTTGGCAACTTGAAAGTATTCTAAGAACACTTGCGGTGTCCTGAAATGTTCGTAAATAGACAAAATGGGGGTGTCCTGAGGACGCTGTCCGTATTGTTCGCTGGCAAGGTGAAAGTGTTCTAAGAGTACTCGCGATGTTCTGAAAAGTTTGTAAATAAACAAAATGGGGGTGTCCTGAGGACGCTATCCGTATTGTTCGCTGGCAAGTTGATAGTGTTCTAAGAACACTCGCGGTGTCCTGAAATGTTTGTAAATAAACAAAATGGGGGTGTCCTGAGGACGCTGTCCGTATTGTTCGCTGGCAAGTTGAAAGTGTTCTAAGAACACTTGTGGTGTCCGCTAAATGTTCGTAAATAAACAAAATGGGGGTGTCCTGAGGACGCTGTTTGTATTGTTCGCTTGTAAGCTGAAAGTGGTCTCGCGGTGTCTTGAAATGTTCATAAATAAACAAAATGGGGGTGTCCTGAGGACGCTGTCCACATTGTTTGCTGGTAAGTTGAAAGTGTTCTAAGAACACTCGCGGTGTCCTGAAATATTCGTAAATAAACAACATGGGGGTGTCCTGAGGACGCTGTCCGTATTGTTCGCTGGCAAGTTGAAAGTGTTCTAAGAACACTCGCGGTGTCCGCTAAATGTTCGTAAATAAACAAAATGGGGGTTTCCTGAGGACGCTGTCCGTATTGTTAGCTTGCAAGCTGAAAGTGTTCTAAGAATACTCGCGGTGTCCTGAAATGTCAGTAAATATGCGGAAAGGGTGTGTCCTGAGGACTCTGTCCATGTTGTTCGCAAGCAAGCTGAAACTGTTCTAAGAACACTCGCAGTGTCCTGAAATGTTCGTAAATAAACAAAATGGGGGTGTCCTGAGGACGCTGCCGTATTGTTCTCTGGCAAGTTTTGAGAACGCAGTGTCCTGAAATGTTCGTAAATAAATAAAATGGGGGTGTCCTGAGAACGGTATGCCTGTCCGTTTTGTTCGTAGATAAGTTGATAGTGTTCTAAGAACACTCACGGTGTCCTGAAATGTTCGTAAATAAACAAAATGGGGGTGTCCTGAGGACGCTGTCCGTATTGTTCGCTGGCAAGTTGAAAGTTTTCTAAGAACACTCGCAGTGTCCTGAAATGTTCGTAAATAAACAAAATGGGGGTGTCCTGAGGACGCTGTCCGTATTGTTCGCTGGCAAGTTGAAAGTGTTCTAAGAGTACTCGCTGTGTTCTGAAATGTTTGTAAATAAACAAAATGGGGGTGTCCTGTGGACGCTGTCCATATTGTTCACTGGCAAGTTGATAGTGTTCTAAGAACACTCGCGGTGTCCTGAAA
Organism: Ambystoma mexicanum; assembly: GCF_040938575.1. NCBI lineage: Eukaryota > Metazoa > Chordata > Amphibia > Caudata > Ambystomatidae > Ambystoma > Ambystoma mexicanum. The sequence goes on along the minus strand of NC_090941.1, from coordinate 822,689,497 downwards.
TGTTCGTAAATAAACAAAATGGGGGTGTCCTGAGGACGCTGTCCGAATTGTTCGCTGGCAAGTTGAAAGTGTTCTAAGAACACTTGTGGTGTCCGCTAAATGTTCGTAAATAAACAAAATGGGGGTGTCCTGAGGGCGCTGTCCGTATTGTTCGCTTGCAAGCTGAACGTCTTCTCAAAATACTTGCGGTGTCCTGAAATGTCTGTAAATAAATTAAAATGGTGTGTCCTGAGGACGCTGTCAGTGTTGTTCGCAAGCGAGCTCAAACTGTTCTAAGAACACTCGCAGTGTTCTGAAACGTTTCTAAATAAACACAATGGGGGTGTCCTGAGGACGCTGTCCGTATTGTTCGCTGGCAAGTTGAAAGGGTTCTAAGAACACTCATTATGTCCGCAGACATTAAAAGTTCCCATAAGACATAGTTAAAATGTTGAAATGTTTGTAAAAAAACAAAATGGGGGTGTCCTGAGGATGATGTCCGTATTGTTCGCTGCCAAGTTGAAAGTGTTCTAAGAACACTCGAAGTGTCCTGCAATGTTCGTAAATAAACAAAATGGGGGTGTCCTGAGGACGCTGTCCGTATTGTTCGCTGGCAAGTTGAAAGTGTTCTAAGAGTACTCGCTGTGTTCTGAAATGTTTGTAAAAAAACAAAATGGGGGTGTCCTGAGGACGCTGTCTGTATTGTTCGCTGGTAAGTTGAAAGTTTTCTAAGAACACTCGCGGTGTCCTGAAATGTTCGTAAATGAACAAAATGGGGGTGTCCTGAGGATGCTGTCCGTATTGTTCGCTGGCAAGTTGAAAGTTTTCTAAGAACACTTGCGGTGTCCTGAAATATTCGTAAATAAACAAAATGGGGGTGTCCTGAGGACGCTGTCCGTATTGTTCGCTGGTAAGTTGACAGTTTTCTAAGAACACTCGCAGTGTCCTGAAATGTTCGTAAATAAACAAAATGGGGGTGTCCTGAGGACGCTGTCCGTATTGTTCGCTGGCAAGTTGAAAGTGTTCTAAGAGTACTCGCTGTGTTCTGAAATGTTTGTAAATAAACAAAATGGGGGTGTCCTGTGGACGCTGTCCATATTGTTCACTGGCAAGTTGATAGTGTTCTAAGAACACTCGCGGTGTCCTGAAATGTTCGTAAATAAACAAAATGGGGGTGTCCTGAGGACGCTGTCCGAATTGTTCGCTGGCAAGTTGAAAGTGTTCTAAGAACACTTGTGGTGTCCGCTAAATGTTCGTAAATAAACAAAATGGGGGTGTCCTGAGGGCGCTGTCCGTATTGTTCGCTTGCAAGCTGAAAGTGTTCTCAGAATACTCGCGGTGTCCTGAAATGTCTGTAAATAAATGAAAATGGTGTGTCCTGAGGACGCTGTCAGTGTTGTTCGCAAGCAAGCTCAAACTGTTCTAAGAACACTCGCAGTGTTCTGAAATGTTCGTAAATAAACACAATGGGGGTGTCCTGAGGACGCTGTCCGTATTGTTCGCTGGCAAGTTGAAAGGGTTCTAAGAACACTCATTATGTCTGCGGACATTAAAAGTTCCCATAAGGCATAGTTAAAATGTTGAAATGTTTGTAAAAAAACAAAATGGGGGTGTCCTGAGGGCGCTGTCATTATTGTTCGCTGGCAAGTTCAAAGTGTTCTAAGAACACTTGCGGTGTCCTGAAATGTTCGTAAATAAACAAAATGGGTGTGTCCTGAGGACGCTGTCCATATTATTCGCTGGTAAGTTGAAAGTGTTCTAAGAACACTCGCGGTGTCCTGAAATGTTCGTAAATAAACAAAATGGGGGTGTCCTGAGGACGCTGTCCGTATTGTTCGCTGGCAAGTTGAAAGTGTTCTAAGAACACTAGCAGTGTCCTAAAATGTTCGTAAATAAACAAAATGGGGGTGTCCTGAGGACGCTGTCCGTATTGTTCGCTTGCAAGCTGAAAGTGTTCTCAGAATACTTGCGGTGTCCTGAAATGTCTGTAAATAAACGAAAATGGTGTGTCCTGAGGACGCTGTCAGTGTTGTTCGCAAGCAAGCTCAAACTGTTCTAAGAACACTTGCAGTGTTCTAAAATGTTCGTAAATAAACACAATGGGAGTGTCCTGAGGACGCTGTCCGTATTGTTCGCTGGCAAGTTGAAAGGGTTCTAAGAACACTCATTATGTCCGCGGACATTAAAAGCTCCCATAAGGCATAGTTAAAATGTTGAAATGTTTGTAAAAAAACAAAATGGGGATGTCCAGAGGACGCTGTCCTTATTGTTCGCTGGCAAGTTGAAAGTGTTCTAAGAACACTCGCGGTGTCTTGAAATGTTCGTAAATAAACAAAATGGGTGTGTCCTGAGGACGCTGTCTGTATTGTTCGCTGGCAAGTTGAAAGTGTTCTAAGAGTACTCGCTGTGTTCTGAAATGTCTGTAAATAAACGAAAATGGTGTGTCCTGAGGACGCTGTCCGTGTTGTTCGCAAGCAAGCTGAAACTGTTCTAAGAACACTCGCCGTCTTCTGAAATGTTCGTAAATAAACACAATGGGGGTGTCCTAAGGACGCTGTCCGTATTGTTCGCTGGCAAGTTGAAAGTGTTCTAAGAACACTCATTATGTCCACGGACATTAAAAGTTCCCATAAGGCATAGTTAAAATGTTGAAATGTTTGTAAAAAAACAAAATGGGGGTGTGCAGAGGACGCTGTCCTTATTGTTCGCTGGCAAGTTGAAAGTGTTCTAAGAACACTCGCGGTGTCCTGAAATGTTCGTAAATAAACAAAATGGGGGTGTCCTGAGGACACTGTCCGTATTGTTCGCTGGTAAGTTGAAAGTGTTCTAAGAAAACTCGCGGTGTCCTGAAATGTTTGTAAATAAACAACATGGGGGTGTCCAGAGGACGCTGTCCGTATTGTTCGCTGGACACTTGAAAGTGTTCTAAGAACACTCGCTGTGTCCTGAAATGTTCATAAATAGACAAAATGGGGGTGTTCTGAGGACGCTGTCCGTATTGTTCGCTGGCAAGTTGAAAGTGTTCTAAGAATACTCGTAGTGTCCAAAATGTTCATAAATAAACAAAATGGGGGTGTCCTGAGGACGCTGTCCGTATTGTTCGCTGGCAAGTTGAAAGTGTTCTAAGAGTACTCGCGGTGTTCTGAAAAGTTTGTAAATAAACAAAATGTGGTGTCCTGAGGACACTATACGTATTGTTCGCTGGCAAGTTGATAGTGTTCTAAGAACACTCGCGGTGTCCTGAAATGTTTGTAAATAAACAAAATGGGGGTGTCCTGAGGACGCTGTCCGTATTGTTCGCTGGCAAGTTGAAAGTGTTCTAAGAACACTCGTGGTGTCCGCTAAATGTTCGTAAATAAACAAAATGGGGGTTTCCTGAGGACGCTGTCCATATTGTTTGCTTGCAACCGGAACGTGTTCTCGTGGTGTCCTGAAATGTTCGTAAATAAACAGAATGGGGGTGTCCTAAGGACGCTGTCCGTATTGTTTGCTGGCAAGTTGAAAGTGTTCTAAGAACACTCGTGGTGTCCGCTAAATGTTCGTAAATAAACAAAATGGGGGTGTCCTGAGGACGCTGTCCGTATTGTTTGCTGGCAAGTTGAAAGTGTTCTTAGAACACTCATTATGTCCACGGACATTAAAAGTTCCCATAAGACACAGTTAAAATGTTGAAATGTTCGTAAAAAAACAAAATGGGGGTGTCCTGAGGACGCTGTCCTTATTGTTCACTGGCAAGTTGAAAGTGTTCTAAGAACTCTTGCGGTTTCCTGAAATGTTCGTAAATAATCCAAATGGGGGTGTCCTGAGGATGCTGTCCATATTGTTCGCTGGAAACTTGAAAGTGTTCTAAGAACACTCGTGGTGACCTGAAATGTTCATAAATAAACAACATGGGGGTGTCCTGAGGACGCTGTCCGTATTGTTCGCTGGCAAGTTGAAAGTGTTCTAAGAACACTCACGGTGTCCGCTAAATGTTCGTAAATAAACAAAATGGGGGTTTCCTGAGGACGCTGTCCGTATTGTTAGCTTGCAAGCTGAAAGTGTTCTAAGAATACTCGCGGTGTCCTGAAATGTTCGTAAATAAACAAAATGGGGGTGTCCTGAGGACGCTGTCCGAATTGTTCGCTGGCAAGTTGAAAGTGTTCTAAGAACACTCGTGGTGTCCGCTAAATGTTCGTAAATAAACAAAATGGGGTGTCCTGAGGACGCTGTCCGTATTGTTCGCTTGTAAGCTGAAAGTGTTCTCAGAATACTCGCGGTGTCCTGAAATGTCTGTAAATAAACGAAAATGGTGTGTCCTTAGGACGCTGTCCGTGTTGTTCGCAAGCAAGCTGAAACTGTTCTAAGAACACTCACGGTGTTCTGAAATGTTCGTAAAAAAACAAAATGGGGGTGTCCTGAGGACGCTGTCTGTATTGTTCGCTTGTAAGTTGAAAGTGTTCTAAGAACACTCGCGGTGTCCTGAAATGTTCGTAAATAAACAAAATGGGGGTGTCCTGAGGACACTGTCCGTATTGTTCGCTGGTAAGTTGAAAGTGTTCTAAGAACACTCGCAGTGTCCTGAAATGTTCGTAAATAAACAAAATGGGGGTGTCCTGAGGATGCTGTCGTATTGTTCTTTGGCAACTTGAAAGTATTCTAAGAACACTTGCGGTGTCCTGAAATGTTCGTAAATAGACAAAATGGGGGTGTCCTGAGGACGCTGTCCGTATTGTTCGCTGGCAAGGTGAAAGTGTTCTAAGAGTACTCGCGGTGTTCTGAAAAGTTCGTAAATAAACAAAATGGGGGTGTCCTGAGGACGTTATCCGTATTGTTCGCTGGCAAGTTGATAGTGTTCTAAGAACACTCGCGGTGTCCTGAAATGTTTGTAAATAAACAAAATGGGGGTGTCCTGAGGACGCTGTCCGTATTGTTCGCTGGCAAGTTGAAAGTGTTCTAAGAACACTTGTGGTGTCCGCTAAATGTTCGTAAATAAACAAAATGGGGGTGTCCTGAGGACGCTGTTTGTATTATTCGCTTGTAAGCTGAAAGTGGTCTCGCGGTGTCTTGAAATGTTCATAAATAAACAAAATGGGGGTGTCCTGAGGACGCTGTCCACATTGTTTGCTGGTAAGTTGAAAGTGTTCTAAGAACACTCGCGGTGTCCTGAAATATTCGTAAATAAACAACATGGGGGTGTCCTGAGGACGCTGTCCGTATTGTTCGCTGGCAAGTTGAAAGTGTTCTAAGAACACTCGCGGTGTCCGCTAAATGTTCGTAAATAAACAAAATGGGGGTTTCCTGAGGACGCTGTCCGTATTGTTAGCTTGCAAGCTGAAAGTGTTCTAAGAATACTCGCGGTGTCCTGAAATGTCAGTAAATATACGGAAAGGGTGTGTCCTGAGGACGCTGTCCATGTTGTTCGCAAGCAAGCTGAAACTGTTCTAAGAACACTCGCAGTGTCCTGAAATGTTCGTAAATAAACAAAATGGGGGTGTCCTGAGGACGCTGCCGTATTGTTCTCTGGCAAGTTTTGAGAACGCAGTGTCCTGAAATGTTCGTAAATAAATAAAATGGGGGTGTCCTGAGAACGGTATGCCTGTCCGTTTTGTTCGTAGATAAGTTGATAGTGTTCTAAGAACACTCACGGTGTCCTGAAATGTTCGTAAATAAACAAAATGGGGGTGTCCTGAGGACGCTGTCCGTATTGTTCGCTGGCAAGTTGAAAGTTTTCTAAGAACACTCGCAGTGTCCTGAAATGTTCGTAAATAAACAAAATGGGGGTGTCCTGAGGACGCTGTCCGTATTGTTCGCTGGCAAGTTGAAAGTGTTCTAAGAGTACTCGCTGTGTTCTGAAATGTTTGTAAATGAACAAAATGGGGGTGTCCTGTGGACGCTGTCCATATTGTTCACTGGCAAGTTGATAGTGTTCTAAGAACACTCGCGGTGTCCTGAAATGTTCGTAAATAAACAAAATGGGGGTGTCCTGAGGACGCTGTCCGAATTGTTCGCTGGCAAGTTGAAAGTGTTCTAAGACCACTTGTGGTGTCCGCTAAATGTTCGTAAATAAACAAAATGGGGGTGTCCTGAGGGCGCTGTCCGTATTGTTCGCTTGCAAGCTGAACGTATTCTCAAAATACTTGCGGTGTCCTGAAATGTCTGTAAATAAATTAAAATGGTGTGTCCTGAGGACGCTGTCAGTGTTGTTCGCAAGCGAGCTCAAACTGTTCTAAGAACACTCGCAGTGTTCTGAAACGTTTCTAAATAAACACAATGGGGGTGTCCTGAGGACGCTGTCCGTATTGTTCGCTGGCAAGTTGAAAGGGTTCTAAGAACACTCATTATGTCCGCAGACATTAAAAATTCCCATAAGACATAGTTAAAATGTTGAAATGTTTGTAAAAAAACAAAATGGGGGTGTCCTGAGGACGATGTCCGTATTGTTCGCTGCCAAGTTGAAAGTGTTCTAAGAACACTCGAAGTGTCCTGCAATGTTCGTAAATAAACAAAATGGGGGTGTCCTGAGGACGCTGTCCGTATTGTTCTCTGGCAAGTTGAAAGTGTTCTAAGAGTACTCTCTGTGTTCTGAAATGTTTGTAAAAAAACAAAATGGGGGTGTCCTGAGGACGCTGTCTGTATTGTTCGCTGGTAAGTTGAAAGTTTTCTAAGAACACTCGCGGTGTCCTGAAATGTTCGTAAATGAACAAAATGGGGGTGTCCTGAGGATGCTGTCCGTATTGTTCGCTGGCAAGTTGAAAGTTTTCTAAGAACACTTGCGGTGTCCTGAAATATTCGTAAATAAACAAAATGGGGGTGTCCTGAGGACGCTGTCCGTATTGTTCGCTGGTAAGTTGACAGTTTTCTAAGAACACTCGCAGTGTCCTGAAATGTTCGTAAATAAACAAAATGGGGGTGTCCTGAGGACGCTGTCCGTATTGTTCGCTGGCAAGTTGAAAGTGTTCTAAGAGTACTCGCTGTGTTCTGAAATGTTTGTAAATAAACAAAATGGGGGTGTCCTGTGGACGCTGTCCATATTGTTCACTGGCAAGTTGATAGTGTTCTAAGAACACTCGCGGTGTCCTGAAATGTTCGTAAATAAACAAAATGGGGGTGTCCTGAGGACGCTGTCCGAATTGTTCGCTGGCAAGTTGAAAGTGTTCTAAGAACACTTGTGGTGTCCGCTAAATGTTCGTAAATAAACAAAATGGGGGTGTCCTGAGGGCGCTGTCCGTATTGTTCGCTTGCAAGCTGAAAGTGTTCTCAGAATACTCGCGGTGTCCTGAAATGTCTGTAAATAAATGAAAATGGTGTGTCCTGAGGACGCTGTCCTTGATGTTCGCAAGCAAGCTCAAACTGTTCTAAGAACACTCGCAGTGTTCTGAAATGTTCGTAAATAAACACAATGGGGGTGTCCTGAGGAGGCTGTCCGTATTGTTCGCTGGCAAGTTGAAAGGGTTCTAAAAAGACTCATTATGTCTGCGGACATTAAAAGTTCCCATAAGGCATAGTTAAAATGTTGAAATGTTTGTAAAAAAACAAAATGGGGGTGTCCTGAGGGCGCTGTCATTATTGTTCGCTGGCAAGTTCAAAGTGTTCTAAGAACACTTGCGGTGTCCTGAAATGTTCGTAAATAAACAAAATGGGTGTGTCCTGAGGACGCTGTCCGTATTGTTCGCTGGCAAGTTGAAAGTGTTCTAAGAACACTCGTGGTGTCCGCTAAATGTTCGTAAATAAACAAAATGGGCGTTTCCTGAGGAGGCTGTCCATATTGTTTGCTTGCAACCGGAACGTGTTCTCGTGGTGTCCTGAAATGTTCGTAAATAAACAGAATGGGGGTGTCCTAAGGTCGCTGTCCGTATTGTTTGCTGGCAAGTTGAAAGTGTTCTAAGAACACTCGTGGTGTCCGCTAAATGTTCGTAAATAAACAAAATGGGGGTGTCCTGAGGACGCTGTCCGTATTGTTTGCTGGCAAGTTGAAAGTGTTCTTAGAACACTCATTATGTCCGCGGACATTAAAAGTTCCCATAAGACACAGTTAAAATGTTGAAATGTTCGTAAAAAAACAAAATGGGGGTGTCCTGAGGACGCTGTCCTTATTGTTCGCTGGCAAGTTGAAAGTATTCTAAGAACACTTGCGGTTTCCTGAAATGTTCGTAAATAATCAAAATGGGGGTGTCCTGAGGATGCTGTCCATATTGTTCGCTGGAAACTTGAAAGTGTTCTAAGAACACTCGTGGTGACCTGAAATGTTCATAAATAAACAACATGGGGGTGTCCTGAGGACGCTGTCCGTATTGTTCGCTGGCAAGTTGAAAGTGTTCTAAGAACACTCACGGTGTCCGCTAAATGTTCGTAAATGAACAAAATGGGGGTTTCCTGAGGACGCTGTCCGTATTGTTAGCTTGAAAGCTGAAAGTGTTCTAAGAATACTCGCGGTGTCCTGAAATGTTCGTAAATAAACAAAATGGGGGTGTCCTGAGGACGCTGTCCGAATTGTTCGCTGGCAAGTTGAAAGTGTTCTAAGAACACTCGTGGTGTCCGCTAAATGTTCGTAAATAAACAAAATGGGGTGTCCTGAGGACGCTGTCCGTATTGTTCGCTTGTAAGCTGAAAGTGTTCTCAGAATACTCGCGGTGTCCTGAAATGTCTGTAAATAAACGAAAATGGTGTGTCCTTAGGACGCTGTCCGTGTTGTTCGCAAGCAAGCTGAAAATGTTCTAAGAACACTCACGGTGTTCTGAAATGTTCGTAAAAAAACAAAATGGGGGTGTCCTGAGGACGCTGTCTGTATTGTTCGCTGGTAAGTTGAAAGTGTTCTAAGAACACTCGCGGTGTCCTGAAATGTTCGTAAATAAACAAAATGGGGGTGTCCTGAGGACACTGTCCGTATTGTTCGCTGGTAAGTTGAAAGTGTTCTAAGAACACTCGCAGTGTCCTGAAATGTTCGTAAATAAACAAAATGGGGGTGTCCTGAGGATGCTGTCCGTATTGTTCTTTGGCAACTTGAAAGTATTCTAAGAACACTTGCGGTGTCCTGAAATGTTCGTAAATAGACAAAATGGGGGTGTCCTGAGGACGCTGTCCGTATTGTTCGCTGGCAAGGTGAAAGTGTTCTAAGAGTACTCGCGGTGTTCTGAAAAGTTCGTAAATAAACAAAATGGGGGTGTCCTGAGGACGTTATCCGTATTGTTCGCTGGCAAGTTGATAGTGTTCTAAGAACACTCGCGGTGTCCTGAAATGTTTGTAAATAAACAAAATGGGGGTGTCCTGAGGACGCTGTCCGTATTGTTCGCTGGCAAGTTGAAAGTGTTCTAAGAACACTTGTGGTGTCCGCTAAATGTTCGTAAATAAACAAAATGGGGGTGTCCTGAGGACGCTGTTTGTATTGTTCGCTTGTAAGCTGAAAGTGGTCTCGCGGTGTCTTGAAATGTTCATAAATAAACAAAATGGGGGTGTCCTGAGGACGCTGTCCACATTGTTTGCTGGTAAGTTGAAAGTGTTCTAAGAACACTCGCGGTGTCCTGAAATATTCGTAAATAAACAACATGGGGGTGTCCTGAGGACGCTGTCCGTATTGTTCGCTGGCAAGTTGAAAGTGTTCGAAGAACACTCGCGGTGTCCGCTAAATGTTCGTAAATAAACAAAATGGGGGTTTCCTGAGGACGCTGTCCGTATTGTTAGCTTGCAAGCTGAAAGTGTTCTAAGAATACTCGCGGTGTCCTGAAATGTCAGTAAATATACGGAAAGGGTGTGTCCTGAGGACGCTGTCCATGTTGTTCGCAAGCAAGCTGAAACTGTTCTAAGAACACTCGCAGTGTCCTGAAATGTTCGTAAATAAACAAAATGGGGGTGTCCTGAGGACGCTGCCGTATTGTTCTCTGGCAAGTTTTGAGAACGCAGTGTCCTGAAATGTTCGTACATAAATAAAATGGGGGTGTCCTGAGAACGGTATGCCTGTCCGTTTTGTTCGTAGATAAGTTGATAGTGTTCTAAGAACACTCACGGTGTCCTGAAATGTTCGTAAATAAACAAAATGGGGGTGTCCTGAGGACGCTGTCCGTATTGTTCGCTGGCAAGTTGAAAGTTTTCTAAGAACACTCGCAGTGTCCTGAAATGTTCGTAAATAAACAAAATGGGGGTGTCCTGAGGACGCTGTCCGTATTGTTCGCTGGCAAGTTGAAAGTGTTCTAAGAGTACTCGCTGTGTTCTGAAATGTTTGTAAATAAACAAAATGGGGGTGTCCTGTGGACGCTGTCCATATTGTTCACTGGCAAGTTGATAGTGTTCTAAGAACACTCGCGGTGTCCTGAAATGTTCGTAAATAAACAAAATGGGGGTGTCCTGAGGACGCTGTCCGAATTGTTCGCTGGCAAGTTGAAAGTGTTCTAAGAACACTTGTGGTGTCCGCTAAATGTTCGTAAATAAACAAAATGGGGGTGTCCTGAGGGCGCTGTCCGTATTGTTCGCTTGCAAGCTGAACGTCTTCTCAAAATACTTGCGGTGTCCTGAAATGTCTGTAAATAAATTAAAATGGTGTGTCCTGAGGACGCTGTCAGTGTTGTTCGCAAGCGAGCTCAAACTGTTCTAAGAACACTCGCAGTGTTCTGAAACGTTTCTAAATAAACACAATGGGGGTGTCCTGAGGACGCTGTCCGTATTGTTCGCTGGCAAGTTGAAAGGGTTCTAAGAACACTCATTATGTCCGCAGACATTAAAAGTTCCCATAAGACATAGTTAAAATGTTGAAATGTTTGTAAAAAAACAAAATGGGGGTGTCCTGAGGACGATGTCCGTATTGTTCGCTGCCAAGTTGAAAGTGTTCTAAGAACACTCGAAGTGTCCTGCAATGTTCGTAAATAAACAAAATGGGGGTGTCCTGAGGACGATGCCCGTATTGTTCGCTGACAAGTTGAAAGTGTTCTAAGAGTACTCGCTGTGTTCTGAAATGTTTGTAAAAAAACAAAATCGGGGTGTCCTGAGGACGCTGTCTGTATTGTTCGCTGGTAAGTTGAAAGTTTTCTAAGAACACTCGCGGTGTCCTGAAATGTTCGTAAATGAACAAAATGGGGGTGTCCTGAGGATGCTGTCCGTATTGTTCGCTGGCAAGTTGAAAGTTTTCTAAGAACACTTGCGGTGTCCTGAAATATTCGTAAATAAACAAAATGGGGGTGTCCTGAGGACGCTGTCCGTATTGTTCGCTGGTAAGTTGACAGTTTTCTAAGAACACTCGCAGTGTCCTGAAATGTTCGTAAATAAACAAAATGGGGGTGTCCTGAGGACGCTGTCCGTATTGTTCGCTGGCAAGTTGAAAGTGTTCTAAGAGTACTCGCTGTGTTCTGAAATGTTTGTAAATAAACAAAATGGGGGTGTCCTGTGGACGCTGTCCATATTGTTCACTGGCAAGTTGATAGTGTTCTAAGAACACTCGCGGTGTCCTGAAATGTTCGTAAATAAACAAAATGGGGGTGTCCTGAGGACGCTGTCCGAATTGTTCGCTGGCAAGTTGAAAGTGTTCTAAGAACACTTGTGGTGTCCGCTAAATGTTCGTAAATAAACAAAATGGGGGTGTCCTGAGGGCGCTGTCCGTATTGTTTGCTTGCAAGCTGAAAGTGTTCTCAGAATACTCGCGGTGTCCTGAAATGTCTGTAAATAAATGAAAATGGTGTGTCCTGAGGACGCTGTCCTTGATGTTCGCAAGCAAGCTCAAACTGTTCTAAGAACACTCGCAGTGTTCTGAAATGTTCGTAAATAAACACAATGGGGGTGTCCTGAGGACGCTGTCCGTATTGTTCGCTGGCAAGTTGAAAGGGTTCTAAAAAGACTCATTATGTCTGCGGACATTAAAAGTTCCAATAAGGCATAGTTAAAATGTTGAAATGTTTGTAAAAAAACAAAATGGGGGTGTCCTGAGGGCGCTGTCATTATTGTTCGCTGGCAAGTTCAAAGTGTTCTAAGAACACTTGCGGTGTCCTGAAATGTTCGTAAATAAACAAAATGGGTGTGTCCTGAGGACGCTGTCCATATTATTCGCTGGTAAGTTGAAAGTGTTCTAAGAACACTCGCGGTGTCCTGAAATGTTCGTAAATAAACAAAATGGGGTTGTCCTGAGGACGCTGTCCGTATTGTTTGCTGGCAAGTTGAAAGTGTTCTAAGAACACTAGCAGTGTCCTAAAATGTTCGTAAATAAACAAAAAGGGGGTGTCCTGAGGACGCTGTCCGTATTGTTCGCTTGCAAGCTGAAAGTGCTCTCAGAATACTTGCGGTGTCCTGAAATGTCTGTAAATAAACGAAAATGGTGTGTCCTGAGGACGCTGTCAGTGTTGTTCGCAAGCAAGCTCAAACTGTTCTAAGAACACTTGCAGTGTTCTAAAATGTTCGTAAATAAACACAATGGGAGTGTCCTGAGGACGCTGTCCGTATTGTTCGCTGGCAAGTTGAAAGGGTTCTAAGAACACTCATTATGTCCGCGGACATTAAAAGCTCCCATAAGGCATAGTTAAAATGTTGAAATGTTTGTAAAAAAACAAAATGGGGATGTCCAGAGGACGCTGTCCTTATTGTTCGCTGGCAAGTTGAAAGTGTTCTAAGAACACTCGCGGTGTCTTGAAATGTTCGTAAATAAACAAAATGGGTGTGTCCTGAGGACGCTGTCTGTATTGTTCGCTGGCAAGTTGAAAGTGTTCTAAGAGTACTCGCTGTGTTCTGAAATGTCTGTAAATAAACGAAAATGGTGTGTCCTGAGGACGCTGTCCGTGTTGTTCGCAAGCAAGCTGAAACTGTTCTAAGAACACTCGCCGTCTTCTGAAATGTTCGTAAATAAACACAATGGGGGTGTCCTAAGGACGCTGTCCGTATTGTTCGCTGGCAAGTTGAAAGTGTTCTAAGAACACTCATTATGTCCGCGGACATTAAAAGTTCCCATAAGGCATAGTTAAAATGTTGAAATGTTTGTAAAAAAAACAAAATGGGGGTGTGCAGAGGACGCTGTCCTTATTGTTCGCTGGCAAGTTGAAAGTGTTCTAAGAACACTCGCGGTGTCCTGAAATGTTCGTAAATAAACAAAATGGGGGTGTCCTGAGGACACTGTCCGTATTGTTCGCTGGTAAGTTGAAAGTGTTCTAAGAAAACTCGCGGTGTCCTGAAATGTTTGTAAATAAACAAAATGGGGGTGTCCAGAGGACGCTGTCCGTATTGTTCGCTGGCAACTTGAAAGTGTTCTAAGAACACTCGCAGTGTCCTGAAATGTTCGTAAATAGACAAAATGGGGGTGTTCTGAGGACGCTGTCCGTATTGTTCGCTGGCAAGTTGAAAGTGTTCTAAGAATACTCGTAGTGTCCAAAATGTTCATAAATAAACAAAATGGGGGTGTCCTGAGGACGCTGTCCGTATTGTTCGCTGGCAAGTTGAAAGTGTTCTAAGAGTATTCGCGGTGTTCTGAAAAGTTTGTAAATAAACAAAATGTGGTGTCCTGAGGACACTATACGTATTGTTCGCTGGCAAGTTGATAGTGTTCTAAGAACACTCGCGGTGTCCTGAAATGTTTGTAAATAAACAAAATGGGGGTGTCCTGAGGACGCTGTCCGTATTGTTCGCTGGCAAGTTGAAAGTGTTCTAAGAACACTCGTGGTGTCCGCTAAATGTTCGTAAATAAACAAAATGGGGGTTTCCTGAGGACGCTGTCCATATTGTTTGCTTGCAACCGGAACGTGTTCTCGTGGTGTCCTGAAATGTTCGTAAATAAACAGAATGGGGGTGTCCTAAGGACGCTGTCCGTATTGTTTGCTGGCAAGTTGAAAGTGTTCTAAGAACACTCGTGGTGTCCGCTAAATGTTCGTAAATAAACAAAATGGGGGTGTCCTGAGGACGCTGTCCGTATTGTTCGCTTGCAAGTTGAAAGTGTTCTCGCGGTGTCCTGAAATGTTCATAAATAAACAAAAAAGGGGTGTCCTGAGGACGCTGTCCATATTGTTTGCTGGTAAGTTGAAAGTGTTCTAAGAACAATCGCGTGTCCTGAAATGTTCGTAAATAAACAAAATGGGGGTTTCCTGAGGACGCTGTCCGTATTGTTCGCTGGCCAGTTGATAGTGTTCTAAGAGTAGTCGCGGTGTTCTGAAATGTTCGTAAATAAACAAAATGGGGGTGTCCTGAGGACGCTGTCCGTATTGTTTGCTGGCAAGTTGAAAGTGTTCTAAGAACACTAGCAGTGTCCTAAAATGTTCGTAAATAAACAAAAAGGGGGTGTCCTGAGGACGCTGTCCGTATTGTTCACTTGCAAGCTGAAAGTGCTCTCAGAATACTTGCGGTGTCCTGAAATGTCTGTAAATAAACGAAAATGGTGTGTCCTGAGGACGCTGTCAGTGTTGTTCGCAAGCAAGCTCAAACTGTTCTAAGAACACTTGCAGTGTTCTAAAATGTTCGTAAATAAACACAATGGGAGTGTCCTGAGGACGCTGTCCGTATTGTTCGCTGGCAAGTTGAAAGGGTTCTAAGAACACTCATTATGTCCGCGGACATTAAAAGCTCCCATAAGGCATAGTTAAAATGTTGAAATGTTTGTAAAAAAACAAAATGGGGATGTCCAGAGGACGCTGTCCTTATTGTTCGCTGGCAAGTTGAAAGTGTTCTAAGAACACTCGCGGTGTCTTGAAATGTTCGTAAATAAACAAAATGGGTGTGTCCTGAGGACGCTGTCTGTATTGTTCGCTGGCAAGTTGAAAGTGTTCTAAGAGTACTCGCTGTGTTCTGAAATGTCTGTAAATAAACGAAAATGGTGTGTCCTGAGGACGCTGTCCGTGTTGTTCGCAAGCAAGCTGAAACTGTTCTAAGAACACTCGCCGTCTTCTGAAATGTTCGTAAATAAACACAATGGGGGTGTCCTAAGGACGCTGTCCGTATTGTTCGCTGGCAAGTTGAAAGTGTTCTAAGAACACTCATTATGTCCGCGGACATTAAAAGTTCCCATAAGGCATAGTTAAAATGTTGAAATGTTTGTAAAAAAAACAAAATGGGGGTGTGCAGAGGACGCTGTCCTTATTGTTCGCTGGCAAGTTGAAAGTGTTCTAAGAACACTCGCGGTGTCCTGAAATGTTCGTAAATAAACAAAATGGGGGTGTCCTGAGGACACTGTCCGTATTGTTCGCTGGTAAGTTGAAAGTGTTCTAAGAAAACTCGCGGTGTCCTGAAATGTTTGTAAATAAACAAAATGGGGGTGTCCAGAGGACGCTGTCCGTATTGTTCGCTGGCAACTTGAAAGTGTTCTAAGAACACTCGCAGTGTCCTGAAATGTTCGTAAATAGACAAAATGGGGGTGTTCTGAGGACGCTGTCCGTATTGTTCGCTGGCAAGTTGAAAGTGTTCTAAGAATACTCGTAGTGTCCAAAATGTTCATAAATAAACAAAATGGGGGTGTCCTGAGGACGCTGTCCGTATTGTTCGCTGGCAAGTTGAAAGTGTTCTAAGAGTACTCGCGGTGTTCTGAAAAGTTTGTAAATAAACAAAATGTGGTGTCCTGAGGACACTATACGTATTGTTCGCTGGCAAGTTGATAGTGTTCTAAGAACACTCGCGGTGTCCTGAAATGTTTGTAAATAAACAAAATGGGGGTGTCCTGAGGACGCTGTCCGTATTGTTCGCTGGCAAGTTGAAAGTGTTCTAAGAACACTCGTGGTGTCCGCTAAATGTTCGTAAATAAACAAAATGGGGGTTTCCTGAGGACGCTGTCCATATTGTTTGCTTGCAACCGGAACGTGTTCTCGTGGTGTCCTGAAATGTTCGTAAATAAACAGAATGGGGGTGTCCTAAGGACGCTGTCCGTATTGTTTGCTGGCAAGTTGAAAGTGTTCTAAGAACACTCGTGGTGTCCGCTAAATGTTGGTAAATAAACAAAATGGGGGTGTCCTGAGGACGCTGTCCGTATTGTTCGCTTGCAAGTTGAAAGTGTTCTCGCGGTGTCCTGAAATGTTCATAAATAAACAAAAAAGGGGTGTCCTGAGGACGCTGTCCATATTGTTTGCTGGTAAGTTGAAAGTGTTCTAAGAACAATCGCGTGTCCTGAAATGTTCGTAAATAAACAAAATGGGGGTTTCCTGAGGACGCTGTCCGTATTGTTCGCTGGCCAGTTGATAGTGTTCTAAGAGTAGTCGCGGTGTTCTGAAATGTTCGTAAATAAACAAAATGGGGGTCTCCTGAGGACGCTGTCCGTATTGTTCGCTGGCAAGTTGAAAGTGTTCTAAGAACGCTCGTGGTGTTCGCTAAATGTTCGTAAATAAACAAAATGGGGGTGTCCTGAGGATGCTGTCCGTATTGTTCGCTGGTAATTTGAAAGTGTTCTAAGAACACTTGCGGTGTCCTGAAATGTTCGTAAATAAACAAAATAGTTGTGTCCTGAGGACGCTGTCCATATTGTTCACTGGCAAGTTGATAGTGTTCTAAGAGTAGTCGCGGTGTTCTGAAATGTTCGTAAATAAACAAAATGGGGGTTTCCTGAGGACGCTGTCTGTATTGTTCGCTGGCAAGTTGATAGTGTTCTAAGAACCCATGCAGTGTCCTGAAATATTCGTAAATAAACAAAATGGGGGTGTCCTGAGGACGCTGTCCGTATTGTTCGCTGGCAAGTTGAAAGTGTTCTAAGAACACTCGTGGTGTCCGCTTATTGTTCGTAAATAAACAAAATGGGGGTGTCCTGAGGACGCTGTCCGTATTGTTAGCTTGCAAGCTGAAAGTGTTCTAAGAATACTCGCGGCGTCCTGAAATGTCAGTAAATAAACGAAAAGGGTGTGTCCTGAGGACGCTGTCCTTGATGTTCGCAAGCAAGCTGAAACTGTTCTAAGAACACTCGCGGTGTTCTGAAATGTTCGTAAATAAACAAAATGGGGGTGTCCTGAGGACGCTGTCCGTATTGTTCGCTGGCAAGTTGAAAGTGTTCTTAGAACACTCATTATGTCCGCGGACATTAAAAGTTCCCATAAGACACAGTTAAAATGTTGAAATGTTCGTAAAAAAACAAAATGGGGGTGTCCTGAAGACGCTGTCCTTATTGTTCGCTGGCAAGTTGAAAGTGTTCTAAGAACACTTGCGGTTTCCTGAAATGTTCGTAAATAATCAAAATGGGGGTGTTCTGGGGACACTGTCCATATTGTTTGCTGGCACCTTGAAAGTGTTCTAAGAACACTTGCGGTATCCTGAAATGTTCGTAAATAAAAAAATGGGGTTGTCCTGAGGACGCTGTCCGTATTGTTCGCTGGCAAGTTGAAAGTGTTCTAAGAATACTTGCGGTGTCCAAAATTTTCGTAAATATACAAAATGGGGGTGACATGAGGACGCTGTCCATATTGTTCGCTGGCAAGTTGAAAGTGTTCTAAGAGTACTCGCGGTGTTCTGAAATGTTCGTAAATAAACAAAATGGGGGTGTCCTGAGGACGTTGTCCGTATTGTTCGCTGGCCAGTTGATAATGTTCTAATAACACTCGCGGTGTCCTGAAATGTTTGTAAATTAAAAAAATGGGGTGTCCTGAGGACGCTGTCCGTATTGTTCGCTGGCAAGTTGAAAGTGTTCTAAGAACACTCGTGGTGTCCGCTAAATGTTCGTAAATAAACAAAATGGGGGTGTCCTAGGACACTGTCTGTATTGTTCGCTTGCAAGCTGAAAGTATTCTCGCAGTGTCCTGTAATGTCCGTAAATAAACAAAATGGGGGTGTCCTGAGGTTGCTGTCCGTATTGTTCGCTGGCAAGTTGAAAGTGTTCTAAGAACACTCGTGGTGCCTGCTAAATGTTCGTAAATAAACAAAATGGGGGTCTCCTGGGTACGATGTCCGTATTGTTCGCTTGCAAGCTGAAAGTGTTCTCGCAGTGTCCTGAAATGTTCGTAAATAAACAAAATGGGGGTGTACTGAGGACGCTGTCCGTATTGTTCGCCGGCAAGTTGAAAGTGTTCTAAGAACACTCATTATGTCCGCGGATATTAAAAGTGCCCATAAGGCATAGTAAAAATGTTTGACTTGATGGGTTTGATATGCTGCGGTGGTTGTGGCCAGGGCATAGAGTCTTGAGAGCATGGCCATATGGCCATGCACAAAAGACTCATGCCCTGGCCACAACCACCACAGCATATCACACTCATAGTGGCTTATAACTTTGGGATCAAAAACAAATTTATAAGGAACAAAGTTATAAGCTACTATGGGTGTGATATGCTGCGATGGTTGTGCTTATTATAATATACTTACTGTTTGGTTTAGTAACTGGAGTACATGTATTTCTTGTTCATTTCTGTGATAAAAGAAAAGATCATGTTAGTATTGGTATTTTGTAATGACTTATAACATTGCATAATCAACATTTTTTTGTTGACCCTCATATTTAGTACATTACAAACCAGTGTACTGTGCAATTTGCTCAGTTTCTGTGTTTGCTGCTAAAATCATTGGGTCTGTGGGAGAAAAAAAAATCCATGTTGGATTTAAAAAAAAAAAACTTTTTTTTTTATGCTAGAGTCTATTTGTTTGTTTGTTCTCAGTGTTCACTTGTTGTTTCTGGCTAATGCTCTATATATTGGCTTGTTGCAGAGTTTTGGAGCAGTTACATATCATTTATTTGTTTGGATATTGTAACATTTTGGAGCAATTAGATACCAGTTGGCGTATTCTGTCTATTTTTTATATATTTTAGTGGTATTGATTTATCTGTTCGGATGTTGTAATATTTTGGGGCAGTCAGATACCAATTGGCGGATTCTAACTGTCTATTTTTTTTAATAGAATTTAGTGGTATTGATTAATCAGTTTGGATATTGTAAAATTTTGGGTTAGTTAGATACCAGTTGGTGTATTCTAACTATCTATTTTGTGCTCTAATTTAGTGGTACTCATTTATCTGATTAGTTGTTGTAGAATCTTTGGGCAGTTAGATACCTGTTGGAATATTCTAACAGTTTATATTTTTTAGTTAAGTTTTAAGTACAGTTTAGTTAACAAACTTTGGTTTTAAGAACATTAAATAAGCGTTTGAAAGATTTGCTGGTAATCTCTGCTTTAGAGTAATGGTAGTATCATTACATTCAAACCATCCACATTTCTTTTTTATATATGCAGTGTAGTGACCTGAATTGGTTGTGGCTCCTGCGTGGTAGATTACACCTATTTTTGAGAAGGTTTTCTTACCAAGTGATACTTGACCATGTGTGAATCCAGTCAGCTTGCAGTTGTTTTTGGTAACATCTGCATTGTAACGTAGAAGCATTAGTATTACATATTTACTATGTGTTTGTATTAATAAGGTGGAGCGATTATCCGAATTCCAGGTAGTACATAATCTACCATGGTTTGCATTTTGTACAAGTTGCTGAAATGGAACAGATTCACAATTAGGTATGGATACATACACAAAGCGCTTATTAAGGATATGTTCCTGTGTAACATTGTTGCAGAGAGTGCATGTATGTTTCCACATGTATGAAATCTGGAAGATTTTATTTATAGGTATGTTTTTGTTTTCCAGTACTTGTAGTAAGTACATTAGAAATTCTTGTGGATCTTACTGTGAGTTTATGGTGAATTTAACAATTCCGACACAGTAGTCCAATTGTTGTCTTATTCCATAAACACTATACATTTCTGTGAAGTACTAACATTTGCAAACACAATTGGTCTGTACAGTGTAAGTAAATGTTGTCAACAATTGGTGGCAATTGAAATAGAATATTCATTGCTACATTTGCGTAGCAACTTACTCCAACAATATTTGAGAGTTTAAATGGACCAGGTAGTTCTGAATCTGATTGATTTGTTTTTTAGTTTGTCTTCCTTCTTTGACAAAGTACCTGGTTTACTTTCCCTAATTGGTTCTTTTATGTTTGTGGTACTTGATGAAGTTTCAGTTTCTTTTACTCTCTTTGGAGGATTTGCAGTGACATCCTGTTGCATTTCTGTTTGATTTAGTTTTCTTTTACAACGTTTTACTTTTTATGGAACAGAATATGTGTTTAGATGGGGGGTGTATAGTGAGCGAAGTCTATTGTATTCTAAAATGCAAGGAATATCAACGTTTACTTTACTTGCATCAAAGTTGATTAGAAATAGACCGTCAATTGTATGTAAGCGTGATAGTGCTACGTAGCTCATGCCTTCTTTAAAGACTAAGGGGTTGATTCATGGAATTAATGTGTGCCGAATATTCCTGCGCAGAGGTGCCAAAACGTGCGAACGCAGTGCAAGTGCAAAAATCGCAGTGCAAGTGCGAAAATCGCAGGGAAACCAGCGCAGATCGATTCATGGAAGTCCGTGCGTGAGAAAAACATTGGATGTGCACTGAAAATGTGCGCCGCGCACGCCGGCGCACAGGTCATCCAACAGCGTGCACCACAGCCACTGCGAAATTGCACATAGCGCGGCGCACATCACAAAAGTAGGCAGAACACGGGGCGTAACACTCGGAATGGGGAACAACGTGTGAAAATATGGGCGTCACGGGGGAAGTACAGGAGGCAAGTGCACGGAACTCCCACACGCTCGCCTACAACCCGTATTCATGGAATCGAATAGGGCAAACCAGCGCACGGTCAAAGAGGCGCACAGGGCCAAACAAGTACGCCACAAGAAAGCAGGCGGTAGCGCCCCTGCGCCTGAAAAAAATGTGCACCAAAATGTGCGCTAACAAAAAGCACCCATATACAGCCATGATGAAGGGCCATACAGTGGCCCTCTACGACAAATGAGGTGCAAAGGGGTACCGACAAACACGGACACCCGCTGTGTGAAAAATAGCGTGTGCGTGTGTTCCTGGGTGCGCGGGAAGTTCCACACGCGATTGGCATGGGTACGTATACTTTGGGGTGCGCGGGAAGTTCCATACGCGATTAGCCTGGGTACGTGTACTACGGGGTGCGCGGTAAGTTCCACAC
Source organism: Ambystoma mexicanum (assembly GCF_040938575.1). NCBI lineage: Eukaryota > Metazoa > Chordata > Amphibia > Caudata > Ambystomatidae > Ambystoma > Ambystoma mexicanum. The sequence continues at coordinate 822,668,642 of NC_090941.1, read as the reverse complement.
GCGATTAGCCTGGGTACGTGTACTACGGGGTGCATGGGAAGTTATACACGCGATTGGCCTGGGTACGTGTACTTCGGGGTGCGCGGGAAGTTCCACACGCGATTAGCCTGGGTACGTGTACTACGGGCTGCGCGGGAAGTTACACACGCGATTAGCCTGGGTACGTGTGTTTCGGGGTGCGCTGGAAGTTCCACATGCGATTGGCCTGGGAACGTGTGTCTCGGGGTGTGCGGGAAGTTCCACATGTGATTGGCCTGGGTACGTGTGTCTCGGGGTGCGCGGGAAGTTCCACACGCGATTGGCCTGGGTACGTGTGTTTCGGGGTGCGCGGGAAGTTCCCCACGCGATTGGCCGGGGTACGTGTACTCTGGGGTGCGCGGGAAGTTCCACACGTGATTGGCCTGGGTACGTGTACGTCGGGGTGCGCGGGAAGTTCCATACGTGATTGTCCTGGGTACGTGTACTTCGGGATGCGCGTGAAGTTCCACACGCGATTGTCCTGGGTACGTGTACTTTGGGTGCGTGGGAAGTTCCACACGCGATTGGCCTGGGTACGTGTATTCCGAGGTGCATGGGAAGATTCACACGCGATTTCAGCAGGGTACGTGTATTTCGGTGGTGCCGGGGAATGCTATATGTGATTTGGCCATGTGGGTCCTCCCAGGTGTTCCCTCTACACCCTCCACGGCCCCTGCAGGCAGCCCTCACCACAGGGGACTACCCTGCACCCCTGCTCGTGTCCCACAGGCAACCCATCCGCCATGGCCATGCCCACCAGCCAACCCACATGTCACCTTGCACTATTGATCACCAACACATGTCTCCCAGCACCCCCACGTCCCAGCAGTGCAGGGGCACCCTCCACCAGGCCCCCATTCATGTCTACCACCACCCCCACCCCCCAGCAGTGCAGGGGCAGCCTCCACCAGGCCCCCACACATGTCCCCCTGCACCCCCACCCCCCAGGCACCAGGGGCCCCCTCCACCAGGCCCACACTCATGTCTCCCCCACCCCCACCCCCCAGCCACCAGGGGCAGCCTCCACCAGGCCCCCACACATGTCTCCCACCACCACTACCCCCCAGCCACCAGGGGCAGCCTCCACCAGGCCCCCACTCATGTCCCCCTGCACCCCCACCCCCCAGCAGTGCAGGGGCAGCCTCCACCAGGCCCCCACTCATGTTCCCCTGCACCCCCACCCACCAGCAGTGCAGGGGCAGCCTCCACCAGGCCCCCACTCATGTCTCCCACCACCCCCACCCCCAAGCCACCAGGGGAAGCCTCCACCAGGCCCCCACTCATGTCTCCCACCACCCCAACCACCCAGCCACCAGGGGCAGCCTCCACCAGGCCCCCACTCATGTCTACCACCACCCCCACCCCCCAGCAGTGCAGGGGCAGCCTCCACCAGGCCCCCACTCATGTCTCCCACCACCCCCACCCCCCAGGCCACCAGGGGCAGACTCCACCAGACCCCCACTCATGTCTCCCACCACCCCCACCCCCCCAGCAGTGCAGGGGCACACTCCACCAGGCCCCCACACATGTCCCCCTGCACCCCTCCCCCCCAGCAGTGCAGGGGCAGCCTCCACCAGGCCCCCACTCATGTCTCCCACCACCCCCACCCCCCAGCCACCAGGGGCAGCCTCCACCAGGCCCCCACTCATGTCTCCCACCAACCCCACCACCCAGCCACCAGGGGCAGCCTCCACCAGGCCCCCACTCATGTCCCCCACCACCCCCACCCCCCAGCAGTCCAGGGACAGCCTCCGCCAGGCCCCCACTCATGTCTCCCACCACCCCCACCCCCCAGCCACCAGGGGCAGTCTCCACCAGGCCCCCACTCATGTGTACCACCACCCCCACCCCAGGCAGTGCAGGGGCAGCCTCCACCAGGCCCCCACTCATGTCTCCCACCACCCCCACCCTCCAGCCACCAGGGGCAGCCTCCACCAGGCCCCCACTCATGTCTCCCAACACCCCCACCCCCCAGCCACCAGGGGCAGCCTCCACCAGGCCCCCACTCATGTCTCCCACCACCCCCACCCCCCAGCCACCAGGGGCAGCCTCCACCAGGCCCCCACTCATGTCTCCCACCACCCCCACCCCCCAGCAGTGCAGGGGCAGCCTCCACCAGGCCCCCACTCATGTCTCCCACCACCCCCACACCCCAGCCACCAGGGGCAGCCTCCACCAGGCCCCCACTCATGTCCCCCTGCACCCCCACCGCCCAGCAGTGCAGGGGCAGCCTCCACCAGGCCCCCACTCATGTTTCCCTCTACCCCCACTCCCCAGCCGCCAGGGCAGCCTCCACCAGGCCACCACACATGTCCCCCTGCACCCCCACCCCCCAGCAGTGCAGGGGCAGCTTCTACCAGGCCCCCACTCATGTTCACCTGCACCCCCACCCCCCAGCAGTGCAGGGGCAGCCACCACCAGGCCCCCACTCATGTCCCCCTGCACACCCACCCCCCAGCAGTGCAGGGGCAGCCTCCACCAGGCCCCCACTCATGTCTCCCACCACCCCACCCCCCAGCCACCAGGGGTAGCCTCCACCAGGCCCCCACTCATGTCCCCCTACACACCCACCCCCCAGCAGTGCAGGGGCAGCCTCCACCAGGCCCCCACTCATGTCTCCCACCACCCCCACCCCCCAGCCACCAGGGGCAGCCTCCACCAGGACCCCACACATGTCCCCCTTCACCCCCACCCCCCAGCCACCAGGGGCACCCTCCACCAGGCCCACACTCATGTCTACCATTACCCCCACCCCCCAGCAGTGTGATTTGCCTGGGTACTTGTATTCCTGGGGTGCGCGGGTAGTCTCCCATGCGACACCATCAGGGTACGTGTTTTACAGGGTTCGCGGGAAGTTCCACACGTGATTGGCCTGGGTACATGTGTTTCGGGGTGCGCGGGAAGTTCCACACGCGATTTGCCTGGGTACGTGTACTCCGGGGTGCGCGGGAAGTTCCACGCGCGATTGGCCTGGGTACGTGTACTTCGGGGTTTGCGTGAACTTCCACACACGACTGGGCCTGTGAGAGTGGGATATGTGTATTACAGGGGTGGGCGGGAATATTTACTCGCGACTGGGCCTGGGAGAGCGTGTTACGTGGATTCCTGGGGTGGGCGGGAAGATTCACACGTTCGCCTACGACGCGCCGAAAAATAAATGGTCCAATCCTGAAACACGTATGCCAGCATGAAGCAGGCGTACGTCGACCCGCGCAGCATAAAATTGCGTGCAAACAACAAACAAGCTCAGACGCCAGGATGAATATACCGTTCCTAGCAGCAGTGGCCGTGGGTTACCAAAGGAGGAGGAGGTAGATAGTGAGGGCCCGAATTTTCACTCCCAGAACCAGCCTTTTTGGGATGCCTGATGACCAGGTGTATGGAAGGTACAGGTTTCCACCACACATAATACTGGACCTGGTCAGTGAGTGGGAGGATGACCTCACATCACCCACCCTGTGCTCCCAAGCACTAAGCCCCCTGGAGAAGGTCCTCAATGTACTGCACTTCTTGGCCACAGGATCATTTCAGCGGACAAGTGCCATAGTGGGTGGGGTGTCACAGGCCACGCAGTCATGCTGCCTACACCAGGTCTTGAACATCATCACTGCACGCCCATCAGTCCGTAGGCACATATACCTGCCCAGGACACCTGCAGAAAGGCAGGCTGCCGCCCTCGATTTCTACGGTGTGGCACAATTCCCCAAAGTGCTAGGTGCCATTTACTGCAGCCATGTGGCACTACGTCCCCCCAGGGCATCTAAGCACATCTATAGGAACCGCAAGCACTGGCATTCCATCAACGTGCAGGTAGTATGTAATGCCAAGGGAATCATCACCTCAGTATATGCCAACTATCCAGGGTCCACCCACGACAGCTTCATTTACCGAATGTCTACCCTAAGCCAGGACCTAGAAGCTGGGCGGCATTTCGATACATGGCTGCTTGGTGAGTATGAATGCCACTGCACATGCATGCATGTCAGATGCAGAGTTATGTCACTACCCCACTAATGATACCCATCACCTCCTCACCAGGGGACAGTGCCTACCCTCTGAGCACCCACATGATGACGCCAATTCGGAACCCCATCACGCCTCCAGAGGTAAGATACAACACAGCCCATATTGCAACCCGGGGCATAGTGGAGCGCACATTCGGAGTGCTCAAGTCATGCTTTCGCTCCCTTGACCGTTCTGGCGGGCAGCTGTTATATGCGCCCCCAGTAGTGTGCAGGATCATAGTGGCAGCATGTGTCCTGCACAATGTTGCAACACGCCGGGGCCTGGCTGTGGACATGGTGGTGCCCCCACATCCCCAACCACATGCACGCCCACTGCGAATGGGAGGGGAGAGGGCACGGGGTGAGGCAGCCCGTACGCAGCTGGTGGCTAATTACTTCACATAAAAATCACACCCCTGTGGAGTGCACACAGCCCTGGCACATACCATCTGATAAGCAATGATGACTCGACCTGACAATTATGACCAACAAAGGGACAGTCAACTGTCAGAACCATAGCAGCCTGAGATTGTTCTTGTGGAAGTGTCACAATGTGTGCATCCCTACCTACACAAACACCACCAATGCAGTGTCATCAAAAGACACACTTCCATGCTGCAGAAATGAATACCCACTTGCAAAATACTACATAAAAACAGTGTCATGTCACCCAACCCCTCCCCGGCACAGCCACACAACACACCATGGCATGTCATGCAATGTGAGAGCAAACAAATTAATCCTCACAACATGCCCCAAGTGTCACCAGCTACAGTGTCCCTAATGGAAACATGGCCACACATGAAATGCTCACAGTAATGCAGGACCTACAACACACATTACCAAATACTTACCAAGAATACCAATCACCTACACAACCTCCAACCTACCTTAAACATGACATTACAGACTTAAAAATGTGCTAGCCTCACTACCTGATGATGCCAGCACTTCGAACACTTCCAAGTATACAGTGTTAGCGCCACACAAGAGTGTAGGTGCACTGCTTACAACATGGACTCCAGTTCCAAAGTGGACCGCCTTGTGAAGACATGAGAAATGGACCTGCAAATTAGGAGGATGAGATGGATGCAGAGGCACATATCAATACACCATGCAGTGTACAATACAACAACAATATGCACTATGAATGACTACAGACTGTCCACACAGCTCATGGGAGTCCAATGTCACCATGTACGTCAATGTCACTTGGCACACCCTTTGCAAGCCCATGGAAACGGGAAGCAGGAGGGGTGTGTGTCACAAAAACCCAAGCATCTGAACCAAATTCATGACAAGCCTGCATGTGCACAGCCACAATGCAGCGTATGCCCACGGAAGTCACACAAGGCAACACACTGTCCAAAAAAATAAAAAAAATAAATCAAAAATGGCCATTAATGGGCCCAGGGGGGTTGGGGAGGCCACCCAAGAGGTCCGAGGACAGGGTGCACACCAAAACCCACCTGTGTGGATCTTGAGAAAAAAAAACACCTCCATGGGCTCATGGCCTACACGGCTACCCTATTGTGGGAGTATCACTGCTGTCGCTCTCCTCACCCTCTGCAGCTGCATCAGGAGGTGGTGGCACTATGGGAGGCAGCCCATGAAAAGCCCTAGTCTGTTCCTCCATGGCTGCAAGCATGCAGGTGTGGTAGGTCTCGTTCTGGAGGATAATTGTGCGGAGGTCCCCATGCAACAACTCACGGGATGCCCGGACTTCCGCCCTAGTTGCCTGCATCTCAGCTGAGAGCGTGTGTGGGATCGCTCCAGCTGCTGTTCTGTCCTTCTGTTTGTAGAAGCCTCAAGCTCAACAAGAGTCGTCCTGAGGTGAATGAGTTCCACCCTCAGGGCTTCCCTGTGGCCCGGGGACTCTATGGAAATGGCTTCCTGCAGAGTCGCCAGTGCCGCCCGCCTGTCCCTGTCGGACGCCAACATGTCCTCCCTGTGTGACTGGCAGATGGAGTCTGTTGCCTGCTGTAGTCACTCCATCAGCCTTTCGGGGGGGACAATGGAAGTGGCCACCCTATCCATGGCCTGAGCCATCATCTCTGATGATGCTGCCTGTTGGGTTGCCATACTGTATATGGATTGCTCCCATGCGGTATTGCCAGGTGGCTGACGGCCACCACGTCGGCGGGCACCACACCTGTCTGGGGCAAGGCGAACTGCGCCTTGCTGTGCCGGCACTGCCTGAGGCTGCAGGACTGCATTCCCCCTCTGATCTGCTGGCCCAGGAACAGGATCAGATGTCGCGGAGTGTGACCCTGCATCCGTAACCACCAAAGGCGTACCTGCCAACACTGACATCCCCAATGAGTGTTTTAACCCTGGTGCAGGTGGGTCGGACAGAACAGATTCCCTCCCAGGAACACTCACCTGCGACGGCACATAGGTCTCATCATCCGAATCGACACCTGAATACAGCTCGGGGGAGGTGCAGCAAGAGACACCCCTTGAGAGCACGACCTGCAGCAGTTGTGGGTTCTCACCCGCCAACACACCACGTCCCTCACTGGTGGTCGGTCGGCCCTCAGACCCCTCCTGGGTCTGCACCATCTCCACAACCCCAGCAGTATCAAGTGCGTCATCCCCTGCAAAGACATTAAAAAAAACAAATGGAAACAGGCATTAGAAGTATGGCACACAATTAGGGCTGAGAGGCTACAGAAACAGTACTTGATTAACACACGTCCCACATGACTAAAACCCTCCCATGCATGCACCGTCACTGCGTGTGAAGGGTAGGCAGATGGCACGTATTGATGACACCAAGATGGAAGATGAACACATTTGCTGCATGCTGCCTAGCAGTGGAATCACACATTGACCAGTGATTGGCAGGTCACCAATTGTTCATTCAGTCCAGTTTGCTAATGAAATTGATTTTTTCATAGAAATGGTTCAAATGTTTAACCTGCAGCTGCCAGTCCAAAATGGTCCTATAGCACAGGGACATGCCTAAACAAATCATGTCCAGGAAACAAAGCCAGTCCACTGTACCATAGCCATGTCAGACATGTGACAATAGGACTGAGAAATCCCGAGTAAAAGTGGTGGTATGCAAACAATCTGCCTGAATAAACAGAGGTAAATAAGCAACAATGTTGTGGCAAGATGACACGCCAAGGGCAACTGGCGTGGTGTTGGGCTGGATGTCTAATGTTGGCAGAAGGGATGCTGCTATACCCAAATGCTGGTGCGCAGAATGTATAGGAAGAGGCACATGGGTGAACCAAACCACTCAGGTACACACACCCTCACCTGGCACCGAAACAGAAGCCCTCCCACACACACCATGCACATGGATGACACACACATGCATGTGCACTCACCGGACAATGCCTTGTAATCAGCCAGTTCTCCCATGCCTTGGATCTGTTCCTCCGTGACGTAGGTCCCAGCAACCTGCTCATGTGGAGTGAGTTCTATGTCGTCTGCTGGAGACCCACCTCCAGTCACTAGAGTTGCAGCATGACTTGAGGCCAGCTTATTCTTTGCCCTGCGCTTCAGGTCATTCCAGCGCTTGTAGCATTCAGTAGCTGTGCTCCTCATGATTCCAAGGGCACTTATGATGTCTGCAATGGTCTGCCAGTGTGCCTGACGTTGTGCAGGTGTGGTCTTGGATCCTGCAACAATCACCATTTCGCGGTCATGTGCGGACACATACTCTACAAGTGCATTCAGTTCGGCCTCATTGAAGCTGGGCTTCCTTGACGGGCCGGACTGTGTAGCCGTGTCTGGGGCATCAGCCTCTACTGGACGAGCACTCTTCCTCTTCCGCTTGGAAGGTGGTGGGGATCCTGAGTGTCCTACGCCACTCTGGACACTAGGGGCAGGAGCCCCGGTGGACTCTGTACTAGGAGTGTGGGATTGCACACTCAGCATGGGAGTTGGTGCAGGCATTAGCTCAAGTGTGATGGTGTCAGGGGGAATGTCAGCATGATGGACTTGGACCGACACTGTCCTGGCTGGGTGTGTGAGAGGTGGGGTGGATGGAGCCGCAGCTGCCCCTGCAGCCTCCCCATCCTGCCTACGCGGGGCAGCAGATGACCTAGCTGCCCCTGATCCACGTGGCCTGATGACACCAACGTTCATCGGCGCACATGGCCTAGACCTGCTGACCTGGAAGTCAGCCATGGAGTCACCCTGTGCCAGGTCTGGTTCCACAGTGGGCTGGTCCAACAAGGGCTGAGCATGGATGTGTCAGCCACGTTAACCTCAACGAGGGGGGGGGCATGGGTGTCCCTGACTGCTCCTCCACACATGGGGGGCTAGGGGCACCCTGCAAGTCATGGCCACGTCCCCTACCGGATCCACCACGGCCACCACTTGGGGCTCGGCCACCTTTGCCACCCTTACATCTTGTTCGCCTCCCAGCCATGGCACTGATGTTATTGTGCATATGGGAGTCGATGTGAACTATTGTCCTGGGCAATTGGGGGTCAAAGGGGTTGGGTACCAGATGGTAATCGTACCCTAGTGCTCTAGCAAGGCTGTATGTCACCCCTGGGGAAAGATGACGGGTCACGCAACACATAGGCACCCCAAAAAAGGGAAGTAAGGTGCACGCAACCCCTCCTAGACCACGTGCGTGGAGAAATAAACCTGCACTACACTGTGGCACCCAGAAACACAAGAATGAACGTATGCGTGTCACACGCAGCCTAGAATGACCTCTGAAGGGGTATGTGACAAACGGGGCAAGCACAGATGTTAAATACGTGCGCGACTCACCGTCTGCCAGGAACAAAAGCGTGAAAAATATGCGCGTGTGCGCGTTGGCAACACCCCCGCCAAAAGAAGAATTGTACGCTGTCTGAGGAGACAGGACAACAGTAGAAGGGAATGCTGTTTGAGGAAACAGGCCCAGGAAAAAGAGGAAAAGAGACAGAGCTGTCAGAGGTAACAGGGAGTACGAACTGGAAACGCCATGAAGTAAATCGCGTGTGAACCGACAAGAAGTACAGATTTCACCCACTCGCTCTCCACGAAAAGCACGTACAAGGAAATGGCGTTCTACACGTACCTTTTATACACACGTCACAGACGCGATGAGGCCATTTCCCCCAATTACACGCTTAGACACTCAGACGTGTATCTCTTTTTTTTACACGCGCCATTCTCCACGGCCATGCGCGTGATATCACACTTGCGCATGGGGGCCTTTGGGCCAATGAAATCGCGTATGCGTGCAGACGCGCTTATGCGCTAAGGGCCTTTCCTCGAATTACACGCAGACGTGCAGGACTTTTCACGTGCCAAATCACTCCGTATCAAGCTGGACACGCCTAAGCACACAGAAGACCACGCTCCTGCCCAGAGAGCCGATTTACTGCCCCCCACAGGCCCGAGCATGCTCCCACCTGCCATCTGCTGCTGCCTGACTGCCTGCTGCCCACGTGCCCTGCCATTTGCTGCCTGCACATCAGCCAGGGGTGCTGTTGCTGTGACCACCCCTGCTGGAACCGAAGACTCCCGACTGGGATTCCATCGCTCCACAGACCAGCCCCAGGACCCAGTTGCCCACCCACTCCTGCCTCTGGGGTTGTCATGTCGGGCACTGCAACATCTGGCACCACTGACAACCCCCGGCCAGAGGGGCAGAGGGGCACCAGCTTCAGTGCCAGGGAAGTTGGTGTCCTGGTGGAGCAAGTCCTGGGGCAGTATGATGCCCTCTACGGAAGTGTGCGCGCCGACAAGGAAGGACGGACTTGGATCTGGACGGACATCGTGACTGCGATCAACGTGGAGGGGGTGGCAGTCCTCGACTTCCAACATGTCAAGAAGCGCTGGGAGGACTTCAGGTCCAGGACCCTGAACAAGGCCCGGCGCCTCTTGAAGGCAGCGGATGCTAAGGGGCGCCGGGGCCACTTGTCGGAAGATCAGATGAGGGTCCTGGAACGCATATCCCCAGCGCTCCACGTCCAGGTCCTTGAGAGGCAGACCCGTCTGGAGTCGAACGGTAAGTGTACATGCATCATGATTGTAAGATGGGCGTGTGGTGATGTGCAAGTAGTGTGCCGGTTGCACATCTGTTTGTATGGGGCCGAGTATGGGTGGGGGTGTACAGGACCGTGAGGCTAACACATGCGAGCGCTGTCATGTGTGAGACATGGATGTTGCTTGTGTGTAGGCTTGCATGCCAAATACAGTTGTGTGGGCACACATGTTTATATGAATGTGTATGTAAGTAGGCATGTTCGTGATGTCACGCATGTATGTTGTTTTCAGCTGCATGTATCAGCACTGTGTACATGTGCATGTGTGTGTATTTGACAAGGGTGCAACAGAGATGCAACATGGATGCATGTGACAGCGGGATGTGGAGCCTGATTGGCAGATGTGACATGGATGCCCATCGGAACACTGCGACAGTTGGCTGAGGTGTACACATGCATGCAAGTGTGGTGGTGTGCGTGCATGTGTAGTGCACTCCCTGTGTTGCATGTGATGTCTGGCTCACCTTTGCCTGCTCATGCTGTTGTATGTGTATGGATGGTGCTGGCAGTTGTGATGTGGCTGTGGTATGGCTCATGTGTGCATGTAGAAATGACATGTGTGTTGCCAATTGTGATGCCATGTCTGAGGTTTGCCAATGCCACTCATGTGCAACTGTCATGTGTGTATGTGTCCATTGTACAGTGCCCTGATGCCTGTGTTTTATTTCTCCCTGTCTGCAGCGTCAACTGATGAAGAGGGCGGAGAAGGTGCTGTGGAGCACAGCGGCGGGGATCGCACCGCCAGCCGGAGACGCAAGGCCCGGCTCCCCTCCCAGGTTGTGATCTCATCGGGGAGTGAGGAGTCTGGTGCCGCGTCCCAGGCCGCAGCTGCCGGGGGGAGGTCCAAGAGGTGTAGGTCGGAGTTGGACTCCTCAGCAGCAGAAGGGGCAGCTGGGACCCCACAGGGCCCAACGGGGGAAGATGGCACGGAGTCATCCAGGTTGGTGGGGGTTTTGGTGGAGGAGGAGGCCGTGCAAGCAACAGAGACAGGGTCTGGAGGTGGGGATTCCACTGGTGCTAGTGGTGCAGTGCAGGACCAGGGACAGGAGGCAGCACAGGTCGCCGCGGAGGTGCATGTGTGCGATCCTGTCATTGCACCATCTTGCAATAGCAGGGATGCCTACGTCCAGACCTGTTTTCAGGCAGGGGATGAGCTCACGACAACTGGCCTTCCTCTGCCTGCGGACGTGGCTATCCGGGTCTGGGTTGAGCCTGTCCTGACTGGTGTGGCATTGCATCAATGGGCCATGCGAGGTGACCTGCAGTCTTTTCATGAGGAGACTGCACGTCATCTCAAATGGCTCGTTGACCGCGTCGGCCTACTGGGACAGGTCACCCAGGCCAGATTCCTCCGTTTGATGGGGCTTGCTCCGACCCCCTCCTCAACTGAACCCCCTATGCGCCAGTCGTCCTCCGTGCCATCTTCCCACCCATTAGTCACCTGGGTGCCCTGTGGAGCTGCCTCTGACGGTGCAGCCAGGCTGGTGGAGGAGGCATCCCTGCCACAGTCGGGAGTCGGACGTCCAGCAGGGGTGGCCACATCAACAACTGCACCCCAGCCAGCGGAGGATGTGCAGGCAGCAGGAGGCAGTGCACGGGCAGAGGCGCAGCAGCAGCAGCAACGTGGTGGGAGCCATGATGGCTCGGGGCCTTCGACATCGGAGGGGCAGGCATCGGCCGGAGGGCAGGAGGACCCAGGATGGGAAGTGTCTTCTGTGTGGCAGCGGTTGGGCCCCGCCATAGATGCGGAGCGGCCGCGGGCGGAAGAGGCACGGCTCACGATGGTCAGGGCGGAGAACTCCATGCAGAGGGCCCTGAGGCGTGCCGAGTGCCTCGAGGCAATCTGCAGGGAGTTTGGGGGGGAACATGTGGACGGCCCTGCGGACCCTCGGGGCCATGGAGGAGGAGCGCCTCCGGGACATTGAGCAGGAGTTCGATGATGCCCTGGCCCGGAACATCCCGAAGTGAGCCGTCGGACTATCCCGCTGCCCTTGTAAATAGTTCTGTAGTTAGTGTTAGGTTTCCTTTGGTTTAGCATTTTTTTTGGACCTTTTGGACAATGGGCCACAATTTTGCATATATTCTTTTTTTTTTTAGGTAGTGTTATTAGATAGGTTTCATTTCTTCGGTTGGGATCATGGACCCTGGATTGTTTAACTGTATATGGATGACTTTTGGATTTTCATTTTTTTTTATGATTTCCCCATGGAGCAATGGTTTTCGATTTTAATTTTCCAATGGATTTACTTTTGTTCGTTTGCATTATGATTTGTGGTTTTGCATTATTCCACGTACCTGCTTGTTATTTTTTTTAAATAATTTCCATTATTGTTTGTTTATTTTTGGGTCAATTTATGTTGCGTTTAATACATTTTTTCTTCAAACTTCAATGTGTAGTATCATCTCATTGGTTTCATGCATATCATGATATGTGTTTTGACATTCACTGATACCCATTGGGTGTATGTGAGGGACATGTGTTCATTTCCAAACTTGCAATTGTGGTTATATCATGTTTTTGCCATTTCTAAGTGGGTGGATGCAATACTCAGGTGGGTGTTTGGCATTTGGAGGCTGACCATAAGGGCCAGGGATCTAGATTGTCTTGACATGTTGGCTGGGGGACATGAGTGGGGGCCTGGTGGAGGCTGCCCCTGCACTGCTGGGGGGTGGGGGTGATAGGGGACATGAGTGGGGGCCTGGTGGAGGCTGCCCATGCACTGCTGGGGGATGGGGGTGGTGGTAGACATGATTGGGGGCCTGGTGGAGGATGCCCCTGGTGGCTGAAGGGTGGGGGTGCAGGGAGACATGAGTTGGACATGAGTGGGGGCCTGGTGGAGGCTGCCCCTGCACTGCTGGGGGGTGGGGGTGATAGGGGACATGAGTGGGGGCCTGGTGGAGGCTGCCCCTGCACTGCTGGGAGGTGGGGTCATGGTAGACATGGGTGGGGGCCTGGTGGAGGCTGCCCCTGGTGGCTGGGGGGTGGGGGTGGTGGGAGACATGAGTGGGGGCCTGGTGGAGGCTGCCCCTGCACTGCTGGGGGGTGGGGGTGGTGGTAGACATGATTGTGGGCCTGGTGGAGGCTGCCCCTGGTGGCTGGGGGGTGGGGGTGATGGGAGACATGAGTGGGGGCCTGGTGGAGGGTGCCCCTGGTGGCTGGGGGGTGGGTGTGCTGGGAGACATGAGTTGGACATGAGTGGGGGCCTGGTGGAGGGTGCCGCTGCACTGCTGGGGGGTGGGGGTGGTGGTAGACATGATTGGGGGCCTGGTGGAGGGTGCCCCTGGTGGCTGGGGGGTGTGGGTGCAGGGAGACATGAGTTGGACGTGAGTGGGGGCCTGGTGGAGGCTGCCCCTGCACCGCTGGGTGTGGGGGTGATAGGGGACATGAGTGGGGGCCTGGTGGAGGCTGCCCCTGCACTGCTGGGGAGTGGGGGTGATAGGAGACATGAGTGGGGGCCTGGTGGAGGCTGCCCCTGCACTGCTGGGAGGTGGGGGTGATGGGAGACCTGGGTGGGGGCCTGGTGGAGGCTGCCCCTGCACTGCTGGGGGTGGGGGTGATGGGAGACATGAGTGGGGGCCTGGTGGAGGCTGCCCCTGCACTGCTGGGGGGTGGGGGTGGTGGTAGACATGATTGGGGGCCTGGTGGAGGCTGCCCCTGGTGGCTGGGGGGTGGGGGTGGTGGTAGACATGATTGGGGGCCTGGTGGAGGCTGCCCCTGGTGGCTGGGGGTGCAGGGGGACATGCGTTGGTGGGCAGTAGTGCAAGGTGACATGTGGGTTGGCTGGGGCATGGCCATGGTGGATGGGGTGCCTGCAGGACATGTGCAGGGTAGGCCCCTGTGGTGTGGGCCACCTGCAGGGGCCGTGGAGGGTGTAGAGGGAACACCTGGGAGGACCCACACGTGCAATTCACGTGTGGTGCTCCCCGCGCACCCCTGGAATACACGTACCCTGATGGAATCACGTGTGATACTTCCCGCGCACCACTGAAATACACGTACCCTGCTGTTTTTGCATGTGATACTTCCCGTGCACCCCTGGAATACTCGTACCCTGCTGTTTTTGCGTGTGATACTTCCCACGCACCCCTGGAATACACGAACCCTGATGGAATCGCGTGTGATACTTCCCGCGCACTCCTGAGATGCACGTACCCTGCTGCTTTTGCGTGTGATACTTCCTGCGCACCCCTGAAATACACGTACCCTGCTGCTTTTGCGTGTGATACTTCCCGCGCACCCCTGGAATACACGTACCCTGCTGTTTTTGCGTGTGTTACTTCCCACGCACCCCTGATATACACGTACACAGGACAATCGCGTGTGGAACTTCCCGTGAACCACTGAAATACACATCCCCGCTTGGCGTTTGCTGTTTGCCAGCCCTGTGAACTGGTCCAGGTTTAGCGCAGCCCTTTGCGATGATTTGGGGATTTTGAAGGCTTTTCCTTGCGAGGGCGTTCTTGGGGGCGTAACTGGCACTGCTGCAGGGTCGCTGCGCTACTCTGCGCCACGGCTGTTTTCGGAGGCTAAAATCCATTAATACGCTGTGCGATGAAAAGGATTTTTTCGCACACGGCTGGCGCAGTGTATCGCACGGGGACACTGTGCGTCAGCCGTGTGCGCCATTTTTGTGCGAATTTCTATGAATTACCCTGTATGTTACCAATGTCTATCATTGCTTTGTCTAGGGTAAGACCTTGTGATTTATGAATGGTGACTGCGTATGCAAGAGTTAGAGAAAATTGTTCTCTGCGTACATACATGTCTTTGTCCAGTGCTCCATTAACTAGTCCTTGGTCCACGTCAAGGTTACGTTTAAGCATTACTCTGCAATTTAAAGATAATTTTAATATCTTTTCCAACCCAGCTGTGTTGTAGTGTCATACCATGTACATCTAGTTTGGCTATGGCGCTAATTTCCATTATTGGTTGCATTTCTTTATTTAACATTATTTCATTGAATTTGAAACAGCTTGCAAGAGTTGTCATTAAGGACATACAATTGACATTTTTATGGGCTAATTGTTCCATAACATCTGTAGCACATGCATTATCGCCATAAAGGGCATGAATGTGCCGGGTTTTCAATATTGCTTGTGCTTCTTTAGATAGTATACCAACTATAATACTTTATAAGATGTTGGCTTAAGTGAGATCTGCAGATTGCCGCATGTTTTCTGTTAATTCTCTGTATTGGAAATGTTGCCAAAGGTTGACATTTCCAATGCTGCCAACAGTTTTCCGGCAGAGTTTGGGTCCTAATGTTTTAAAAATAGGCTCACCTTTTACTGGTGTCAATTGAAGAAGATCTCCGAAAACAATAATGTGTCTACCTGCAAAGAGCTCTTTGTAGTTTGTTTTGAGTACTTCTTGTAATCTGAGGTGAATCAAAGCCAACATTAGGTTGGACACCATGCTCACTTCATCTATTAGTAGCATTTTCATTTGTTTTAATACTCTGCGTAGTTCCATTGCAGCTTCTGTAGAAAGTTTGTAATTGTCTAATTTGTTTTGGTGTTCTTCTGGCAGGAGTAGTAATCGGTGCAAAGTGACACCACCTATGTTGTAGGCAGCTAAACCTGTGGGGGCAGTGACAACAGCTGACAGTTTGTTGTTTGTCAATTGTTGAAGGAACTTACTGATGATATTGATTAGGAATGTTTTGCCAGAACCAGCTTCACCACTGACGTACAGTAGCATAGGTTTGTAATTTTGGCAGGTGCATTCTTTGTTTTCATGATGTACACCATGTGCAATTTCTTTTGTTACTTCTTGAAAAATGCTACGTTGCTCATTGTTTAGTTTTGATTGTAGTATAGTTAAGTCTTCTTTATCTTCATACTGACACATGGCGTTTTCTACTTCTGTCATAGCTAATTCTGCCTCATTTGTTATTAGTGGTTCTCCCAGTGGTTCTTGGCTTCCTGTTACAGAAGGTTGAATACTGTCAGGAGTGTCCTTATCTAGTTGGGCCTGGAGTTCTTCTTCGTGTTGCTGTTCATTGTGCAACATTGTTTTGTACTGTGTAAAGTTTACATCAGTTATAGTGCTTTCATTTGCTTTGAAAGCATCTTCATATGCGTCATAGTTATCTAGTATTTCTTCTTCTTTTCTCCATGGTTTAAAGAGTTGTAGCAGGGACATGTAATATAGTTCTTTATGTTGAGGAGTCTTTAATGACAATTTGATAGGATTAATTAAATTTGGTTTGGTGAGTTTTACTAAGCTGCCTTCACAGTTTGTCACTCTGTATTTACCTTTTTTTTCATCAGGTTTTATATTATTTTTGTATGTGAAGTTTTGGGGATATGTGGTATAGACACATGGTTTGCAAAGTATTACTTCTGTTTGGGTAGCATGTGTCCAATAAATTGTTTTTTAAAATGTCTTGGCTGTTGGGATCATGTTTGGCTATTGTTTCTATATCTTCGTATGATTTTAGAACTCTTTTTCTAGATTTAGCAGGACCAAGACTTAGCCATACTATATTTTCAGATTTACCATACAATGCAGTACCAGTTAAACTAGCTGCTACTTCATAGGATCTACATTCTCTATGGGAGAACATTTTTATGCCCAAGTTGTATAATTTCTGAGAGACTGTTTTATCTGATGACAGGTCATTCCAGAGGTCTTGGAGCTCTGTTTTTTCTGCTTTGGTTAAGTATGCTGTAACATATCGTGCAACTGCAGTGGAATTGTCTGCAATGTACTGCACATCTATGTTTGCATTCCATAAGTGGGCAATGATTGCATTGTAATCATTGATATATTTTTCTTCTTCTGTTCTTTTTATGTAATATGAATTCTTAGGTTACTTACCTTTAACACTATGTCTAACTGAAGACATGAGGTTGTTCTCTTGACCTGTATTTGTAACCGGTCTAGGGAAACCAAAGCGGCATTTGGTGTAGTATTTCCCTTTGTTTTTGTATTTGCGACGACAAGATTTGCCACATTTGTGTCTTTGAAATTGTAAAATTTGTGCATGAAGATCACTATTTTTGGCTTCTGATGGAATTTCACAAGTGACATATTTTTCAATAAACTGTAAAACAGTGGCATCACTGTCTTGACCAAATTTAGGAGCATCTTTAATCCATAAAAGCATGTGGATATGTGGTGCTCCTCTGGCTTGGTATTTTTTTCTCCAAAAGAAGTGTTGCACTTCTCCAAGGGGAGGAACAGTTTTATTACAAATAAAGTGTAGCATAGCAATGAAGCGATGGTGAAAATATCTTGCAACATTAACAGGATCCAGAGAACAAACTTCTCCAGGTGTTAGTATATCTATGTTTGTTTTGTTTTTGTTTGATATGCGTAGGAAATCATGTAAATCTTCCCATGCATATTCTACACAACTTAATGTAACAAACCAAGTGGGTGGGCCAAGGTTTCTGATCATACAACGTACATCTCCATGACGTCGAAACCAGTACTCTTTAGTACCACGCATATTTGCTAATAGATTTGTAATATTTGATTGTAAAACCTCATCTTTTTGTTGCACTTTTTGTAATAATTGTGTAGCTGGCCTATTTTGAAAGTGGGATCCTGATTTTAATGTGTGTACAACTCCGTAACATAAAGTTGCTAGTTCACTTTCAAAGAGTAGGTGGAATATGTTTTCCACATTTTGTCTAAATCTGGGATCTTCAGATTACATCCATAATGAGCGGTATTCTGATGCTGATATTTGAATAGGTCTATCATCGTACCTTCCTCCTTTGCCAGTAGGAAAGAGTCGAGGAAAAGCACGTGCTTCTATACTTTTTCCCCATATACTGATTGGTGATCCTTTTGTTTGACGTATTTGGTAACTTTCTAGTGCATCTTCTATGGTGTCATTAGAGTGCAATGGATGAATTGTATAATAGTCTAAAGTATTTGATATTTTAGCAGGATCTAGGAGCTCAAATTGACCAGCTTCTTGTGTCTCTTGAATTATTTCAGCTGTATCCTTCAAGTTTTCTTCAATATTAATTTCTTTGTAGTATTCAATATTCTCTTTAAGATATTGCAAGTCTTGTCTAACGTTATGTAAATCTACCAGCTGTTGCCATATTTTTTTGTCTTTTGTAGGTACTCCATTTACTAAGATAATTTAAAGATTGCTGCATTGGACGTTGCACTCCTAGAGTGTGCACATTTTCTTTTAGATCTAATGGTAAATACACTACTTTTCCACGAATACCTTTCACTAATTCAGAGGGAGGTAATTTTGCTGTTTTTGGTTGAATGCGTATTATTGCTTGAAATGGGTGCACTGTTTGAATTATGATGCTCTCATATAAATTAAGTTGTTGTAGGGGTTTTGGTAGTGGATATATTTCCAAATTATTTGTGATAGCACGTGAAGGAGTTTGGTTGTTGTCAAGTTTTGTAGTGCAGTAACTGCAAAGTATTAAGGGGTCAGTTATTTCATATTTATTTTCTGATATAAGGTGGAGAGCTAATTCAAACCATTTAGAATCTTCATTGTCTTCTATTTTGTATGATAGGTCTACAGTTTTTGTGTTACTTTTATAAAAAGTTCTGCGGCAACATACACACACATGGTTTGGTACTTCAGCTGATGTACTTTTAAATTTTAGTATTTCTTTTTTGTATGTGTGTAGTAAAAGGTTGCCATGCGTAGAATTCTTGCTAATTTGGTTTAAAGCTATTTCATTCTGTAAGTGGCTTTCACTTCCAAAATATTTTTTCTGGATATAGTCGATTTCTTCAAGTAGGTCTTTTGCTGTACCATGTAGAAGAATGTTATTTAAATTGGCTAGTGCTGAAACATGACTTTTAGCATAGTACAGTTTATAGACTAGATTTCTTATAGTTGAATGATGTGTTGATATCCTTTTGATATCATGGAAGGTGGTTTTGCAAGTAGGTCCCGTAATGCAGGCCAATGAATGTCATTGTAGTCCTGTGTACTTGCGCACTGGACAGGTATCCATATTTTGCAGTAGTTTAATTTTGATTTTGTCTTTGCCTTTCACATATTGATTGAGGAATTGGCGTAAAGACTTGACATTTTTTTGGGGAATGTTGCACATTGATGTGCATGGCCATTTGTACACTAGACATTCTGATTCAGTTGAATGGAGAGGTAATTCTAAGTTTTCAGGGCATATTTTTGTAAGGAGTACTTCTTGTTCCATTATGGTATTATTAACTTTTTCATAACCTCGACCACTGCTATGTATGGCAATTGTGTTTGTTTGCTTTTGTTTGTATGCTTCTTCATTAAAGTATGGTTCTGTGCTTGTAGTGTGACTACATTCACCTCCACAGATATTTAAGAAGTTCTTTCTGCTGACATTTCGTTTATTGAGAAGTCTTTTTTGTAATTTAGTCATTTGTTTTGTTAGTAGTTTCATTTTGTTTAACACTAAAATAAATAACTTTCTTTTGAGAAGAATTGCGCTGTCTATCAACGCTTCTCAGATTAATTTTCTACAATAGGTTTTAAGGGTTGAACCTGGTTTCTCTCCTGTTTTTATAAGATTTTGAAGGACTCTGTGATGGAACATTTTGGCTAAAATACTTTTCTTGGTATACTTACTTTGCACTATATCAAGATTTTATAGAAGCAGTTTTATCTGTAGTGATAGCTGATTTTTTGTTTATTGTTTTCTGGTTTATTTTACATTTTGATAGAGGAGGCAAAGTTTCTGTACTTGAAACTTCTTTTGTTTCACTAAATGACTGTATTAGCTGTTTTGTTTCAACTTTTTTTTTAAAATTCTGCTAGAGATGGATGCTTATGTTGGACACTTTTATTTGAATTTGCTCTACTTCTGCGTTGCTTTCTATGGACTTAATTTTTGGTAGGCATTCTTTAGGGTCTGTTGAAAAAAATAAAGAAGGTATGGGTTGGGGTGTTCTACAATGTACGTGTGCTGTGTGCATGAGTGAGTAAGATGATAAAGATGTATGTAATGGTGTGTGATTGTGCATTGGGCAACTACAACTAGTAGGGATGGGTATTCTTGAATTAATGTGTTACTAAACTGGGGTTCAGATGACAGAAAAAAAGTAAGCTAGTGGTGTGGAGAAGTCCAAATAGTAAATCTAATGCTATACAATTAAAACAGTTGTTTGTTCTATAACATCAAAATTCTAATGGCTGAGTTGGGTAATTTGTGTGTCAAAAAATAGGAATTTGTGGGCCATTCTGGCTGTAACTCGCTGTTTAAGAAATGGGGATTTTTGGACAGAATGGTGCATAATCTCTATTTTTAGGCACAGAAATAGCATGAATTAACCTTACAGTGTGTTTGAGTAATAAGACAAATATTATGGTGGTATTCAACTTACTTTTTTTATAAAATGAGCAGGTTACTTCTCAGTTGTTCGGCTGCTTCTTTTCAGGAAAATGGTCTACACTGCAATTGTAATTTTGTTTGTATATAGCACTGTTTTTAATTTATACATTTATTTTTTTTTATTTGACATCCTTAGCGCCTTCCTCAAAACCATTAAAACTACCTTATTCACATAAGATACGTTGCACCAGTTGAATACATATCATATGTTCTTAATGAATAAACTGTATTGCAATGACAAACTGTAGCAAACAAAATATCTTTACTATGCCTTGTGAAATTCATAATGTACCACTGAATACCACTATTCCTGTAACTAAGCTCTTGCAAGTAATAGTGCCTCAATGTCATGGGCTGCTTGCGCTATATAAATATAAGTAAGTAAATAAATAAATACATGTTTATGTTATTGTACAAGTATTGTTGTTTGAGATTTGAACATAGTGTGTGCATGCAATTTTGTTTGACTATATGCAGTCTATAAATTTTATTTAAAAAATGTTACTTCAACATGATTTGAATATGTGTGTGTAAAAAGAAATTAAAAAGTATAAAGGTTTGTAAGAGACAGTTGATTTTAGGAGATGGGAAAAAAAAGACAGTAAGTTCATTTTACAGGTTATACAAGCTGAAAGTCAGGTAATCTGTTTATATGAAACTAGAAGAATTGTACATGTACTTTACAGAAAATATGCATACCTGTAGTTTGTGTTCATGCATATGGATATGCATGGAGCTGCAAGTATAAATCTTGGAGAATTGTATAGTATTTCTTGTAGAAGGTGTTTTCCAATGAAATGACACTTGTACTGAGAGTGATTCACAGTACATTTGCCTTGCTGATCTATGATGATGCAGTTAGATGTAGAGGTCTTCTATGTGATTGGAAGATGGTCATGTGACTTCTTAGCCACACCCAATGAGGGAATGGCCCAGAGAGTGAAGTGGAAATGGTAGAAGGGATGTCCATGTTACGATATGTCCGCGGACATGGCGGTAGTTCGCAGACATCGGGTGTTACATCCAGGGATTTCTGGGTTGGGAAGCCATGCAAATTAGAATGACCATAGAAAGGGATTGGTCAGGAAAGTTTAGTGGGTGTGTTGTGCCAGGAGAGAGATTCTCAGATACTCTTTTTGCTGAGAGAAGAACAGATAGCTATGGCTGTGTGTTTCAGAAAACAGATTGTTTGGATTTTGGGAGACTCGTGGATACATTGGTTGAAGGTGCATGCAGAAAGCTGTGGAGTAGCTGTAGATCTTGGATTCCCACATGTGGAAGTACACTGGCATGGAGTACGTGGAATGAAGTGGTTGGACTTGCTACCTCTCTGTGCTACTTTGGAGATAGAGCAACATCCAGATATAATTATAATTCATTGAGGAGGGAACAGTTTAGGACATGTGTCTGGAATTTCTTTGAAATTTGCAATGAAAGAAGGACTTGGGAAGGTCATGGACATGTTTCCATATTCTCAAGTAATTTTTTCACGGATTGCGCAGAGACAAATGTGGCTTCGTTCTTCTTCATTTGGTCCACAAATGGAGAAAGCAAGGCGCAATGTCAATAAGGCTGTTTGTGCCTTTCTAAGAGATTTGGCATGTCCTCTTTTCACAATGAAAATATTATGTTTCGTAGTACATACATTTTTCGAAGAGATGGAGTCCTCTTCTTTCTTGAGGGTGTAATGTCTGTCTCGGGAGGAAGCCACAGTGAATGCTAGCAAACAGCAGTCCTGGGGCCCCCTTCCCGCGATCAGGCAGTGCAGAAGGGAAAAAGCTGCTACCGGCGGAAAAAACCCTTCCGGCGAGTGGAGATGCCGTGTTGCACGAGAAGTCTAGGATCTGAAGACTGACCAAGTCCTTTCAAGTAGGGGAGTTGACAGAAGCAGGCAGCAGAAGGAACGAGACTGGACTGAGAACTGCAGGCGTAGAAGTGCCGCTGGAATCCGCTAAAAGAACACACCTTCCACAACCAGCACTGGGTGGAGAAAGGAGGAATAAAGCGGCAAGAGAGAGAGGCTTCAGGAGTAAAGAAGTGGACTCCCGTGGCCGGCCTGCGGAGAAACGAAGCAGGGACCGAGGGGAGAGGCCGGTGAGTAGCAGCGGAAGAGAGGAGAAAGAGGAAACAGAGCGAGAAGGCGACCCGCGAGAGGGGCGAGCCAGAAAAAACAGAAGACACGGACAAGGGTGGCCGTGGGAAATAGGAAAACTAGCGCATAGTCCCAAAAGTTGCGAAAGAACGCACAGCAAGGGGGTTGCAACGCGACGACTGCTGGGGGAAGCAGAGCTAAGTACCTCCCAGCAGTCGCCATGTTGAAAAACCTCTAGACCGGCAGTCTTTGCAGGGGACGGAACGTGGTGGAACGCCAGCCCCGCCCCCTGTCGAGGATCCGCCAGTGCGTAAACAGGCGCCAAGAGTGGCGGCGAATGACACAAAAACAGGAGAATTAGGGGTTTCAACAGGATTTGTATGAGGTGAAGAAGGGATGGAAGTCTCTTCAAAACATTTTGGTTCATGGAGAGGGTTTGGGGATAATTGACTGGGATATGGTGAGGGGAGACAGGCACAGACAATGGTACGTGGTTTTTTGTTTAAAATTATCTTCCACAAAGGTTTTTAAATTATTAAAATTAGCCAACAATAGATCCATTTTTTCTTGTATGCTGTGAAGAGTCTTATCCATAACAGCTTTTTCTCTAGTACTTTCTATTTTGGTATGCTTTGTACAAAATAAAATATATATGTTAAATGTATATAAAATAATAATAATTAAATGGTTTATATTGTAAAGTGTCTACCATTAGATTCACTATCTTCTGACATTTCCTCATGTGGGAAATGCTCCTCTAGCCACTCCAGAGTACTAGACATTTCTGTGAGAAAAAAAAAACATAATATCATTTTTTTTAAAATCTAATACAGAAAGTTTCTAAATATATGAGTAAAATGCAGTATACTTACTATTTCAGGTAAGGTATGTTCTGAGTGGTCTGTAGATCTGCTATTGTTCTTGGTTGTGGAGTGTCTGTGAGGTAATTATGTTGGAAGCCTATCTTTCTTCTTTTGGTATATTCCATTTTAGAACATATTGTATTTAAATGAATGGTTAGTGCGTTACATATATGGGTTACACTTGTATTACTACATATAATGTGTATGTGTGCTGGTTTGTGAATTTGTAAAATGTTCATATGTTATGATATAACAATTAAACATACCCCCCCAGAGTTTTTGGGTAGTGGTGCTGTTGTCCGAACATGTCCGCGGACATTAAAAGAGTTCGCGGACATCAAACTCAGTAGAGGAGGTTCAGTATGTTCAATTTTACATGTACATAAAATCAGAGTTCTTATTATTAAATTATGCTACTAAAAACCTATGAAATTCAGTAAAAAATCTTTGTTAAAGGGACGTTATGGTTAAGTTGCACTACTAAAAACCTATGAAATTCAGTGAAAAAACTTTGTTAAAGGGACGTTATGGTTAAGTTGCACTACTAAAAACCTATGAAATTCAGTGAAAACACTTTGTTAAAGGGACGTTCATTTAACAACGTTTTTTTTACTGATTTTCATAGGTTTGTAGGAGCGCAACTGTTACGCTCACCTGGTATCCACATGGTATCCACGGGGGTGCCACATGATACTGGATGGAGGTCTAAGCGCTTTCCCGGACGCCACTCAGCTTGGTTATGTGCCGACATTGGGTAGCACCTATAACAGGAGAATGGAGGCTTACAATACTGGTTCTGTGATGGGTGGACTCAAACCTCCTTCTGGTACAAATCCCCTCCCTTGGGGTTATTGCTCACCTTAGGTTTTTGTGCGTTGAACTCTCCATCCTGCATCTCTGTGCAGGGGAGCGTGGTTGGTGCAGGCGTTCCGTGGACCTTGTTGCTTCACTGGTCCATGTGCCCTTATGTCGGGTCCAGACCGGCTGTGACTCCGACTATGCTTGCTTTCTTCCAGGTGAGTCATAATGTATTTTCCGTCTTTATTCTGTCTCTTTCTTTCCCTCTGTTTTCTCTGTCTTCTCAGTGTCTTGCTCCACTACGCTGTTCCCTAACAATGTGTCTTTTGTTTTCAAAGGGATGGTTGCGATCTCGGAGTTGCTGCGCCGATGGTGAAGACCACAGTGAGTTATTGATGCGCTTAGTGCTGCGCTGTTTATTGGTGTTAATTGCTAACCTGTGTTCTCTTCTCTTCTTTGCACAGGTTGCAGTGATGTTCCGGAGTGATGAGCGATCGAAGCGTAGCTTGCCCAGGTAAATGATTTGTTAATGCTGACCTTGTTCCTTCCCTCTTGCAGGTTGCGGTGAAACCCGAAGATGGAAGTGTTCTTGCTCGCTAATGCTGTTCTTGTTCTTCCACGTTATTAATGGAATCCTGATCTAGGGCTTCAGGATCGGGCCGCCGGAGAAGCATATGAGCAGAAGCTGGACACAGTGAGCGTTACACTGCAGGAGTGCAGAATAACGTGAAGCATGTTCTGCTGTTGGGTGTGGTTTAATTAGCCCAGGTAAAGTAGTTCCAGGCCAAGTAGTTCCAGCCCCAGCCACACCCAAAACACTAGACCGCATGGCTTGGTTCTAAAGAACTGAGCTGTGTAGTAGGCCTCCATGTTGGATTAAGGTCCAAAACTGGTATTACGTTATTCCGGATAATGAGCCATACTGACTCCATGTATGTTTCTGATGGAGTTTTAAGGCCCTTGGGGCCAGTGTGAAGGGCTTTAGCCCCAATGCTGCCAGGGGGCTGTTATACCTGAGGGGGTCAGGGGCATGGATTGTGATAGCAACTTAACCATAATGTCCCTGATTTTATATATTTATACACTTTCTGTACTAGGAACTTTAAAAATAATATATATATTTCTTTTGGTGTCCAGTCATTTGATCGAATACAAAGGATCGAATGACAAATAGTTTGAGTCAAAAGGATCAAAAGGATCAAAAAAAATGTTTTTCGAATGCATTTTTTTATGTTTCATTTTTTTAAATTTAATATAGTTACAAAAATGTATTTTTTAAAGAGAACAGGGGTTGTAGGGGGAACCCCCCACAAAAGAAATTATGCATTTGACCATTTTTTTCGGTCCTTTTGACTCGAAAAAATGGCATTCGATCCTTTGTATTTCGAACCTTTAACCTATAACCATTTCTTTTTACACATAAATGTCTACTATTTTGGAATAGCTGGAACCAAATTTTCCTCATGATGAAGTAAGTAAAAACAATGATACTAGGGCCGGTCTTTGCATCAGGCCATGCAGGCAGCTGCCTGATGTGCCAGCCTCCAGAAGGCACCACGCACTTCAAAACTCTGGCGCCTATGCTAAACCTTCAGACTCCCAGGGACCCCTGTGGCATAGGACTAAAACGCTGTGGGGAGACCAGGGATGTATGCACTTGGACATCAAGTAGTGGCAGGGAGTTTAGAAATACAAGGAAGGCTCAAAAGTGCACTGACTGGACAACAGGATCGGAAGACGACCATTAAATGTAGCGTGGAGCATATCGGACTGAAACCAATGTTTGGCAGACTAGTTACTGATACAGTGATTGGAATCATTTGTGTATTTATGCATTGAAACAGCTTCCTTTACACACAGAAATCCTCCTTCGTCGTGTTTGAAAATTCCAGCATACTCAGTTGTATACAACCTCTTAGCAGAAGTCTGCTAAGTAGGCTCACAGTGTGCACCCGCTCAACCAACAACTCAGTGGCATTCCTTTTGTAAACGCCTGCGCATTGTAAAGGTATGTGGACATTGGACCCATCAAACACCTGCAATGACGCTAGTATCACAGGATAGCCAAGCAATATGATTTACCCATATCTTTTACCTCTCTCCACCTTACATTTGGTTGGTGCAAGATCCACATTTGTATAGTGACCTGTAGAATTGAAGTCATACTAACATGCCTCTTTTTATAACCAGTTTTCAAGAGAATGGATAACATATTTATATTGGTGAATAATGCATTGTATAGTGGGAATATTCTGCAGGAAAGATCATGCAGTTGTAATTAGTTTATTAATTCTAAACAAAGCCCACCCTGAATCACGCCCCTAAAATACTATAGTAAGAGGGTCTGTTCTCATCTGCACCCAAGTTATGTTGTTGTCATTTTTTGTTGCAGGCAGGGGCACCCATGATGCTTCCAACCTGGGCTACAAACAAGCGTAAGAACGGCGCTCCTAATAGAAGACAACACACTTCTCTATATAAACAAATAATTACCCATTACTTTATGTGTACTTTCCAATTTTGTTTTTTAAACAAACCAGATAGACATTAAAAATAATACAGAACAGACCTTAGAAAATCATTTGTAACGAATGAAGCAAAAAATAGATCTATTAAAATAATAGTGCACTCAGAAATATTATTTTCCCAAGTCTTCGGGCATGTACTTCTAAGCATACATTGATCGATTGTACAAACATTTCCTATGCACCTTACCGTAATTTTCCTCTTTTTTACACCTGCAAAATCAGGCAGCAGGGCGGGACCATCTTGTGATAATCTTATCCGTTCCTGTATCACCCAAGGTGGACTGCCCTGGCGGCACTAATTCATATGCCCGCCGCTTAGGCTACCATCACCAAACCTAGTGATATGCTCTACCTTTCTCCAGAACATTACTATACAGCGTAGTAAAACGCACCCAACAATCACCTACATCATAACGCTACTTGACGCAGAACCCAGAATATCAACACACATCATCTCACAACACAGCGCGTCCCAATTTTGAATATGAAACCATACTTTTAAATGAAATAGCAAAACTGTATAATTTATAAACTACTTTTTTTTTCACAGACTTACATATGCAAGCAAACAAGTCATTGTTTTCTTCGTTTTCGATCCACAAATGTTTATCATGAGTCACGCAGTGTTCCTTCTTCATAAAAGAACGCATTGGACGCACTGTGAATTGCAAGACTTTGCCATTATCTTAACGCTATTCCACCATAAATAATATCAAGTTGCTCCTTATCGCTAGTATGGCGTACAGGCATATGGGCCCGTGCCGATCATCCCAAAAAAGAGTCAATGTAATCCACCCACTGACGTTAATCTGTAGCTGACGGTTAAAAAAACCGTCAGTTGGTATCTGGAATCCATGACAATCTCAGAAAGTCAAGATGTAGCTTTTTGAAAAAAGATAAATAAATGTGTCTCAGTAACCGATCTTATTACGGTTTATCATGTTAACCATTAATTTGGGCCCCTGTTACAACTATTGATAAACACGGAGGTTAAACAATGATAACTCAAAGAAAAAAAACAAGCAAAGTACTCTTCAGTTTGCTGTACAAGTTACTGCTACAAAGTACGGTCAGCTCGAAATGGGATGCTAAAGCTGACGCTGCAATCAGAGAGCTAAATAAAACCAATAACACATAAATGAAATTTTAATTAAATATTAGTGTTCAATTACGCATTTGTGAACCTGGGGGAACCCACTACTGAAATACACCCACCCATGCTGCACTGCCCATGTTCCCACGACAAAACAAACACACAAGTTGTAATTGCGTGTTATTGCAATATACAACACACAACAAAAAATACAATTTACCCCATCAATAATATCACTGAATGATAATTTGACTAGTTTGCATATAAAATAGTCCAAAGTAAAACTTACATAATATTCGGCATTTCCATTGTATCGGTGTAAAACACACACTCTGTTCACTTCAACAAATTTTCGTAAAATGAAATTACATGTTCCTTTGTCCAATTTTTGAATGTTTAACATTATCATATTTGAAAGTCTTACATCCCTCCCTTCATGCATTCCGTTCACGATTCTCCCTTTATTTCAAGGTCAAAAAACAATTGAACTTTATACTGTGTACCATGCGTGGGTTTGCTCAGCTAGAAAACAAAAATTCAACTGCGCTGACCTTCACTCAGAATGGGAACTGATAGCACTTCACACCACAGTGGCATTACAAATATTTTTGAAAAACATATACATTCTTTGCTACCATTCACCATTGTGGACAATATTTGTACGGATGTATTTTGTCCCTCTGGAAAACTTTGCACTCTCCCAGCAACTCCCACAGTCAGCTCACACCACCTGTCACCTCATCGCATCTACTCTTCACACGGCAACTCACGTAAAATTTTTTGAAAGAAACAAGTCTCGAGCCCTGACAAAAAGTGATTGTATGAGAATGTCCGAACAAACCCTGCTACAACCCCTTCTGCCCACACAGCCGACCCTCACCCCAATGACCGCACATATATATTAATGGCATATAATTTGCACACGTGTGTTTGTACTATTCCACTTTCGGTCACTAGCGAAATGAACAGTGTGGGCGTCTTACCACCTTACAAATACAGACACTTAGTAAATACATAATAGTAATGCTTCATGTTAGAATGCAAATGTTACCAACAAGAACTGAAAGATAACTGGATTTACAAGTAGTAAACTTTCACTTTGTAAAAAAAAACCTTCACACCATTAGGTATATTCTACCACGCACCACCCACAACCAATGAATGCACTTCACTACACTGCATATATATAAAAGAATTGTAGATGGGTCAAATATAATGATCAACATTACTGTAAAACAGAGAATAAGAAGTTCTGCCACCTACCTCAATACACCGCACCCTACATCTTCTTCTTTCCACCTGCTGAGCACAAAAAAAAACTATTGTCCCATATTGCCCTAGGTACTAAACCAGAAAAAATAACCTTGGCATTTGGAATTATTTTCTTTACTGCCTGAACCAAATATTAAAAATCTGCCAACAAAGTAGTGGCACTGATATACCCCAAATACAAAGCACCACAGTGCAAAACAATGACATGTGCAATGTTTACCCTGTCCATATCTCCACAAACTTGACCAATTCCCTGCACATTAAAACCAGGCACAGTGCTCCACACCACCTCCATTCCTTTAACATCAATATTTTTTGCCATATTCCTACATTTAGCATACCACTCCAAACCATGCACAAACATATCTCCAACCACCAACACCCTGCTTTTCTCCACCTCTTCCATCTACACTACACACAGCCTCTTTCAACACAAACCACAACCTCAACACCTGATTGGCTCATCCCTAGAGTCCCCTTTACATGCTGCATTTCTGAGAATCCCCAGATGTAACACACTCTGTCCGCAGACACCCATGATGTTCGAAGACTGCATACCACTGAGGCAAACCTTCTACCCTTTCCACTTCACTCTCTGCACCATTTTCTCATTGGCTACTGTTAAACATTCACACAACCATCCACCAATCACATCCAAGAACTCAACATCTAACTCTATCATCACACATCAGCACTTTAGATGTACTATTGACCACTCTCAGTACAATTCCGCTGTCGCTACAACAGACCTACAGAAATAACTACTATTAAACGGGCCAATATTTCTACTTGCAGATTCCTGCACATCCACATGCATGAACACAGACTACAGGCATAAATATTGTCAACACAGTACATGTACAGCTCTTCTAAGAATACATATAAACAGAGTAACTTCCACATACCCTGTATGAACTGTAAAATGACCTTACTTCATTTATGGAAACTGTAATAATGAAGTATCAATTGCAAACCTGTCTCCTCTCCAAATGTTTGTTTACTCACAGAGCTATCTAAAAAAAATTGTATTTCATATTAAAAGATGATGAAAAACCAGTAAAATTATGAAAAAGACTGTCCAATGTGTTATAAAATTACACACAGCCAGGTTGAGTACATGCATGTTCATTCATTCAAGCACACACACAGACAATATAATTACAAAGGCTCCCAGCTCAAACAACACCACTGCCTCTATATGAAATCCTACTCCTTTATTTCCCACACCTTCACAAATGCATACAATGCATGCTTCTATGTACAATCTCTGCAATTTACCCTGTAAAAATAGCAACATGCATATGATTATTTCTTCCACCTCTTACCATCCAATAACATAACATTAAAAAAAAACAAGTGTGCTCTATACATTTACTATTATACTCATGTGTAAAACATATTCAACTAACAGATTCTAAATAAAATATACAAAATATACATAGACAAAGGAAAGTGCATATGCATACTATGCTCACGTGTAAGAAAACACTACCAGTACAACAAGAGAACAATGTCTACATTAACAAGAGTGCTATAAACACGCATATTCACTAACTTCTTTCTTTTACAATTGCAGTGAAGACCACTCCCCTGAAAAGCAGCAGCGTCTAAAATACCAACAACGACTTTGAAGAAACCTACTCGTTCCATATAAAAAAGTAAGTACAATATTTACATAATTTTCTAACTATTACTCAAACACACTAGCATTTTACTGTTGTAGAACAAAGAAGTGTATTAACCCTTTTCCATTAGATTTATTATTACCACTTCCCCTTACCAGTTGCATACTTTATATTGTCATCTCAAGCATACTAACACACAAATACAAGAATAACCTTCCCAACTTAATATTGCTCATTGCACAATCACACACCTCCACAATCATCCTTACCATCAAACTCAGACACTCATGCACAAAGCACGCATACACTGCACAACAACCCAACCCACACTTTTTTTTCTCCAACAATCCCCAAATAATGCCTACCAAAAGGCAACTCCACAGAAAGCAACACAGAATTAGAGCAAATCAAAATAAAAGTGTCCAAAATAATCATCCATCTCTACCAGATTTTGTACAAAAAGTTCAAACAAAACAGCCAATACAGTCATTACGCAAAACAAAACAAGCTTCCACTACAGAAACTCTCCCTCCTCTTTCAAAATATAAAACGAAACAAAAAGTGATTACTTCACTTACTACTACTACTAACGCTGCACATATAAATCTTGATATAGTAGCAACTAAATATACTAAAAAAAATATTTTACAAAAAATGTCGCGCCACAAACTCCTTCAAAACCTTATGAAAACAGGAGAGAAATCATGGACAACCCTTAAAACCTACGATAGAAAAGTAATCCTAAAGGAGCGGTGCAATCTTTGTTCATCCCAGACTCCTTCAGAACCTTATAAAAACAGGAGAGAAATCATGGACAACCCTTAAAACCTACCATAGAAAGGTAATCCTAAAAGCTCTCATAAACAGTACAATCCTTCTGAAAAGGAAGTTATTTATTTTATTTTAAACAGAATGAAACCACTAACACAACTAATTAATAAATTACAAAAAAACACTTCTCAATAAACTGAATATAAACAAAAATAACTTCTTAACCTATGGAGATGAATAGAGTCACACCACGACCACAGAACCATATACCAAGCATATAAACAAAAGCAAACAAACCCAATTGCCATACACAGCAGTGGACGATGGTATGAAAAACATAATAACACCTTTATGAAACAAGAAACTCTGCTCACAAAAATATCCCCAAAAAACTCAGTATCACCTCACCATTCTAATACACCAAAACATCCAGTCTACAAATGGCTGTGCACATCAATGTGTAACATTGCCAAAAAATCTTTCAAATCTTTATGCCACTTCCTCAATTAGTATGTAAAAAGCAAAGACAACCTCAAAATGAAACTACTACAGAATATGGATACCTGTCCAGTGCGCAAATACACAGGACTACAAGCACATTCATTAGCCTGCATTTCAGGACCTATGTGCAAAACCACCTTCCATCATATCAAAATGATATCAACACATCATGCAACTATAAAAATCTGGTCCATAAACTCTACTATGATAAAAGTCCTGCTTTAGCACTAGTCAATTTAAATAACAAACTTCTACATCGTATAGTCAAACAACTACTCGAAGAAATAGAGCATATACAGAGAAAATATTTTGGAAGTGAAAACCACTTACAAAATGCATCAGTTTTACCAGAAACTACCAACTACTGTACAAATAGCAACCTTATATTAAACACATGCAAAAAAGAAATACTAAAGTTTAAAAGTACCTCAGCTGAAGTACCAAACCATGTGTGTGTGTTCCATAAGACATCTATAATACCAAAAATATTGACTGTGGTATGTGAGCTCCTTATAGGGGATATTAATTACAATCAATCCTCTACTAACAATTCAAAACCAAAATCATACTAAAGTGAAATAGCCAGTAGTGCATTGACTATATCCGCAAACAGCTGCTATGACCGCAGACATGGCGAACAGATCAGGGGCACCAGCCACATAAGAAAATACAGTATTTGACCCATCTCTTACTCCCCAACCCTCCCCAAACACTTCTGCACACCAACACACTCCCCAAAACTGCATTTTGCCTCTGTTCTTCGCTATGCTGTGGCGGATCCAAGATGACAAGCGCATTGAAACAATGTGACGCACCTTATGCCTCACCCCAGCCAATCTGAAAACATGTAGCTTGTCCGCGGACATGACACAAGCTGATTATCCAATCGGTGTTTTAGATAATATATATAGACATAGATATCACAATTTGTTTTGCCTTACGTTTGGGCCATTTAAAAGAAACCTACTGGATGGATTTATACCAAATTAACAAAAGCACACTTTCGGGACTAAGCCGCTGCTCCTGCTGAAATTTTGGTGGAAATCCGTCCAGCGGTTTGAGCTGTAGGCGTGCGCAAAGTTATTTCCTATTATGTCTATGGGAAAAAAAGAAATGTTGGGACCCCCTATAACTTTGCCCCCCCTGAACCAAACCTCACTTAAATTTGCCAAAAAATACAGAGTGGGCCATATACATTATTTGCAAAGTTTGGTGAGGATATGTCCATGGGGAGCAAAGTTATAAGCTGCCCGAAAAGTGCTCTTCCTATGGGATTAGCAATTTAACCATAACTACACAGCCAGTACCAAGACCAAAGTTATGAGTACTGAAGTTATAAGTCAGCATGGGTGTGATATGGTGCGGTGGTTGTGTCCAGGACCTAGAGTCTTGGGTGCATGCCCGAAGGCCATGCACCCAAGACCGAAGTTATAAGTACTGACGTTTTAAGGTAGTATGGGTGTGATATGGTGCAATGGTTGTGGTTGTGATATTGTCAGGTTTCGTGGGATTTGGATGAATGAGGTGAAATGAGGATATGATTAACATAAAGTATGGTTTGGGCCTTAACTTTCTGTGCAGAGTGTGGAGAGCTTCCCAAGTCAAAATGGAGAATTCCAAAAGGATCAGTGATTGGCCAGAAGTAAAAGAAAGGCATTGTTGGAACATTCTAAACCGCCTTTCATTGTCAGAAGCCCAGCTGGAAGGTCTTATGTTTGAAGCTCTTAAGTTTTAGAAAACTTTAGTTAGGCCCTTGTGCCTAATATTAGTTATTTGGACCAGGAAAGTGTTGGAGATTTAAAAAGAAACTTAGAAAACGTTCCGGTGAAAGAAAGAAGCAAGCTAAGTGATTTAATTATCTTTTATGGAATTTTATGATTATCAAGCAGGAGTTAAATATCAAAACTATTAATTAACTTGTTCCTGTTTTTCTTAGTTTTTGTTTATATAATAGTTCTTTTTGTTCTTTCAAGAATTTATTTTTGAACTTCTAGAACTGTATTTAAATTAATTGAACAGCGTCACATTTTTTTTGCACCTGGCAAATTGGAGTGTGGAGGTCTGTTATTCATTTTAGCGTCGCGTGTTTTTTTCGGCCGTATAGAAGTTTATTGAGTACTGTACCTTTTGTCAGTAACAGTGCTTTTCTTAGCGTCGGATTAGCGTTAGAAATCTTACACTGTCTGCGCAAGTGACAGTGTGGTAGCCACGCGTCTCTGAGGCGTTATGTTTAATTTACTAACATTCTAACCTGGCGCTTGATCTTCACTGGGCTGCCTCTTCAAGGATTAGTCTCCGGAACTGAGGAATTTCTCCTTTCCTGTTTGAGCAATTCATATTAAGAAGAGTGGAAGACTATTCCTTTACGCATGCGCCCAAGCCAGTTTCATTTTTTAACTCACTTCCTTGTTCATGTGCGCTTCCATTTTAGAAGGAGTAAACAATATCTTCACGCATGCGCATATTCTGGTAAAAGGAACGCTTCTTTTAGGAGCGATCTTCTTTGCAAGCAAAAGATCTAATTAATTAACACTTTTACACATTCAGAAAACAAACAATTTTAAATTGAATAGTTAGAGTGTCATTCTTGGAATTTGTGTTGAAGCTAGACACCAATACAAACTACATGTATAATATTTCCAGTGGGTTGTTTGGGCAAAAGACAGTTGAACTGCTTGAAGACAAACTCCTTAAACTGAGAGAGATTAGCAGTTTTTTGCAAAACCGAATTGAAGAAATCAGTAAGAGCATCTAAGACTCTATTTTTATGTTTTCTTCAGTAGAATTCATACACGTCCTCTACGTTATTCACAGAGGATAATCAGGTATGGTGGCGTGTTTATTTACTTAAATTTATAAAGAGAAGTCAGAGCCAAGGAATTAAAAGGTTAGTGACTAAAGTGAATTGTTGTTATTTTTACCAACAGGTTGGCAGATAAAGAAGCTGAGCAAAACCTGAAGTTTATTATTTTGTCCCATTTTCCCCCTTTCCCTTGGGGGTGCTCTCAACTGAACTGTTTGATACCAGTTAAGAGGTTAGCATCCAAAGGGGACTGCGGGGGTTCAGCAGCTTCCGGGGACAACATCAGATTTGAGAAAGCCTGACAGTATGAAAGGCCAGAAAAAATAGACCTCCTAAGCTGTCATGAACCCCGAGTTCTCAATGGAAGCGTTAAGTGTTTTAGTGAGGGAATTACAGGAGGAATTAAAGGTGGCATATCAAGAGAATAAAAAATTAGGACAACGAGTAGATGAGTTAAGTGAAAAGGTGGCACAGACGCAGGGAATTGGGAGAGAAGAATTTCCCCCTGAATTGGTAAGGGCTGGTGAGGAGAGAGGTGTGGGTAGAGGTGATGGGGCAGAGGGAGGTTTTAGGGCATTAGTTATGCCAGTACCTTTGGCAGCTCCAGAGCGTTACTATGGAGATTCAAGTAAATATCAGACATTTGTAACCCAATGTGAGTTGCACTTTCTTAGTAGGCCCGAACTATTTCCTTCTGATGCTTCCAGAGTTACTTTTATGATGTCTTATTTATCTGGAGAGGCTTCTACTTGGGCAGGTTTATTGGTCAGGCAAAAGAGTTCATCTTTAAAAAATGTTTCTCTTTTTATGGAAGAATTTAAGAAAATGTTTGATAAAAGACAAATGTCCTTAGAAGTTGATGGGGAATTATTAGATTTGCGTCAAGGAAACAGAGACTTGGTCACATATATCACACAGTTTAGGTCTCTGGTTTTAGAATCCCAGTGGCCAGCAGAGAAGAGGTCTTCTCTTTTTTATAGAGGTCTCAAGGAGGAATTGAAGGATGCCTTGTCCAGTGTAGCCCAACGCCCTTCTTCTTGTGAGGAATTGATTGATTTAGTAGTTCAGTTGGACTATCGTATAAGTGAAAGAAAAGCAGAAAGGCGTCGTTGTACTCAGGGGGAGGTGAGGTCAGTCACTAGAGGAGATCATTCAAGGCTTGAGGTGGGTAGTAAAGAAGTGAAACCAAGGTTAAATGATCAACAAAGTAGAATAAAAGGTCCTTTATCAAAGGAGGAAAAGACTAGGAGGCGTGAGAATAATTTGTGTTTATATTGTGGTAGGGGCGGTCATTTTTTAGGAAATTGTCCCTTTACACCCAAAAAAATTTCATCAGCCGGAGGAAAAGGACAGCAAGTTGCAAATACAGTTCAGTCAGCGGTTCCACACATAACTGTAAATGTATCCTTGTATTTGAAGGAGGAAAGGAAAGGGTATGGACCGGTAGTGATTGATTCAGGAGCCACCGGGAACTTTATGGATTGGGGAGTAGCTAAGGCATTGGGAATACCACTTGTGAGGAAGGAAGTTGTGGAACAGGTTCGGGCTGTAGATGGAACTTCTCTTTCATCAGGTCCTATAACTCATGAAACTGGTGTTTTGGTTATGGAATTACTTGGAGGTCATAGAGAAGAAATTTCATTTGATTTAATTGATACACCAATTTTGAAAATAATTTTAGGCATGCCATGGCTAACCTTGCATAATCCTCAAATTGATTGGAGTAGGCGAGTGGTAGAATTACAGTCTAGTTTCTGTTTAGAAAATTGCCTTTTGAAAGGTAATCCTGGGAGGGAAGAAACACAAGGTTTGGTTTCCTTTTTTCTAACTGATGCAGGTATTACAGGACATAATATAGGAGCGGTGTTAGGACATCCTCCGGAGTGTTATCAAGGGTACAAGGAGGTTTTTGATGAAAAGGAGGCAGGAGAATTACCTCCACATAGGAGTTTTGACTGTAAAATTGATTTGGAGCCCGGGGCGGTTTTACCAAGTAGTCGAGTGTATGCATTAACTGAAAAGGAGAATGATTATCTTAAAGAGTACCTTGCAGAAAATTTGGCTAAGGGTTTTATTCGTCATTCTCAATCTCCAGCTGCATCTCCATTATTTTTTGTACCAAAACCAGATGGGTCTCTCAGAACATGCATTGATTATAGAGCTGTGAATAGGATTACGATCAAAAACAAGTATCCTCTCCCTCTAATTTCGGAAATCTTGAATCAGGTCCAGGGAGCCACAATTTTTTCCAAACTAGATTTACGTGGTGCCTATCATCTGGTGAGAGTCCAGGAGGGTGATGAGTGGAAAACGGCATTCAAAACCCGATTTGGGCTTTATGAGTACTTGGTAATGCCTTTCGGTTTATGTAATGCACCAGCTGCCTTTCAATTCTTTATGGATGAAATTTTAAGAGATTTTTTAGACATATTTGTGGTAGTATATATTGATGATATTTTGATTTATTCTCAGGATTTAGAGTCTCATAAAATTCATGTGGGAAAGGTTCTACAAAGACTCAGAGAGAATCATTTGTTTGCTAAATTAGAAAAATCCCAGTTTCATACTAATTCTGTGGAATTTTTAGGATACATTGTTTCTCCCAAGGGATTGGAGATGAATCCGAACAAAGTTCAAGCCATCACGGATTGGCCAGCACCAACGAAAGTAAAAGAAATTCAAAGCTTTTTAGGTTTTGCAAATTTTTACAGAAGATTTATTGAAGGATTTTCTCGGTTGATTACTCCCATAACAAAACTCTTAAAGAAAGGTGCCAAATTTGTGTGGTCGACAGAGGCAGAGGAGGCATTTCAAGAATTAAAGAAAAGGTTCAGTTCGGCCCCTATTTTAATTCATCCAGATCCATCTCAGCCTTTTTATGTAGAAGCGGATGCATCAAATCTTGCCATGGGGGCTGTTCTTTCTCAGAGACATCGAGAGACAGGACAACTTCATCCAGTGGCTTACTATTCTAAAAAATTTTCTATGGCAGAACAAAATTATACCATCTCAGATCGAGAATTATTGGCAATCAAGTTCGCTTTTGAAGAGTGGAGACATTTTTTAAAGGGAGCAAGACATACTGTGACTGTGTTAACAGACCATAGAAATCTGCTTTTTTTGAAATCAGCTAAGACTCTCACACTGAGGCAGTTAAGATGGTCATTGTTCTTTGCTGATTATGATTTTGTAGTGACATTTAAGCCAGGTAGGCTTAATGGAAAGGCTGATGCTTTATCACGTCAATTTCCTGGAAGTGAGATGGAATCAGAAAAGGAGATGATATCCATTATCGATCCATGCTGTTTTATTTCTGCCGGAATACAGAAAATTGAGGATGTTAAGGAAGAAGTTCGAAAGTCCATGTCAATTGCACAAATGGAGGAATGGGTTCGAAAGGATCCGGTTCGAAAAATTGAAAAAGGATTGCCGTTTTTTGAAAATAAACTTTACTTACCTATTTTGGAATTGCGAGAGAGAGTAATAAGAGACTGTCATGAATCTATGCTGTCCGGACACCCAGGTTTTAGAAAGACGCTGGAATTGGTCAGGAGAAGCTTCTGGTGGGAAAAAATGCGTCAGGACATCTTAAATTTTGTAAAAACCTGTGCTATTTGCGCTCAAATGAAGAATCAAACCGGAAAACCAGTTGGGTTGTTGGAGCCGTTGCCTATTCCACCTCGTCCTTGGCATACAATCTCCCTGGACTTCATTACAGATCTTCCTTGTGACAAGGGTTGTACATCTATTCTAGTTGTGGTGGACCTCTTGTCAAAAGAGGCTCACTTTGTTCCAATGGAGGGAGAGGTTACTGCAGACGTTTTGGCCAAAGTCTTTTTGCGAGAAATAGTTAGACTGCATGGTCTTCCTAATCAAATTATCTCAGATAGAGGTCCTCAATTCATTTCTAGATTTTGGAGGGTTTTTTGTAAGGATTTGGGTGTGGAAGTCAGTTTATCATCAGGTTATCATCCCGAGACCAATGGACAAGTAGAAAGGGTAAATCAAGAACTGGAGAACTATCTGAGGTGTTATCTACAGGCAGGGGAAGAATGGGTGGATTTGATTTGGCTTGCCGAATTTGCTTATAATAATTGTGCTAAAGATTCAACTAACATGTCTCCGTTTTACCTTGGAAGAGGTTTTCACCCACGGTTTTTAAGTTTTGAAATTACTGAAGAGTCAGAGAATCCTGGAGTTGAGGTTCGATTAAAAACTATGAGAAAGAATTTGGAAAGAGCAAAAAGGGTACTTTTCGATAGTAAACAGAAGTACAAAAGATTTGCAGATCAAAAAAGGAGGTTGGGTCCTAAATATGAGGTTGGTGACTTGGTTTGGCTTTCGACTAGACATTTGAGAATTAAGGGCAAAAACAAATTCACTCCACGTTTTGTAGGTCCATTTAAAGTAGAAAAGGTAATCAATCCAGTGTCAGTACGGTTAAAATTACCTACTTCCTTGAAAATTCATCCCACCTTTCACATTAGTCTATTAAAACCTGTTATCCAGGGGACTAGAGTTGTACATCCACCTTCACCAATTCAGTTAGAGAATTCATCTGAAGAGTTTGTAGTGAAAAGAATTGTAGATTCCAGGAGGTTAAGAGGGAAATTACAATATTTAATAGACTGGGAAGGTTTCGGACCTGAGGAACGTACATGGGAGGATGAGGTGAATGTGCATGCACCACAATCAGTCGCAAAATTTCATAGAAAGTATCCTTCTAAAGTTGGCCCTGGGACAGGGCATTAAGGGGGGGGTACTGTCAGGTTTCGTGGGATTTGGATGAATGAGGTGAAATGAGGATATGATTAACATAAAGTATGGTTTGGGCCTTAACTTTCTGTGCAGAGTGTGGAGAGCTTCCCAAGTCAAAATGGAGAATTCCAAAAGGATCAGTGATTGGCCAGAAGTAAAAGAAAGGCATTGTTGGAACATTCTAAACCGCCTTTCATTGTCAGAAGCCCAGCTGGAAGGTCTTATGTTTGAAGCTCTTAAGTTTTAGAAAACTTTAGTTAGGCCCTTGTGCCTAATATTAGTTATTTGGACCAGGAAAGTGTTGGAGATTTAAAAAGAAACTTAGAAAACGTTCCGGTGAAAGAAAGAAGCAAGCTAAGTGATTTAATTATCTTTTATGGAATTTTATGATTATCAAGCAGGAGTTAAATATCAAAACTATTAATTAACTTGTTCCTGTTTTTCTTAGTTTTTGTTTATATAATAGTTCTTTTTGTTCTTTCAAGAATTTATTTTTGAACTTCTAGAACTGTATTTAAATTAATTGAACAGCGTCACATTTTTTTTGCACCTGGCAAATTGGAGTGTGGAGGTCTGTTATTCATTTTAGCGTCGTGTGTTTTTTTCGGCCGTATAGAAGTTTATTGAGTACTGTACCTTTTGTCAGTAACAGTGCTTTTCTTAGCGTCAGATTAGCGTTAGAAATCTTACACTGTCTGCGCAAGTGACAGTGTGGTAGCCACGCGTCTCCGAGGCGTTATGTTTAATTTACTAACATTCTAACCTGGCGCGTGATCTTCACTGGGCTGCCTCTTCAAGGATTAGTCTCCGGAACTGAGGAATTTCTCCTTTCCTGTTTGAGCAATTCATATTAAGAAGAGTGGAAGACTATTCCTTTACGCATGCGCCCAAGCCAGTTTCATTTTTTAACTCAATTCCTTGTTCATGTGCGCTTCCATTTTAGAAGGAGTAAACAATATCTTCACGCATGCGCATATTCTGGTAAAAGGAACACTTCTTTTAGGAGCGATCTTCTTTGCAAGCAAAAGATCTAATTAATGAACACTTTTACACATTCAGAAAACAAACAATTTTAAATTGAATAGTTAGTGTCATTCTTGGAATTTGTGTTGAAGCTAGACACCAATACAAACTACATGTATAATATTTCCAGCGGGTTGTTTGGGCAAAAGACAGTTGAACTGCTTGAAGACAAACT
Organism: Ambystoma mexicanum; assembly: GCF_040938575.1. NCBI lineage: Eukaryota > Metazoa > Chordata > Amphibia > Caudata > Ambystomatidae > Ambystoma > Ambystoma mexicanum. The sequence goes on along the minus strand of NC_090941.1, from coordinate 822,627,990 downwards.
CCTTAAACTGAGAGAGATTAACAGTTTTTTGCAAAACCGAATTGAAGAAATCAGTAAGAGCATCTAAGACTCTATTTTTATGTTTTCTTCAGTAGAATTCATACACGTCCTCTACGTTATTCACAGAGGATAATCAGGTATGGTGGCGTGTTTATTTACTTAAATTTATAAAGAGAAGTCAGAGCCAAGGAATTAAAAGGTTAGTGACTAAAGTGAATTGTTGTTATTTTTACCAACAGGTTGGCAGATAAAGAAGCTGAGCAAAACCTGAAGTTTATTATTTTGTCCCATTTTCCCCCTTTCCCTTGGGGGTACTCTCAACTGAACTGTTTGATACCAGTTAAGAGGTTAGCATCCAAAGGGGACTGCAGGGGTTCAGCAGCTTCCGGGGACAACATCAGATTTGAGAAAGCCTGACAGATATGCTACGGTGATTGTGGCCAGGGCTTAGAGTGTTGGGTGCATGGCCACAGACCGTAGGCTGTAGGCTATACACCCAAGACTCTAGGCCCTGGCCACAACCACCGCACCATATTGCAGCCATAGATCACACCTATAGATTTGAATATCTATCACATGTTTGAAATGAAACTTACTGTTTGATTTGTTGAGATTCAATATTTTTTTGAATGAGTTTGGTACCTGGAGTAAATATTCTTTTTCAAATTCTGTGATAAAAGAAAAGAGCATGTTAGTTTATGTATTCTATAAAGACTTATTACATTGCGTAATGGATATTTCAGCTTTTTTTTGGACCTTAATATTTGTTTTACAAACCAGTGTGCTGTACATTTCGCTCAGTTTCTGTGTTAATTTTTCAAATCATTGGGTCTGTGTAAAAAAGAAAATCCTTTTTGGATTAAAAAAAACTTTGTTTGTTATGCTACAGTCTATTTCTTTGTTTCCTTTCAGTGTTCACTGTTGGCTTGTTGCAGATTTCTGAAGCAGTTAGATACATGTTGGCGTATTCTAACTGTCTATTTTTTGTTACAATTTAGTGATATTCATTTATCTGTTTGGTTGTTATAGAATCTTGGGCCAGCTAGATAACTGTTGGCGTATTCTAACTGTCTATAGTTTTTAAATTGAATTTTTGTTAATGTTGAAGTACAGCTTAGTTATTACATTTTGGTTTTAAGAAGATTAAATAAGCATTTGTAAGATTTGCTGGTAATCTCTGCTTTAGAGTAATGCTACTATCATTACATTCAAACCATCCACATTTCTTTTTAATATATGCAGTGTAGTGACCTGCATTGGTTGTGGCTCCTGCGTGGTAGATTATACCTATTGTTGTGAAGGTTTTGTTACCAAGTGATACTTGACCGTGTGTGAATCCAGTCAGCTTGCAGTTATTTTTGGTACCATCTGCATGGTAACGTAGAAGCATAGTACATAATCTGCCATGGTTTGCATTTTGTACAAGTTGCTGAATTGGAATGGATTCACAATTAGGTATGGATACATACACAAAGCGGTCATTAGGGATTTGTTCCTGTGTCACATTGTTGCAGAGAGTGCATGTATGTTTCCACATGTATGAAATCTGTAAGATTTCATTTATAGGTATGTTTTTGCTTTCCAGTAGTTGTAGTAAGTACATTAGAAATTCGTGTAGATCTTCTTGTGAGTTTATAGTGAATTTCACCATTCCAGCACAGTAGTCCAATTCTTGTCTTATTCCGTGAAAACTGTACGTGTTGTCAGGATTGTTTGTTGCGTTTCTGTGAAGGACATTTGCAAACACAATTGGTCTGTACTGTGTAAGTAAATGTTGTGAACAATTGGTGTCAATTGAAATAGAATATTCATTGCTACATTTGTGTAGCAACTTACACCCGTTACGTTTGAAAATTTGAATGGACCAGATAGTTCTGTGTCCAAGTCATTTTTTCGGAGTGTGTGTTGCTTATTTGAAGAAGTACCGAGTTACTTTGACTAATAGGTTCTTCTTTGGTTGTGGTAATTGATGAAATATTATTTTCTTTTGCTCTCTTTGGAGGATTTGCAGTCAGATCCTGTTGCATTTCAGTTTGAATTAGTTTTCTTTTACTACGTTTTCCTTTTTGTCGAACAGGATATGATTTTAGGTGGGGGGTGTATAGTGAACATATTGTATTCTAAAATGTAAGGAATATCAGCGTTTACTTTACTTGCATCAAAGTTGATTAGAAATAGACCATCAAGTGTACATAAGCGTGATAGTGCTACGGAGCTCATGCCTTCTTTAAAGACTGTGTTACCAATATCTATCAATGCTTTGTCTAGGGTAAGACCTTGGGATTTATGAATGGTCACTGCATATGCAAGGGTTAAAGAAAATTGTTCTCTACCTACAGATATGTCTTTGAAGAGAAGGAATCGAGCTGTTGAGCGCCCTATCCTTTTTACTTCTGAAAGTTTGTTGAAGAGAATATTGACAAACTGAATGTTGTTGTCACGTGGGTATGTTTGATAGCCAACAACTGTACCCAGTGCTCCATTAACTAGTCCTTGCTCTACATCAAGATTACGTTTAAGCATTACTCTACAGGTTAAGGATAATTTTAATATTTTCTCTAACCCAGCTGTGTTGAAGATAGAATTTTCTAAGGTATTTAGTCTTGCTGTGGTTTGTTGATACATGGGTAGTGTCATACTATGTACGTCCAGTTTGTCTGTGGAGCAAATTTCAATTATTGGTTGCATTTCTTTTTTCAACATTGTTTCATTGAATTTGGAACAGCTTGCAAGAGCTGGCATTAAGGCCATACAATTGACATTTTTGTGCGTTCATTTTTCTATAACATCAGTAGCACATGAGTTATTGCCATAAAGTGCATGGATGTGCCAGGTTTTTAATATTACTTGTGCTTCTTGAGATAGTACACCAACACTAATTTTTAAAATGTTGGCGTAGGTGAGGTTTGCAGATTGGTGCATGTTTTCTGTTAATTCTCTGTATTGGAAATGTTGCCAAAGGTTGACATTTCCTATGCTGCCAACCGTTTTACGGCAGAGTTTGTGTCCTAAGGTTTTAAAAATAGGTTCACCTTTCACTGGTGTCAATTGAAGAAGATATCAGAAAACAATAATGTGTTTTCCTCCAAAGAGTTTTTCGTAGTTTGTTTTAAGTTTGTTTTAAGTACTTCTTGCAATCTGAGGTGAATCAAAGCCAACATTAGGTTGGAGACCATGCTCACTTCATCTATTAGTATCATTTTCATTTGTTTTAATACTCTGCGTAGTTCCATTGCAGGTTCTGTAGAAAGTTTGTAATAGTCTAATTTGTTTTGGTGTTCTACTGGAAGGAGTAGTAATCCGTGTCAAGTGACACCACCTATGTTGTATGCAGCTAAACCTGTGGGGGCAGTTACAACAGCTGACAGTTTGTTGTTTGTCAATTGTTGAAGGAACTTGCTGATGATTTTGATTAAGTAAGTTTTGCCTGAACCAGCTTCACCACTGACATATAGCAGTATAGGTTTGCAATTTGGCAGGTACATTCTTTATTTCCGTGTTCTACACCATGTGCAATTTCTTTTGTTACTTCTTCAAAAATGGTGCGCTGGTCTTTGCTAAGTTTTGATTGTAGTACAGTTAAGTCTTCTGTATCTTCTTCATAGTGACACACAGTGTTTTCTACTTCTGTCAAAGCTAATTCTGCCTCATTTGTTATTAGTGGCTGTCCCAGTGGTTCTTGACTTCCTGTTACAGAAGGTTGACTTCTGTCGGAAGTGTCCTTATCCTGTATGCAAAGTTTTGGGCTATGTGGTATAGACACATGGTTTCCAAAGTGGTACTCCTGTTCGGGTAGTATGTGTCTAGTAAATTGTTTTTCAAAATGTCTTGGCTGTTGGGATCATTTTTGTTTTTTTCTAGATTTAGCAGGACCAAGACTTAGCCACACTATATTTCAGATTTTCCATACAAAGCAGTACCGGTTAAACGATCTGCTGCTTCGTAGGCACCACATTCTCTATGAGAGAGCATTTTTATGCCTAAGCTGTACAATTTCTGAGATAGTGTTTTGTCTGATGATAGGTCATTCCAGAGGTCTTGAAGCTCTGTTTGTTTTGCTTTTGATAAGTAGGCTGTAACATATCGTGCAATTGCAGTGGAATTGTCTGCAATGTACTGCACATCTAAGTTTACATTCCATAAAATGGCAAATTGCATTGTAATCATTGATATATTTTGATTCTTCTGTTCTTTTTATGTAATACGTGTTCTTAGGTGATTTACCTTTAACACTATGGGCCTCATTACGAGTAGGGTGGTAAGGGATACTGGGCACCATTAAGGAGACAGGTGCCAGTAATCCCTTACCGCCCTACTACGAGTTCCCTCAGCGGGTCCCTACTTCAACACCTGGTTTTACCAGGTGTTATGGATGGGACCCGCTTAAGGACCTCAGAGCTAATAATGGTACCGCAAATTGCGGTAACATTATTAGCTACTTCCCTATTCTCATTGAGCCCTATGGGGGCTCAAATGGGAATGGGGAATGCTTTTTTCAATGGGGACTTACCGGTCCCGCCAAGTTCGAACTACACCGGTAAGTCCCCATTAAACGAGACTGGTGCCGGTACCGTTATTGGAGGCAGTCATGGCGCAAATAGCGCAATGACTAGCTCCAATCTCAGAATGGGGCCCTATGTCTAACTGAAGACATGAAGTTGTTCACTTCACCTGTTTCTGTAACTGGTCTAGGTAAACCAAAGCAGCATTTGGTGTAGTATTTCCCTATGTTTTTGTATTTGTGAAGACAATATTTGCCACATGTGTGTCTTTGAAATTGTACAATTTGTGCATGAAGGTCACTATGTCTCGTTTGTGAAGGGATTTCACAAGTGACATATTTTTGGATGAACTGCAAAACAGTGGCATCACTGTCCTGACCAAATTTAGGAGCATCTTTAATCCATAAAGCATGTGGATATGTGGTGCTCTTCTGGCTTGGTATTCTTTTCTCCAAAAGAAGTGTTGCACTTCTCTGAGGGGAAGAACAGTTTTATTACAAATAAAGTGTAGCATAGCAATGAAACAATGGTGGAAATATCTTGAACCATTAACAGGATCTAACAGGAGCAAAGTTATCCAGGTGTTAGTATATCTATGTGTGTTTTGTTTTTGTTTGATATGCGTAGGAAATCATGTAAATGTTCCCATGCATATTCTGCACAACTTAATGTAACAAACCAAGTTGTGGTCCAAGGTTTCTGATCATACAACGTACATCTCTGTGACTTCGGAACCAGTATTCTTTCGAACCACGCATGTTTGCAAACAGATTTGTAATGCTTGATGTAAAACCTCATCTTTTTCTTGCACTTTTTGTATTAATTGCATAGCTGACATATTTTGAAAGTGGATTCCTGATTTCAATATTTACTTTCAAAGAGTAGGTGCAATATGTATTCCACTTTTCGTCTAAATCTGGGATCTTCAGAATACATTCGTAATGAGCAGGATTATGATGCTGTTATCTGAGTGGGTCTATCATCGTACCTTCCTCCTTTGCTAGTAGGAAATAGTAGAGGAAAAGGACATGCTTCTATACTTTTTTTCCCATATGCTCATTGGTGATCCTTTGGTTTGTTGCATTTGGTACATTTCTAGTGCATCATCTATGCTGTCATTAGAGTGCAATGGATGAATTGTATAATGGTCTAAAATATTGGATACTGCAGCAGGATCCAGAAGTTCAAATTGACCAGTTTCTGGTGACTCTTGAATTATGTCAGTTGTTTTTCTTAAGTTTTCTTCAATATTTATTTCTTTGTAGTATTCATTATTGTCTTTTAGATATTGCAAGGCTTGTCTAACTTTATGTAAGTCCACGAGTTGCTGCCAAATTTTTGTTGTCTTTTGTTGGTACACCATTTAATAAGACAATTAAAGATTGCTCTATTGGACATTGCACTCCTAGAGTGTGCACATTTTCTATCAGATCTAATGGTAAATAAACTACTTTGCCACGAATGCCTTTTACCAATTCAGAGGGAGGTAATTTTGCTGTTTTTGGTTCAAGGCGTACTATTGCTTGAAATGAGTGTACTGTTTGAATTATGATGCTTTCATATAAATTCAGTTGTTGCAGGGGTTTTGGTAGTGGGAATAATTCCAAGTTATTAGTGATAGCACGTGAAGGAGTTTGGTTGTTGTCAAGTTTTGTAGTACAGTGACTGCAAAGTATTAAGGGGTCACTTATTTCGTATTTGTTTTCTGCTAAAAGGTAGAGAGCTAATTCAAACCATTTGAAATCTTCATTGTCTTCTATTTTGTATGTTACGTCTATAGTTTTTGTGTTACTTCTGTAAAAAGTTCTGCGGCAACACACACACACATGGTTTGGTTCTTCAGCAGATGTACTTTTAAATTTTAGTATTTCTTTTTTGTATGTGCGTAGTAGAAGGTTGCCATGTGCAGAATTGTTGATAGTCTGTTCTAAAGCTATTGCATTTTGTAAGTGGCTTCTCTAGATACGGTCGATTTCTTCTTGTAGGTCTTTGGGTGTACCATGTAGAAGAGTGTTATTTAAATTGGCTAGTTCTAAAGCAGGACTTTTAGCATAGTACAGTTTATAGACTATAATTTCTTACAGTTGAATGATGTGTTGATATCATTTTGATATCATGGAAGGTGCTTTTGCAAATAGGTCCTGAAATGCAGGCTATGAACGTCCTTGTAGTTCTGTGTATTTGCGCTCTGGACAGGTATCCATATTTTGCAACACTTTCATTTTGATTTTGTCTTTACCTTTCACATACTGATTGAGGAACTGGCATAAACATTTGAATAATTTGCTTGGAATGTTACACATTGACGTGCATGGCCATTTGTATACTGGACGTTCTGGGTCAGTCGAATGGAGAGGTAATTCTGAGTTTTTTGGAGATATTTTTGTAAGCCATGTTTCTTGTTCCATGATGGTATTATTAATTTTTTCATAACCTCGCCCACTGCTATGGATGGCAATTGTGCTTGTTTGGTTTTGTTTGTATGCTTCTTCATTAAAATATGGTTTTGTGGTCGTGGTGTGACTCCATTCACCTCTACATATATTTAAAAAGTTATTTTTGTTGACATTGTGTTTATTGAGAAGTTTTTTTTTGTAATTCAGTACTTAGTTTTGTTAGCGGTTTCATCCTGTTTAAAACTAAAATAAATAACTTCCTTTTGAAAAGGATTGCACTGTCTACAAGAGCTTCTAGGATTCATTTTCTACGGTAAGTTTTAAGGGTTGTGCATGATTTTGCTCCTGTTTTTATGAGATTCTGAAGGTCTCTGTGGTGGAACATTTCTGCTAAAATACTTTTTTTGGTATGGTTACTTGCCACTACATCAAGATTTATAGGAGCAGTGTTAGCAGCAGTGGTAGCTGAATTCTTGTTAATCACTTTCTGTTTCATTTTACATTTTGATAGAGGAGGCAAAGTTTCTGCACTAGAAGCTTCTTTTGTTTCGCTAAATGACTGCATTAGCTGTTTTGTTTGAACGTTTTGTACAAACTCTGGTAGAGATGGATGCTTATTTTGGACACTTTTATTTCATTTGCTCTATTTCTGCATTGCTTTCTACAGACTTGCTTTTTAGTAAGCATTCTTTGGAGTCTGTTTAGAAAAAAAGAAGGTATGGGTTGGTCTGTTTTACAATGTATGTGTGCTTGGTCCATGCGTGTATGAGTTTGATGGGAAAGATGTATGTGGTGGTGTGTGAATGTGCATTGGGCAGTTACAATGAGTTGGGAAGGCTATTCTTCTGTTTGTATGTTACTACACTGCGGTTCAGATGAGAGTAGAAAGTGAGCTAGTGGTGAGGAGAAGCATAAATAGTAAACGTAATGGTATAAAATTAAAACAGTTTTTTTGTTTTGTAGTACTAATATTCTAAAGGTTGAGTTTGTTATTTGTGTTCCAAACGGGGCTTTGTGTGCCATTCTGCCGGCTAATCTCTGTTTAATAAATGGGGATTTGTGGGCAGAATGGTTCAGAAATATATTTTTTTTGGGTGTGCAAATTACATGAATTAACCACACAGTGTCTTTGAGGAACAGTAAGAATATTAAGGTAGTATTGTACCTACTTTTTTTTGTGGAGTGAGCAGGTTTCTTCGGATATGTTGTTTGCAGTTTAGATGCTGCTGATTTTCAGGAGAGTGGTCTTCATTGCAATTGTAAAAGGAAGAAGTTAGTAATTTTGTGTGTTTACAGCACTGATGTTAACGTACACGTTGATTTGTATGTTTGTATGCTAGTATTCTTGTTTGATATGTGAACATAGTGTATGCATGCATTTCATTGCAGCCTTTATATGTTATTTACAGTATGTTAGTTCAACATGCTTCGCAAATGAATAGAATTTTAAGTTCATGAAATTCACTTGTATTTTTACAACTGTGTTGTAGATAGCATAGAGGTTTGGAAGTGATAGTTCATTATAGTAGATGGGAAAAATGTGAATAATTTCATATTATAATAAGACATGCGAACAATCGGGAGCACCTAATAGGGAGCTTTCACCACAGCAATCAGGAACATTTATTTTTCTCATACCATTGCATTGGGATTACCATTAATTTAGGAGGGAGACAGTAAAAAATTGTGACATTTTTCAATGAAAAATCGAGTCTCGTGCGTAAATCGGGCGGGTTGGCATGTATGAATAGGTTATGCAGGAGACAGTAAAAAATAGTGCGATTTTTCAAAGAAAATTTGTGAGTCTCTTGCTTAAATCTGGAGCGTTGGCATGTATGTATTGGCTATGCAGATTTACTGGCATTACATTGTTTATATGGAATCATAAGAGTTGTATATGTACACTGAATAAAATATGCATACCTGTACTTTGTAATCATGCATGTGGATACGCATGGAGCTGTAAGTAGAAATCTTCGAGACTTGTACAGTAGTTTTTGTAGTAGGTGCTTTCCAATGGTATGAGACTTGTATTCAGAGTGATCAACAGTACATTTGAAGTGCGGATCTCTGATGATGGAGTTAGATGTAGAGGTCTTGGATGTGATTGGTGGATGGTTGTGTGACTGCTTAGCGGTATCCAATGAGGGAATAGAACCAAGAGTGATGTGGAAAGGGTACAAGGGCTGGGTAAGAGTTACGTGCCGCGTGGACACTGCGGCTGTCCGCGGGTAGGGCGTGCCACATACAGAGTTTTACAGCAAATCCAGCATGGCAAGGGGACTGTAGGGATCAGCCAATCAGATGTTGATGTTGTTGATTTTTGTAGAAAGAGAGTGTGTTTAGTGAAGATGGGAGAGGTGGAGAAAGTCAGTGTGTTGGTGCTCAGAGATATGTTTGTCCATGGTTTACAGCAGTATTCTCAATGCAGGCATGTGGAAAACAATTTCGATGTTAGAGGAGTGGAGGTGGTGTGGAGCGCTGTGACTGACTGCAATGTAGAGGCAATTCTCCAGGTTTGTAGAGATATGCGTAGGATGAACAGTCTCCATGTGGTTGTTTTGCACTATGGTGCTTTCATTTGGGCTACGTGAGTTTCCCTACTTTGTTGGAAGATGTGGAACAGTTGGTTGAAACAGTAATCAAACTCCTTCCAAATGCGAAAGTAATTTTTTCTGGATTCCTACCTAGAGCAATATGGGACAACAGTTCTGTTTTTTGTCCTCAGCAAAACATTGCTAGGTGTGCAATCAATCGAGGCATGCGTGCTTTCATGCTAAGAGCTGGTATGTTTTTCTGTAACAACGAGAATATTGTTTTGAGTAATGCTGCTTATTTTGAAGCAGATGGTGTTTCTTTATCTTTTTTGGGAAATGCCATGTTCTTTTGTAATGTAAGGGTTGCTTTGGAACAGGTTATGTGTAGATTTTAGTTGTACAATAAGAAGAAAAAAAAACAAAAAAATACAAAATAACAGGTGTCTGTCAGGCATCTGCAAAAAAAACAAAAAAACGGCTCTTTTCAGAGCCCACCCTAAAGAGGAAATGGGAAACATTATTTAAATGTACATTCACCACACTCAGATCTTCTACATGTCCGCAGACATGGCAGTAGTCTGCGGACAGCGCGTATTACATATGAGCATTCTGGGGTGGAGAGGCATGCCAATGAGAATGAGCATAGCTAGGGATTGGTCAGTAAAGATTAGTGGGTGTGCTGTGTAAGGAGAGATTTAATGAGGACGTCTTTTCCTGAGAGAAGAACAGATAGCTATGGCTGTGTGTTTTCGAAAACGGATTATCTGGATTTTGGGAGACTCATGGATACATTGGTTGGAGGTGCATGCAGAATTTTGTGGTGTATCTGCAGCTCTTGGATTCCCTCATGTGGAAGTGTACTGGCATGGAGTGTGTGGAATGAAGTGGCTGGACTTGGTACTGCTCTGTGCTACTTTACAGACAAATTGTCGTCCTGATATAATTATAATTCATTGTAGAGGAAACAGTTTAGGACATGTCTCTGGAATTTCTTTGCAATTTGCAATGAAAGAAGGACTTGAGAAGGTCGTGGACATGTTTCCGAATTCCCAAGTATTTTTTTCTCGTATTGCGCAAAGACAAATGTGGCTGCGTTCTTCTTCATTTGGTCCACAAATGGAGAAAGCGAGGCGCAATGTCAATAAGGCTGTTTGTGCTTTTCACAATGAAAATATTATCGTAGCACATTCATTTTTTGCAGAGATGGAGTCCATCTTACATATGCTTAGAAATGTACAAAATGCATTGTGACCTTTTTTGGAATTATAGTCATCTATTTTGCATTAGATGGTGACGAATCCAAGTTTTTCCAAAACACAAAACACCATCAAAAGGCTCTTTTCAGAGCCACCACTTACTCCCAGAGAAAATTGCATTGGTTTTGCTAGGGCAGCACCCCAAAATTGTACCTGTCCTCAGACCGTCCGCTGACTTTTAAAAAATGCGCAAGGACCTTCCCTGTTTATTTGATAGTTTTATTTTTAAACTGAGAAAGGCGGCTCTGAAAAGACCCTTTTTTTTGATTATTTGTTGTTTTATATTTTTTGGCTTTTTTACACATGACACACTAGGAGAGGAGGGGAAAGGAGGGGAAGGATGGGACACCAACCACGGGGATAAGAAAGGGCACTTGGAGAGAGGAAGATGTAGGGTGGGCCTTATTTAGGTAGGTAGCAGGTCTTCTGGTGGTCCGTGACCGTAGTCTTGAAAGCACTTCCAAGACTCTCCTCCCTGCAGAGTACTGCATCACAGTACATACACAATATTGTGACCCTCGAAAGGTAAGGGTCAACAGCATCATGAATGGCCTGTGAAGCAGCTGGAGGGATGCGCACTCGCACAGGAGTGTCTCTTGTGGTGAGAGGAGCAGAAACAGAGGATGCTGTGGAGGAACTCAACCTACTACGTTCATCACAAGATACAACCTTGCGAATGTCCGCACCGTGGAACGAAGTTAGGTGTCGCTTCATGGATGTCGTACCAAAGCAGTATGCACCATGTCTCCCACAACTCAGCACTAATTTGCACTGGTTACAGGTGACCTTGTCTGCACATGCTTTTGGTACGTTACCATAAATGGTAAACGACCACCACACCCACGACTCCCGGCGAGTGCTGGTAGTAGGGCATTCCTCCACCTCATTCTCTTCATCCTCTTCATCCTCGTTCTCTACATCCTTACGCATGTTCCCCCCTGCAGGCCCTTGGGGAGGTGGTGGTAGTGGAGGGTTTGGGGGTGGTGCTGAGGCTGATGTAGCTACAGCAGCCATGGATGCCATTAGGGTTGAAGAGGTAATCTCAGCTAGAGCACTAAAGTCAGCAAAAGTCAATCTGCAATAGCCAGAAGTACAATGAAGATCAGCTCTGGGGCGTGGCTTTTTATAGGGGTGGAGTGGTGTGCCTTGAGAACATATCAAACACTCAAAAGCGTTCAAAGAGTTACAAACAATATGTGGAAAGCCAGGGCCATTGTCAGGGACATGTCAAATTGTGATTTTTTACTGTAGAATAATTTGGATTGTCTGAATAAGTTATTTTAAAATGTTGGGCATCCGGACAGAGTCTGCAAATTAGGACACACGCTCAGTATGGGTGTGATCACATGATGACGTCGGGAAAACATCTGCGAATCGAAAGGGTGTCCGCAGGACAGCAAATGCGCAGCAGCGGTCGTGCGCATGCGCGTGGGTGTTCTGTGGACAGTGTTCGGGTCCTGGAACTAATTAAAAGTGCGACACAAGTGAGACTGACAGTTACGGACAAGCGCAATGTTCGCAGGACTTTTGGGGAATGGTGCGCATGTGCGTAGATGTTGTGCAGACTGTATGGCCATGTATAGTGTCCTTAGGACACCTCCATTTTGTTTGACTACGGACATCCCGGACACCGCGCCTGTTCTACGGACAATTCCACCTTGGTTGCGAACGGTACGGACAGGTATAGTGTCCTTAGGACATCTGCATTTTGTTCATTTACGGACAACCCGGACACCTGGTGTGTTCTAAGAACAGTTTCATCTTGGTTGCGAACGGTGCGGAGAGGTGTAGTGTCCTTAGGACATCCACATTTTGTTAATTAAAGACAGGCCGGACAGACACCGACATTTTAAATAAGACACAAAGAATTTCATTACAAGAAACATAAGATGTTTTTATTTACATACATATAAACAAATTATGAAAGAGAGGGGGAAGTAAAAACTGATACAATAATAGGGGAATTAGGGGTTTGGAGAGGATGGATGGGAGGGGATGAAGGGATGGAAATCTCATCAAAACGTACATTTTGTTGTTCACAGTTTGGGGATAGTTCACTGGGACATGGAGAGGGGGCACAGGTACAGGTGGGACAATGGTACTTAATTTTTTCTTTTATGTGGTCCTCCACTAACTGTTTCAAACTATTGAAATGTTCCTTATGAATGTCTACTTTCTGTTCAATGCGTTCAAGAGTCTTTTCCGTTGTGTCTTTTGGAGTCACATTTTCAATCTTTGTATGGTCTGCAAAAAAGAACATATATATGTTAAGTACACATTAGGTAATGATTATTAATTTCCTTCTATAGACAAGTGTCTACCATTATTATCATTGTCTTCGGATATTTCCTCATGTGGAAAGTTTTCTTCCAGCCACTCCAAAGTGCTGCACATTTCTGTGTGAAAAACAAAAATATATTAATTATACTGTACCTCACACAAAAAGTAGAGCAATATATACAAAAAATGAAGTTTACTTGCTAGTTTCTGGTAAGTTGTATTTGTTATGTTGTGTAGGTCTACTTTTGCTTCTAGCTCTACAGTTTCTGTGAAGTAATTATGTTGGAGGTATATCTTTTTTTGTTATGGTGTAATACATTTTATTACATATCATATTTCAATGGCTGGTTGATGTGTTAAATATGAACTTCATAGTATAATGCTATTATATCAATACATTGCTTAATGCACTACATAGCCCATGACATCTATTCGAATGATCCTTGACACTTTTTTTGTCAACATTATAATAAGAATCCCTTGTACAGACTTTTCATGAAAAGTACATCAGTGATGTCATCAATGACATTTGTGATGTCATCTTTGATATCCTGGGTATTAGTCTTAGCAATGCACGTTGGTGGCGCGAGTTATGGTTGCTTAGCTTACCATAACTGGTGAATTTCAAGGGTTTTTCGGTTTTACTTGGAACCATAACTTCCCTTTAACAATGTTTTTTTACTGAATATATATGTATATATATATTCACTACAAAAATAACGTTGTTGAGGGGACGTTATGGTTAAGTTGCCCTACGAAAAACCTGTGCACTTCACTAAAAAAAATGTTTCGCCCTCCCCATTGTGGTTCAAATTAAAAATGAAAAACCCCTGAAATTCGCCAGTTACGGCAGACTGAGCCTCCTTACATGGGGGCGTGTTCGAACAGTCATACACACTTCATAATGACATGTGTAACTGGTTGATAGTGCGAAAGTACATTGGGTATTCTTGTAAGAACTTCTAACTGCAAAATGTCTGCCACAGAACTCCACAATGCAAGTGTGCAACACAATCTAAGCTAGAGTGCATACCGACGTTTCTGGATCATTCACCCCCATTCCTCCGCAAAGAGTGGGGGATGAATGCCATTGGCAATCGCGATTTTACAGAAGTAATTCATGGTACCAAGAAAGAGGATTCCCGGCTGAAGAAAACAAATCCTTTTTCAAGATGGCCACCATACAAAGGGAAGACGGGCATTGGATAGAAAGCCTTCTTCGCTTTCCATTGCAGGCTGCAGAAAACAAAAAATAAACTGTGTTACCGTTATGGCAGCACCACATTTGTGTTCCTTGATAAATGTGTGGTTATGAGCAATACGTTTACCAGAAAGGCAGTCCCTGGTGGACATGGCGACATCAATGCAATGTTTTCTCCCTTGCAGTAAAGGCCAGTAGCCATATCCCGAACATGGTGGGCACTACCCATACATAGAGGCTACCCCTCAGAGACGGAAGCTGTACCGTTAAGTATGAAAAGACTATCACATGCACAACACAAAGCTTTTCAGTCGTTGTCAATGACCTTTACATACATGTGTTGTACATGTACTAATTTTTTTCTGTATAAATGAGCGTAAAAAAAGCAAAGGAGTAGTGTACTTACGTTGACATAAAATGCCAAACAAACTCTGTTATGCGAAGCACAATGACATCAGAAATACTGGATGCAACACCATTACCACTCACCTTTCAACACATAATTTTGTAAGTGGCACAGGTGGAAAGTTGTGAAGATATGTGTATTGGGAGGGTGTAACCATATATTATTGTACAAACATTTCTGTGCATATGGCATCTGGGTGACAGAAATTGGGCTGACGGTGACAGAAAATGGCCTGACAGCACTAATGCATATGAGATGGGCCTGACCCTCCCGTAGCCAATGCAAGTGGTATGGAGTACCTTTCTCCATAACGTTCCTTGGAAGCTTAAACAAATGCGTCCATATGGACGTACGTGCCGTGATGTAGCACCTACAAAAGAACACATTACGACCTGCAACGTAGCATGCCAACATGTGAAAACAGAGAGTACATTTGTAAAGAAAACACTAACATTTAAAAATGTGTCCAGTAGTTTTATTTCACAATAAAGTGAGCGAAATCATTGCCCTATGCAAGTAGTAAAGTAGTTTTTTTTCACAATGAACCATGCAAAAAAATGGCACCATTCACTTTTGCATAGAAGTATTAAGTTTGTCTCTTTGGTCGACAATGACAATGTTAAAGGCCACATTGTTTTTTTCCACACACAGAAAGTAAGCCTTGCCACCACAATAGTCGTTTTCCTCCCACATTGATGTGCAAGACGACGTCATCTGCTGTGATCTACACCACCAGAAAGGATGGAATGTTACTTCTTATAGCGACTGTATCGTAGGGACACAGAGGGCCCACACGATCATCCCAGTGAATTATGATGCTCAGACAGCCGGTTATGAACAGTTGCATTTGACGGTTAAAGAACCCGTCACTTGGCATCTGTAATCCGTGACAATCACAATAGGGAACGAAGTATGTGAGGAGGAAATGTGAATTAAAAGATGTATGCATACTCAACCTTTGGATAAACCACAGTTGTACTACATAACATTTTCAGTAAAAAATTAATTCAATAGAAGGAAATGTAGTGGGACCCTAGGGACGGCGAAAATGTGCAATGTCCATAATTGGAAAAATAAATCGAACGCCACAGAAAGCTGGAACGTTGTTATTAATAATACAATTTTTGTTTGGAAGTAGCTGCGCGGTGGAATGGGAAATAAAACGTGTATCACTGCACAACCTGTGCACAAAACAAAATTCTAACACATACCTTTTTTATTCAATATTATTTTAATTTGGGGAAATGTAGTGGCACCCTACAAACGGCGACAATGTGCAATGTCCATAATAGGAAAAAAATTGCAACGGCCCATAAAACTTGTAAAACATTAGGGAAAATATATATTTTTTTTTACAAACTAAAACATAATGTCAATTTGGTATATAAGCGGCAAAAATACACTTACATGATGTGGAGCGCCTCCATTGCGTTCGCTGTAGTCAGACACTAGTGTATGTGGAAGACTGCCTGTTCGGGAACTAATTTCTCATGCTCTGTACAAACGTTTTTGAAGCATAACCTTATCAAACGATATGTTTTTAAAACTGTTACTCATTACATTCTTTCAACTCTTTCCCTGTACCTTAAGGTTAAAAAACAAGGGACCCGTATGGGTGTCGACAAATATGCGGCCGTACTGAGCTTGTGTTGAAAAGAAAAAATGCAGTGGCCTTCACTCCGAATGCAAATACATTCTCATTGTGCAACGACATATCAGCCTCTATTTATGAGAACCGCTACTGGCGTACACGTGCAGAAGGGCTGTGTGTACGAAATAGAGCAGGTGCTACCTCAGATTCCAGCCAGTCTGACCGCAGTAATCTTGTTTATGTATTGAAAAATGGAGCAGTAAGTTCATTTTGTACAATGAGTAGCACGTCCCACTGTACCGTATGACAGTGCTAACAAGAATACTTCAATGTTTGACTTTCTACTACCAATCTCATTAAAGCTCACCTTTCAAAACAGTATTCGATACATGTTATAACTGCATTGGTGCCTTCTTCGTTTAGGTATGTTAGCGCCGATGTTCGTGTTCAACATAGAAAATGAAGTAAACATGGCGGACATATCGAAAGATTACGACGCACTTCATGCTGTGCCACAACCAATCGATGAAAGCGCAACATGGTCGTGTGCAGCATGCCACGGAATAGCCAATTGCAATGTTCTCCACGGAGCAAACAGGGAAGTGTGACCGCGGAGCAGACATAGATATCACTAATTTTTAGAGACATGCTTTTTGATCATTTTTAACTACTGAATGGATTGCCGCAAAATTGGCAAAAGCATGCTTTCACGCCCAAGCCCCTGCCACTGCCTCAAATTTGGTGCAAATACGTCCAGCAGTTTGGCCTGTAGCCGTGCGCAAAGTTTTCCCCCATTCAGTCTGTGCAAAAATAAAACGTTTTGGGACCCCCCTATAACTTTGCCCGCCCAGACCAAACATCAACAAACTATGCAGAGAGATTCAGAGTGAGCCATATACTTTTTCTGCAAAGATTGGTGAGGATTCGTCCAGGGGGAGCAAAGTTATAAGCCGCCCAAAAAGTGCTCTTCCTATGCAAACAGCAACTTAACCATAACTACAAGGCCACTACCGTGGCCGTGTAATATATATATATATATATATATATATATATATATATATATATATATATATATATATATATATATATATATATATATATATATATCACATACAAAACTTCTCCGACTTGCAAGAAACGCGCTCTGCCTTTGGTTTAATTGCTGATTAACATGCAATGCATGGGTGCCTGCCTTTGTGCGCGGTAGGCCGCGTTCATATCGAAAAGAAAAGAAAAGTGAAAGCTGGTTACAGCTTTCCAGGCGGCGCTCTCCTCATAAGTAAAAATAAACCAGATGCAAAGAAAGGATCTCCATCAAATGTCCTTTATTTTGCTAAACACGGTGGACAAGCATCTCAGGAGAGAATAAACAATTACGCGTTTCACCCTTCCGGGCTTCGTCGACGAATCCCGGAAGGGTGAAACGCGTAATTGTTTGTTTGTTTGTTTATTTGTCTGTTTGTTTATTTTTACTTATGAGAAGAGCGCCGCCTGGAAAGCTGTAACCAGCTTTCACTTTTCTTTTTCACGGTAGTGGCGCGAGTTATGGTTGCTTAGCTTACCATAACTGGCGAATTTCAAGGGTTTTTCGGTTTTACTTGGAACCATAACGTCCCTTTAACAAAGTTTTTTCACTGAATTTCATAGGTTTTTAGTAGCGCAACTTAACCATAACGTCCCTTTAACAAAGTTTTTTCACTGAATTTCATAGGTTTTTAGTAGCGCAACTTAACCATAACGTCCCTTTAACGAAGTTTTTCATTGAATTTCGTAGGTATTTAGTAGTGCAACTTAACAATAATGACTTTCACTTTATATACATATCAAATGGAACTGACTGAATCTCTTCTACTGTACTTGATGTCCGCAAACTCATTTAATGTTCGCGGACATGTTCGAAGGACAGTACCACTACATAAAAAACTCTGGGGGGTATGTTTGATTGTTATATCATAACATAGGAACATTTAACAAATTAAAAAAAAAGCACACACACACATTATATGTACTAATACATAAGAAATGTAACCCATATATACAACACACTAACCATTCAATTAAATGCACTATGTTCTAAAATGGAATATACCACAAGAAAATAAATTGGCTTCCAACATAATTACCTCACAAACACAACAGAACTGAGAACAAGAGCAGACCCACTGAGTAAATAGGACATATCTTACCTGAAATAGTAAGGGTACTTCATTTTATTCATATATTTATAAACTTTCTGTTTTAGATAAAAAAAATATATTATCTTTTTTTTTTTCTCTCACAGAAATGTCTAGTACTCTGGAATGACTAGAGGAACATTTCCCACATGAAGAAATGTCACACGATAGTGAAACTAATGGTAAACACTTTATAATATAAACCATTTAATTATTATTATTTTGTATACATTTAACATATATATATATTTTTTTTGTACAGAGCATACCAAAATAGAAAATACTTCAGAAAAACCTGTTATGGATAACACTTTTCACAGTATAGAAGAAAAAATGGATTTATTGTTGACTAATTTTAATAATTTGAAAACTTTTGTGGAAGATCATTTTAAACCAAAAACCTTGTACCATTGCCCCACATGTACTTGTCCCTCCTCACCATATCCCAGTCAATTATCCCCAAACCCTCTCCATAACCCAAAATGTTTTGATGAGACTTCCATCCCTTCTTCACCTAATAACAATCATGATGAAACCCCTAATTCTCCTGTTTTTGTTTCTGTTTCTGCCTCACCTTCTCTGTCATAAATTATTAATATATGTTATTAAATTTTTATATTGTGTTGTAAATAGTTTTTTTTTTTTAAATCAATGTAGGTGTCCGCGGACAGTGCAGGTGTTCTGAAATGTTCGTAAATAAACGAAAATGGAGGTGTCCTGAAGAACACTATACCTGTTCGTACTGTTCGCTAGCAAGATGAAACTATTCTAAGAACACACGTGGTGTCCTGAAATGTTCGTAAAAAAAAAATTAAAGTGTCCTAAAGAACACTATATCTGTCTGTAGTGTTCTCTAGCAAGTTCAAACTGTTCTAAGAACACACGTGGTTTCCTGAATTGTTCGTAATTAAACAAAAATGGAGGTGTCTTAAAGAACACTATACCTGTCCGTACTGTTCGCTAGCAAGTTGAAAATGTTCTAAGAACACAATTGGTGTCCTGAAATGTTCTTACATAAACGAAATTGAACGTGTCCTGAAGAACACTATATCTGTCCTTATTGTTCGCTAGCAAATTTAAACTGTTCTAAGAACACACGCAGTGTCCTGAAATGTTTGTTTCACGTGTGACGCAATTTTAATTAGTTCAGGACCCGAACAGTGTCCATAGAACATCAACGCGCATGCGCTAGCTAATCTCCGTGCATTTGGTGTCCTGTGGACATGCGCTTCCTTCGCGGACTTGTTCGCGAACGGATCATATGACCGAGCCCACGCTGATCGCGTGTTCTCAATGCGGACACTGTTCGGGTCCCCGAACAAATTAAAAGTACATTTTCAATTAATCCATAATATTTTTCAATAAAATCTCACCATGGCACAAGTCCCACATAGTAATCCTGAGTTTCTACATACCTTTTGAAACTTTTCAAACTTTTTTTTGTGTTTGATCTGTCCGCGGACAGCGCGCATGTCCGCGAACCGCGCACAAGCACCCCTATAAAAGACCACGCCCTAGAGATTTTTCTCATTGTGTTTCTGGCTATTCTTCAGAGCACAGCTATTTCTCCAGCAACTTGCTGATTACACCATCGAGATGGCATCCCTGGCTGCAGAACTGCCACCTGGTGCTGCACCTGCTTCAGCACCACCCCCACCCCCTCCACCACCACCACCTCCCCAAGGGCTTGAAGAGGGGAACAGGAGTGAGGATGCGGAGAAGGAAGAAAAGGATGATGAGAATGAGGTAGAGGAAAACCCTACTACCCCCACTAGGCGTGAGTCTTGGGTGTGGTGGTTATTTACCATTCATGGTAATGTTCCTAAGGCTCGTGCAAACCGTGTTACCTGCAATGAGTGCAAAATGATACTCAGTCGCAGGAAGCATGGTAAGTACAGCTTTGGGACCACTACTATGAAGCGACACCTGAGATCATTTCACTCTGGGGCTATTCACAGGGTTGTACCTTGCGAAGAACGTAGCATGTTGATTTCCTCTACTTCATCCTCTGTTTCTGATCCTGTCACCACAAGGACCACCTCTGTGGGACAGCGTATTCCTCAAGCTGCCTCACAGGCCATACAGAATGCTGATGACCCTTACCTTTCGAGGGTAACAGTTGTATGTATGTACTGTGACACAGTACTCTGCAGGGGGGAGCGACTTCGTAGTGCTTTTGAGACTATCGTCTCAGAGCACGAGAAGATCTGCTCACTACCCAAATAAATCCCACTCTACATCTTCCTCTCTCAGCTCGCCCTTTCTTATCCCTGTGGTTGGTGTCCCCCCCTTTACATTCCTTTCCCCTCCTCTCCTAGTGTGTCGTGTATAAAAAACCAAAAAAAAAATACAAAATATCAAAAATCAAAAATAAAATAAGGCTCTTTTCAGAGCCGCCTTTCACAGTTAAAAAATAGAAGTGAAAATAAATGAAGCAGGGCCCTTTGTATTTTTTAGAAGTCCGCGGACAGTTCGCGAACATTTAAAAAATTGGGTAGCTACCCCATCACAAACATTGCAATTTTCTCTGGGAAGAAGTGGTGGCTCTGAAAAGAGCCTTTGGGTGGTGTTTGTAAGTCAAAAATTATAAATGCTTAACACCTACTTCAAAATGGTTGTTGTAATTCCAAAAAAGGTTGCAATGCATTTTGTACATTTCTGAGAAAAATCTGATTGCCAGCATAAGTAAGATGGACTCCATCTCTGTGAAAAATGTATGTACTACGAAACATATTTTCATTGTGAAAAGAGGACATGCCAAAATCTCTTAGAAAGGCACAAACAGCCTTATTAACATTGTGCCTTGCTTTTTCCATTTGTGGACCAAATGAACAAGAACGAAGCCACATTTGTCTCTGCGCAATCCGTGAAAATATCACTTGAGAATTAGGAAACATGTCCATAACCTTCCCAAGTCCTTCTTTCATAGCAAATTGCCAAAAAAATCCAGTCACATGTCCTAAACTGTTCCCTCCACAATGAATTACAATTATGTCTGGATGTTGCGCTGTCTCCAAAGTAGCACAGAGAGGTAGCAAGTCCAACCACTTCATTCCACGTACTCCATGCCAGTGTACTTCCACATGTGGGAATCCAAGATCTACAGCTACTCCACAGCTTTCTGCATGCACCTTCAACCAATGTATCCACGAATCTCCCAAAATCCAAACAATCTGTTTTCTGAAACACACAGCCATAGCTATCTTTTGTTCTCTCAGCAAAAAGAGTATCTGAGAAACTCTCTCCTGGCACAACACACCCACTAAACTTTCCTGACCAATCCCTTTCAGTGCTTATTCTCATTTGCATGACTTCTGAACCCAAAAATCCCCGTATGTAACTCCCGATGTCAGCAAACTACCGCCATGTTCGCGGACATATCGTAACTTGAACAGCCCTTCTACCATTTCCATTTCACTCTCTCTGCCATTCCCTCATTGGATGTAGCTAAAAAATCACTGGACCATGCACCAATCACATTCAATACCTGTAGATCTAACTGCATCATCATAGATCAGCACTGCAAATGTACTGTGAATCTCTCTGAGTACAAGTGTCATATCATTCGCAAGCACCATCTACCAGAAATACTGTACAAGTCTCTTCTACTTGCAGCTCCATGCATATCCTTATGCATGAACACAAACTTCAGGTATGCATATTTTCTATACAGTAGATGAACACATTTTCAAACTTGTGTAATCTGTAAAATGAATTTACTGTATTTTTCCTAAAATCAACTATCACTTATAAACCTTTATACTATTTACTTTCTTTATACACACACACTCAAATCATGTTAAACTAACATTTTTTAAATGAAATATATAGACTACATATATTCAAACAAAATTGCATGCAAGCACAGTCTATGTTTAATTCTTAAAAAAGTACTTATACAATTTCATATTTTTTTGTTTTTATTTATTTATTTACTTAATTACTTTAATTTAGACATGACATTGAGGCGCTATTACCTAGAACAGCTTACTTACAGAAATAGTGGTATTCACTGGTATATTATAAATTTCACAAGACATAGTAAAGATATTTTTTTTGCTACAGTTAGTCATTCAATACAATTTTTTCATTAAGAACATATCATATGTACTGAACTGATGCAATGTATCTTAAGTAAATAAATTAGTTTAATGGTTTTAAAGAAGGCACTGAGGATTTCAATTGAAAAAATCAATATCTAAATTAAAAACAGCACTATATACAAACAAAGTTACTAATTTGAAGCTTTTCCAATTGCAGTGAAGACCAGTGTCCTGAAAAGAAGCCGCTGAATTCAAAGAACAAAGAAGAACTAAGAAGTTACCTGTTAATTTAAGAAAAAAAGTAAGTAGAATATCACCATAATATTTGTATTATTAATCAAAAATACATTTGGTGCCTAAAAATAGAGATTATGTACCATTTTGTCCAAAAATCTCCATGTCTTAAACAGCGATTTACAGCCAGAATGGCCCACAAATTCCTATTTTTGGACACACAAATTACCCAACTGAACCGCTACAATTTTCATATTATAGAACAAACAACTGTTTTAATTGTATACATTAGATTTACTATTTGTACTTTTCCACACCACTAGCTTACTTTTTCTTTTGTCATCTGAACCCCAGTTTAGTAACACATAAATTCAAGAATACCTATCCCTACTAGTTGTAGTTCCCAATGCACAATCACACACAATTACATACATCTTTATCATCTTACTCAAACACTCATGCACACAGCACACATACATTCCAGAACACCCCAACCCATATCTTCTTTATTTTTTTCAACAGACCCTAAAGAATGCCTACCAAAAGTCAAATCCGTAGAAAGCAACGCAAAAGTAGAGCAAATGAAAATAAAAGTGTCCAACATAAACATCCATCTCTAGCAGAATTCGTAAAAAAAGGTGAAACAAAACAGCTAATACAGTCATTTAGTCAAACACAAGAAGTTTCAAGTACAAAAACTTTGCCTCCTCTATCAAAATGTAAAACAAACCAAAAAACAATTAACAGAAAATCAGCTATCACTACAGATAAAACTACTTCTTCAAATTTTAATATAGTGCAAAGTAAGCATACCAAGAAAAGTATTTTAGCCAAAATGTACCCTCACAAAGTCCTTCAAAATCTTATAAAAACAGGAGAGAAATCAGGGTCAATGCTTAAAACCTATCGTAGGAAATTAATCTTAGAAGCGTTGATGGACAGTGCAATTCTTCTGAAAAGAAAGTTATTTATTTTACTGTTAGACAAAATTAAACCACTAACAAAACTAATAACTAAATTACAAAAAGACTTCTCAATAAGCGAAATGTCAATAGAAAGAACTTCTTAAGTATCTGCGGAGGTGAATGGAATCACACTATGAGCACAGAACCACATTTTAATGAAGAAGCGTACAAACAAAAGCAAACAAATACAATTGCCATACATAGCAGTGGTCGAGGTTATGAAAAAGTGAATAATACCATAATGGAACAAGAAGTACTCCTTACAAAAATATGCCCTGAAAACTTAGAATTACCCCTCCATTCAACTGAATCAGAACGTCTAGTGTACAAATGTTCATGCACGTCAATGTGTAACGTTCCCGAACAATGTTTCAAATCTTTACGCCAATTCCTCAATAAATATGTAAAAAGCAAAGACAAAATCAAAATTAAATTACTGCAAAATATGGATACCTTTCCAGTGCGCAAGTACACAGGACTACAAGGACATTCATTGGCCTGTATTACAGGACCTACTTGTAAAACCACTTTCCATGATATCAAAAGGATATCAACACATCATTCAACTATAAGAAATCTAGTCTATAAACTGTACTATGCTTAAAGTCCTGCTTTAGCACTAGCAAAGTTAAATAACATCCTTCTACATGGTACAGCAAAAGACCTACTTGAAGAAATTCACTATATCCAGAAAAAATATTTTGGAAGTGAAAGCCATTTACAGAATGAAATAGCTTTAAACCAATTAAGCAACAATTCTACATATGGCAACCTTTTGCTAAACACATACAAAAAAGAAATACTAACATTTAAAAGTACATCAGCTGAAGTACCAAACCATGTATGTGTATGTTGCTGTAGAACTTTTTATAAAAGTGACACAAAAACTGTAGACCTATCATACAAAATAGAAGACAATGAAGATTCTTAATGGTTTGAATTAGCTCTCTACCTTGTAGCAGAAAACAAATTCGAAATAACTGAGCCCTTAATAGTTTGCAGTTACTGCACTACAAAACTTGACAACAACCAAACTCCTTCACGTGCTACCACAAATAATTTGGAATTATACCCAGTACCAAAACCCCTACAACTTAATTTATATGAGAGCATCATAATTCAAACAGTACACCCATTTCAAGCAATAATACGCCTTCAACCAAAAACAGCAAAATTACCTCCCTCTGAATTGGTAAAAGGCATTCGTGGAAAAGTAGTTTATTTACCATTAGATCTAAAAGAAAATGTGCATACTCTAGGAGTGCAACGTCCAATGCAGCAATCTTTAATTATATTACTAAATGGAGTACCTACAAAAGACAAAACAATATGGCAACAGCTGGTAGATTTATATAAAGTTAGACAAGCCTTCCAATATCTTAAAGAGAATAATGAATATTACAAAGAATTTAATATTGAAGAAAACTTGAAAGATACAACTGAAATAATTCAAGAAACACAAGAAGCTGGTCAATTTGGGCTACTAGATCCTGCTACAATATCAAATACTTTAGACCATTATACAATTCATCCTTTGCACTGTAATGACATCGTAGAAGATGTACTGGAAACTTACCAAATGCGTCAAACAAAAGGATAGCCAATCAGCATATAGGAAAAAAGTATAGAAGCACGTGCTTTTCCTCTACTCTTTCCGACTGGCAAAGGAGGAGGGTATGATGATAGACCTATTCAAATATAAGCTTCAGAATACCGCTCATTACGGATGTATTCTGAAGATCCCAGATTTAGACAAAATGTGGAATACATATTCCACCTACTCTTTGAAAGTGAACTAACAACTTTATGTTTCGGAGATGCACACATATTAAAATCAGGATCACACTTTCAAAATATGACAGCTACACAATTATTAGAAAAAGTGCAACAAAAGGACGAGGTTTTACAATCAAATATTACAAATCTATTAGAAAATATGCGTGGTACTAAAGAGTACTGGTTACGACGTCATGGAGATGTACGTTGTATGATCAGAAACCTTGGCCCACCCACTTGGTTTGTTGCATTAAGTTGTGCAGAATATGCATGGGAAGATTTACATGATTTCCTATGCATATCAAATAAAAAAAAAAACAAACATAGATTTACTAACACCTAGAGAACTTTGTTCTTTGGAACCTGTTAATATTTCAAGATATTTTCACCATCGCTTCATTGCTATGCTACATTTTATTTGTAATAAAACTGTTCCTCCCCTTGGAGAAGTGCAACACTTCTTTTGGAGAAAAGAATACCAAGCCAGAGGAGCACCACATATCCACATGCTTTTATGGATTAAAGATGCTCCTAAATTTGGTCAAGACAGTGTTGCCACTGTTTTACAGTTTATTGAAAAATATTTTACTTGTGAAATTCCATCAGAAGCCACAAATAGTGATCTTCATGCACAAATATTACAATTTCAAAGACACAAATGTGGAAAATATTGTTGTCGCAAATACAAAAACAAAGGGAAATACTACATCAAATGCCGATTTGGTTTCCCTAGACCAGTTACAAATACAGGTCAAGTGAACAACCTCATGTCTTCAGTTAGACATAGTGTTAAAGGTAAGTCACCTAAAAATACATATTACATAAAAGGAAAAGAAGAAGAAAAATATATCAATGATTATAATGCAATATTTGCCCACTTATGGAATGCAAACATAGATGTGCAGTACATTGCAGACAATTCTACTGCAGTTGCACGATATGTCACAGCATACTTAACTAAAGTAGAAAAGACAGAGCACCAAGACCCCTGGAATGACCTGTCATCAGATAAAACAGTATCTGCGAAATTATACAGCTTGGGCATACAAATGCTCACCCATAGAGAATGTGGTTCATATGAAGCAGCTGATTGTTTAACTGGTACTGCATTGTATGGTAAATCTGAAAATATAGTATGGCTAAGTCTTGGTCCAGCTAAATCTAGAAAAAGAGTTCTAAAATCATATGAAAATATAGAAACAATAGCCAAACATGATCCCAACAGCCAAGACATTTTAAAAAACAATTTATTAGACACATAATACCCAAACAGAAGTAATACTTTGGAAAACATGTGTCTATACCACATAGCCCAAAACTACACATACAAAAATAATATTAAACCTGATGAAAAAAAAGGTAAATATAGAGTGACAAACTGTGAAGGCAGCTTAGTTAAACTCACTAAACCAAATTTAATTAATCATATCAAATTGTCATTAAAGACTCCTCAACATAAAGAAGTATATTACATGTCCCTGCTACAACTCTTCAAACCATGGAGAAAAGAAGAACAATTACTAGATAACTATGACTCATATGAGGATGCTTTCAAAGCAAATGAAAGCACTATAACTGATGTAAACTTTACACAGTACAAAAAAATGTTGCACAATGAACAGCAACACGAAGAAGAACTCCAAGCCCAACTAGATAAGGACACTCCTGACAGTAGACAACATTCTGTAACAGGAAGCCAAGAACCACTGCGAGAACCACTAATAATAAATGAGGCAGAATTAGCTATGATAGAAGTAGAAAACACCATGTGTCAGTATGAAGATATGGAAGACTTAACTATACTACAATCAAAACTAAACAATGAGCAAAGTAGCATTTTTCAGGAAGTAACAAAACAAATTGCACATGGTGTAAAACATGAAAATAAAGAATGTTCCTGCCATAATTATAAACCTATACTAGTGTACGTCAGTGGTGAAGCTGGTTCTGGCAAAACATTCCTAATCAAAATCATTAGTAAGTTCCTTCAACAATTGACAAACAACAAACTGTCAGCTGTTGTCACTGCCCCCACAGGTTTAGCTGCCTACAACATAGGTGGTGTTATATTACACCAATTTCTACTATTACCAGTAGTACACCAGAACAAATTAGACTATTAAAAACTTTCCCCAGAAGCTGCAATGGAATTACGCAGAGTATTGAAATAAATGAAAATGCTACTAATAGATGAAGTGAGCATGGTCTCCAACCTGATGTTAGCTTTGATTCACCTCAGATTACAAGAAGTACTCAAAACAGACTATGAAGAACTTTTTGCAGGAAAACACATTATTGTTTTTGGAGATCTGCTTCAATTAACACCAGTAAAAGGTGAGCCTATTTTTAAAACATTAGGACACAAACTCTGCCGTAAAACTGTTGGCAGCATTGGAAATGTCAACCTTTGGCAACATTTTCAATACAGAGAATTAACAGAAAACATGCAGCAATCTGCAGATCTCACTTATGCCAACATTTTAAAAAGTATCAGAGTTGGTATATTTTCTAAAGAAGCAGAAGCAATATTGAAAACCCGGCACATGCATGCACTTTATGGCGATAATGCATGTGCTACAGATGTTATGGAACAATTAGCCCACAAAAATTTCAATTGTATGGCCTTAATGCCAACTCTTGCAAGCTGTTTCAAATTCAATGAAATCATGCTAAGTAAAGAAATGCAACCAATCATGGAAATTAGCGCCACAGACAAACTAGATGTACATGGTATGACACTATCCATGTGTGACCAAGCCACAACAAGACTAAATAGTTTAGAAAAATCAATCTCAAACACAGCAGGCTTAGAAAAGATATTAAAATTATCCTTAAATTGCAGAGTAATGCTTAAACGTAACCTTGACGTGGACCAAGGACTAGTTAATGGTGCACTGGGTACAGTTGTTGGCTTTCAAACATACCCACGCGACAACAAAATTCAGTTTGTAAATATACTCTTTGACAAACTTTCAGAAGTAAAAAGGATAGGACGCTCAACAGCTAGATTCCTTCTCTTCAAAGATATGTATGTACGCAGAGAACAATTTTCTCTAACTCTTGCATACGCAGTCACGATTCATAAATCACAAGGTCTTACCCTAGAAAAAGCAATGATAGATATTGGTAACACAGTCTTTAAAGAAGGCATGAGCTATGTAGCACTATCACGCTTACGTACAATTGACGGTCTATTTCTAATCAACTTTGATGCAAGTAAAATAAACGCTGATATTCCTTGCATTTTAGAATACAATAGATTTTGTTCACTATTCACCCCCCACCTAAACACATATTCTGTTCCACAAAAAGTAAAACGTTATAAAAGAAAAAAAAATCAAACAGAAATGCAACAGGATGTCACTGCAAATCCTCCATAGAGAGTAAAAGAAACTAATACTTCATCAAGTACCACAAGCAAAAAAGAATCAATTAGGGAAAGTAAGCCAAGTACTTCTTTAAAGAAGGAAGACAAACTCCAAAAAAAAGAAGTTAGATACAGAATTACCTGGACCATTTAAATTCTCAAATATAGTTGGTGTAAGTTGCTACGCAAATGTAGCAATGAATATTCTATTTCAATTACCACCAATTGTTGACAACATATACTTACACAGTACAGACCCATTGTGTTTGCAAATGTTAGTACTTCACAGAAATGCAGCAAACAATCCTGACAACATATATAGTGTTTTTGGAATAAGACAACAATTGGACTACTGTGCTGGAATGGTGAAATTCACTATACATTCACAGGAAGATCCACAAGAATTTCTAATGTAGTTACTACAAGTACTGGAAAACAAAAACATACTGATGAATGGAAACATACATGCACTCTCTGCACTCTCTGCAAAACTTTTGCTGATCGACAGCAGAGACAATAGCAAATCGCTGAATATTCACTAAACATTTCATGTGAAATAAATGTACTTTACCAAATGTACAATCCTGCTGTTTACTTTTAAACCACAGTTTCATATTCCGAATTGTGGCACACTGAGTTGTAACCTGATCTAACACTCTCTGTATCGCAAAGGAACATCGCGTGTCTCAACATGAACTTTTGCGGATCGACAACAAAGACAAATGCAAATTGCTGAATATTCTCTAAACATTTGATGTCAAATAAATGTACTTTACAACATTTAAAATCTTGCTCTTTGCTTTTAAATCACAGTTTCATATTCTGAATTGGCCATGCACCCAAGACTGTATGCCCTGGCAACAACCACCGCAGCATATCACATTCATATTTGCTTATAACTTTGGGTGAAACACAAATGTATAGGGAACAAAGATATTAGATACTATGGATGTGATATGCTGCTATGGTTGTCCTTATTATTGTATACTTACTGTTTGGTCTAGTAATGGGAGTCCATGTTTTTCTTCTTCATTTCTGTGATAAAAGAAATTAGCATGTTAGTATTAGTATTTTGTAATGACTTATTACATTGTATAAGCAATATACTTTTATTTTTTTTCGACCCTCATATTTAGTAGAGTACAAATCAGAGTACTCTGCAATTTGCTCAGTTTCTGAATTTGTTGCTAAAATCATTGGGTCTGTGGGAGAAAAAGAAATCCATGTTGGATTTAAAAAAAACCCTTTTTCTGTTATGCTACAGTTTATTTGTTTGTTTGTTTTCAGTGTTCAATTGTTGTTTCTGGCTAATGCTTTATACTTTGCTTTGTTGTATTTTTTTTGGAACAGTAACAGATTCTTCATTTGTATTGATATTATAAAATTTTGGAGCAGTTAGATACCAATTGGCGTATTCTAACTGTCTATTTTTTTAATATATTTTAGTGGTTTTCACTTACCTATTTGGATATTGTTAAATTTTGGGACAGTTAGATACCAATTGGCATATTCTAACTGTGTATTTTTTGGTCTAATTTAGTGGTATTCATTTATCTGATTAGTTGTTGTAGAATCTTTGAGCAGTTAGATAGCTTTTGGAGTATTCTAACAGTTTATATTTTTGTAACACAAATTTACTTAAAGGTTTCAATACAGTTTAATTATCAAATTTTGGTTTTAAGAACATCAAATAAGCGTTTGTAAGATTTGCTGGTAATCTCTGCTTTAGAGTAATGGTACTATCATTACATTCAAACCATCCACATTTCTTTTTTATGTATGCAGTGTAGTGCCCTGAATTGGTTGTGGCTCCTGCGTGGTAGATTATACCTATTGTTGTGAAGGTTTTCTTATCAAGTGATATTTGACCATGTGTGAATCCAGTCAGCTTGCAGTTGTTTTTGGTACCATCTGCATTGTAACGTAGAAGCATTAGTATTACGTATTTACCATGTGTTTGTATTACTAACGTGGAGCGATTATCTGAATTGCAGGTAGAGAATAATCTACCATGGTTTGCATTTTGTACAAGTTGCTGAAATGGAATGGATTCAGAATTTGGTATTGATATATATATATGTGAAGCGTTCATTGGGGATTTCTTCTTGTGTCACATTGTTGCAGACAGTGCATGTATGTTTCCACATGTATGAAATCTGAAAGATTTCATTTATAGGTATGTTTTTGTTTTCCAGTACTTGTAGTAACTACATTAGAAATTCTTGTGGATCTTCCTGTGAGATTATAGTGAATTTCACCATTCCAGCACAGTAGTCCAATTGTCGTCTTATTCCAAAAACACTATATGTGTTGTCAGGATTGTTTGCTGCATTTCTGTGAAGTACTAACATTTGCAAACACAATGGTTCTGTACTGTGTGAGTAAATGTTGTCAACAATTGGTGGTAATTGAAATAGAATATTCATTGCTACATTTGCATAGCAACTTACACCAGCTATATTTGAGAATTTAAATGGTCCAGGTAGTTCTGTATCTAACTGCTTTTTTTGGAGTTTGTCTTCCTTCTTTAAAGAAGTACCTGGTTTACTTTCTCTAATTGATTCTTTTTTGTTTGTGGTACTTGATGAAGTATTAGTTTCTTTTACTCTCTTTGGAGGATTTGCAGTGACGTCCTGTTGCATTTCAGTTTGATTTAGTTTTCTTTTACAACGTTTTAGTTTTTGTGGAACAGAATATGTGTTTAGATGGGGAGTGTATAGTGAGCGAAGTCTATTATATTCTAAAATGCAAGGAATATCAGCGTTTACTTTACTTGCATCAAAGTTGATTAGAAATAGACCGTCAAGTGTACGTAAGCGTGATAGTGCTACGTAGCTCATGCCTTCTTTAAAGACTGTGTTACCAATATCTATCATTGCTTTGTCTAGGGTAAGAACTTGTGATTTATGAATCGTGACTGCGTATGCAAGAGTTAGAGAAAATTGTTCTCTGCATACATACATATCTTTGAAGAGAAGGAATCTAGCTGTTGAGCGTCCTATCCGTTTTACTTCTAAAAGTTTGTCAAAGAGTATATTGAAAAACTGAATTTTGTTGTCACATGGGAATGTTTGAAAGCCAACAACTGTACCCAGTGCTCCATTAACTAGTCCTTGGTCCACGTCAAGGTTACGTTTAAGCATTACTCTGCAATTTAAGGATAATTTTAACATCTTTTCTAAGCCTGCTGTTTTTGAGATTGATTTTTCTAAATTATTTAGTCTTGTTGTGGCTTGGTCACACATGGGTAGTGTCATACCATGTACATCTAGTTTGTCTGTGGCGCTAATTTCCATTATTGGTTGCATTTCTTTACTTAGCATGATTTCATTGAATTTGAAACAGCTTGCAAGAGTTGCCATTAAGGCCATACAATTGACATTTGTGTGGGCTAATTGTTACATAACATCTGTAGCACATGCATTATCGCCATAAAGTGCATTAATGTGCCGGTTTTCAATGTTGCTTCTGCTTCTTTAGAAAGTATATCAACTCTCAAACTTTTTAAAATGTTGGCATAAGTTAGATCTGTAGATTGGCGCATGTTTTCTTTTAATTCTCTGTATTGGAAATGTTGCCAAAGGTTGACATTTCCAATTCTGGCAACAGTTTTACGGCAGAGTTTGCGCCCTAATGTTTTAAAAATAGGTTCACCTTTTACTGGTGTTAATTGAAGCAGATCTCCAAAAACAATAATGTGTTTTCCTGCAAAGAGCTCGTCATAGTCTGTTTTGAGTACTTCTTGTAATCTGAGGTGAATCAAAGCTAACATCAGGTTGGAGACCATGCTCACTTCATCTATTAGTAGCATTTGCATTTGTTTCAATACTCTGCGTAATTCCATTGCAGCTTCTGCAGAAAGTTTGTAATAGTCTAATTTGTTCTGGTGTTCTACTGGTAATAGTAGTAATCGGTGTAATGTAACACCACCTATGTTGTAGGCAGCTAAACCTGTGGGGGCAGAGACAACAGCTGACAGTTTGTTGTTTGTCAATTGTTGAAGGAACTTACTAATGATTTTGATTAGGAATGTTTTGCCAGAACCAGCTTCACCACTGACGTACAGTAGTATAGGTTTATAATTATGGCAGGAACATTCTTTATTTTCATGTTTTACACCATGTGCAATTTGTTTTGTTACTTCTTGAAAAATGCTACTTTGCTCATTGTTTAGTTTTGATTGTAGTATAGTTAAGTCTTCCTTATCTGCATACTGACACATGGTGTTTTCTACTTCTATCATAGGTAATTCTGCCTCATTTGTTATTAGTGGTTCTCCCAGTGGTTCTTGGCTTCCTGTTACAGAAGGTTGACTACTGTCAGGAGTATCCTTATCTAGTTGAGCTTGGAGTTCTTCTTCATGTTGCTGTTCATTGTGCAACATTGTTTTGTACTGTGTAAAGTTTACATCAGTTATAGTGCTTTCATTTGCTTTGAAAGCATCCTCATATGAGTCATAGTTATCTAGTAATTGTTCTTCTTTTCTCCATGGTTTAAAGAGTTGTAGCAGGGACATGTAATATACTTCTTTATGTTGAGGAGTCTTCAATGATAATTTGATATGATTAATTAAATTTGGTTTAGTGAGTTTAACTAAGCTGCCTTTACAGTCTGTCACTCTATATTTATCTTTTTTTTCATTGGGTTTAATATTATTTTTGTATGTGTAGTTTTGGGCTATTTGGTATAGACACATGTTTTCCAAAGTATTACTTCTGTTTGGGTAGTATGTGTTCAATAAATTGTTTTTTAAAATGTCTTGGCTGTTGGGATCATGTTTGGCTATTTCTTCTATATCTTCATTTGATTTTAGAACTCTTTTGCTAGATTTAGCTGGACCAAGACTTAGCCATACTATATTTTCAGATTTACCATACAATTAAGTACCAGTTAAACGATCAGCTGCTTCATAAGATCCACATTCTCTATGGGTGAGCATTTTTATGCCCAAGCTGTATAATTTCTGAGATACTGTTTTATCTCATGACAGGTCATTCCAGAGGTCTTGGAGCTCTGTCTTTTCTGCTTTAGTTAGGTATGCTGTGACATATCGTGCAACTGCAGTAGAATTGTCTGCAATGTACTGCACATCTAAGTTTGCATTCCATAAGTGGGCAATGATTGCATTATAATCATTGATATATTTTTCTTCTTCTTTTCTTTTTATGTAATATGTATTTTTAGGTGACTTTCCTTTAACAGTATGTCTAACTGAAGACATGAGGTTGTTTACTTGACCTGTATTTGTAACTGGTCTAGGGAAACCAAATCGGCATTTGGTGTAGTATTTGCCTTTGTTTTTGTATTTGCGACGACAATATTTTCCACATTTGTGTCTTTGAAATTGTAAAATTTGTGCACAAAGATCACTATTTGTGGCTTCTGATGGAATTTGACAAGTGACATATTTTTCAATAAACTGTAAAACAGTGGCATCACTGTCTTGACCAAATTAAGGAGCATCTTTAATCCATAAAAGCATGTGGATATGTGGTGCTTGGTATTCTTTTCTACAAAAGTGTTGCACTTCTCCAAGGGGAGGAACAGTTTTATTACAAATAAAATGTAGCATAGCAATGAAGCGATGGTGAGGTGAAAATATCTTGAAACATTAACAGGATCCAAAGAACAAAGTTCTCCAGGTGTTAGAATATCTATGTTTGTTTTGTTTTTATTTGATATGCGTAGAAAATCATGTAAATATTCCCATGCATATTCTGCACAACTTAATGTAACAAACCAAGTGGGTGGGCCAAGGTTTCTGATCATACAACGTACATCTCCATGAGGTCGAAACCAGTACTCTTTAGTACCACGCATATTTTCTAATAGATTTGTAATATTTGATTGTAAAACCTCATCCTTTTGTTGCACTTTCTCTAATAATTGTGTAGGTGTCATATTTTGAAAGTGTGATCCTGATTTTAATATGTGTGCAACTCCGTAACATAAAGTTGCTAGTTCACTTTCAAAGAGTAGGTGGAATATGTATTCCACATTTTGTCTAAATCTGGGATCTTCAGAATACATCCGTAATGAGCGGTATTCTGAAGTTGATATTTGAATAGGTCTATCATCATATCTTCCTCCTTTGCCAGTTGGAAAGAGTAGAGGAAAAGCATGTGCTTCTATACTTTTTTCCCATATACTGATTGGCGATCCTTTTGTTTGACGCATTTGGTAAGTTTCCAGTACATCTTGTACGGTGTCATTACAGTGCAAAGGATGAATTGTATACTGGTCTAAAGTATTTGATATTGTAGCAGGATCTAGTAGCTCAAATTGACCAGCTTCTTGTGTTTCTTGAATTCTTGAAAGTTTTCTTCAATATTAATTTCTTTGTAATATTCATTATTCTCTTTAAGATATTGGAAGGCTTGTCTAACTTTATATAAATCTACCAGCTGTTGCAATATTTTTTTTGTCTTTTGTAGGTACTCCATTTAGTAATATAATGAAAGATTGCTGCATTGGACGTTGCACTCCTAGAGTATGCACATTTTCTTTTAGATTTAATGGTAAATAAACTACTTTTCCACGAATGCCTTTTACCAATTCAGAGGGAGGTAATTTTGCTGTTTTTGGTTGAAGGCGTATTATTGCTTGAAATGGGTGTACTGTTTGAATTATGATGCTCTCATATAAATTAAGTTGTTGTAGAGGTTTTGGTACTGGGTATAATTCCAAATTATTTGTGATAGAACGTGAAGGAGTTTGGTTGTTGTCAAGTTTTGTAGTGCAATAACTGCAAAGTATTAAGGGCTCAGTTATTTTATATTTGTTTTCTGCTAGAAGGTAGATAGCTAATTCAAACCATTTAGAATCTTCATTGTCTTCTATTTTGTATGATAGGTCCACAGTTTTTGTGTTACTTTAATAAAAAATTCTACGGCAACATACACATACATGGTTTGGTACTTCAGCTGATGTACTTTTAAATTTTAGTATTTATTTTTTGTATGTGTTTAGCAAAAGGTTGCCATGTGTACAATTGTTGCTTAATTGGTTTAAAGCTATTTCATTCTGTAAATGGCTTTCACTTCCAAAATATTTTTTCTGGATATAGTGAATTTCTTCAAGTAGGTCTTTTGCTGTACCATGTAGAAGGATGTTATTTAACTTTGCTAGTGCTAAAGCAGGACTTTTAGCATAGTACAGTTTATAGACTAGATTTCTTATAGTTGAATGATGTGTTGATATCATTTTGATATCATGGAAAGTAGTTTTAAAAGTAGGTCCTGTAATGCAGGCCAATGAATATCCTTGTAGTCCTGTGTACTTACGCACTGGACAGGTATCTATATTTTGCAGTAATTTAATTTTGATTTTGTCTTTGCTTTTTACATATTTATTGAGGAATTGGTGTAAAGATTTGAAACATTGTTTGGGAATGTTACACATTGACGTGCATGGCCATTTGTACACTAGACGTTCTGATTCAGTTGAATGGAGGGGTAATTCTAAGTTTTCAGGGCATATTTTTGTAAGGAGTACTTCTTGTTCCATTATGGTATTATTCACTTTTTCATAACCTCGACCACTGCTATTTATGGCAATTGTATTCGTTTGCTTTAGTTTGTATGCTTCTTCATTAAAATATGGTTCTGTGCTCGTAGTGTGATTCCATTCACCTCCGCAGATACTTAAGAAGTTCTTTCTGTTGACATTTCGCTTATTGAGAAGTCTTTTTTGTAATTTAGTTATTAGTTTTGTTAGTGGTTTCATTTTGTTTAACAGTAAAATAAATACATTTCTTTTGAGAAGAATTGCACTGTCCATCAATGCTTCTAAGATTAATTTCCTACGGTAGGTTTTAAGCTTTGAACCTGATTTCTCTCCTGTTTTTATGAGATTTTGAAGGACTTTGTGACGGTATATTTTGGCTAAAATACTTTTCTTGGTTTGCTTACTTTGCACTATATTAAAATTTGAAGTAGTAGTTTTATCTGTACTGATAGGTGATTTTCTGTTAATTGTTTTTTGGTTTGTTTTACATTTTGATAGAGGAAGCTAAGTTGTTGTACTTGAAACTTCTTGTGTTTCACTAAATGATTGTATTAGCTGTTTTGTTTCAACTTTTTTTACACATTCTGCTAGAGATGGATGCTTATGTTGGACACCTTTATTTTCATTTGCTCTAATTTTGCGTTGCTTTCTACGGAGTTGTCTTTTGGTAGGCATTCTTTAGGGTCTGTTGAAAAAAATAAAGAAGATATGGGTTGGGGTGTTCTGGAATGTATGTGTGCTGTGTGCATGAGTGTTTGAGTAAGATGATAAAGATGTATGTAATGGTGTGTGATTGTGCATTGGGAACTAAAACTAGTAGGGGTAGGTATTCTTGAATTTATGTATCACTAAACTGGGGTTCAGATGACATAAAAAAGTAAGCTAGTGGTCTGGAAAAGTACAAATCGTAAATGTAATGTATACAATTAAAACAGTTGTTTGTTCTATAATATGAAAATTGTAGTGGTTCAGTTGGCTAATTTGTGTGTCCAAAAATAGAAATTTGTGGGCCATTCTGGTTGTAAATCGCTGTTGACGACATGGAAATTTTTGGACAAAATGGTACAAAATCTCTATTTTAAGAAACCAAAATAGCTGCTATTAATGTTATAGTATATTTGATTAATAATATAAATAATATGGTGATATTTTACTTACTTTTTTTTAAAATTAACAGGTAACTTCTTAGTTTTTCTTTCTTCTTCGAATTCGGCTGCTTCTTTTCAGGAAACTGGTCTTCACTGCAACTGTGAAAGCTTCAAATTAGTAACTTTGTTTGTATATAGCACTGTTTTTAATTTAGATATTGATTTTTTTAATTGAAATCCTCAGTGCCTTCTGTAAAACCATTAAACTAATTTATTTACATAAGATACATTGCATCAGTTCAGTGCATATGATATGTTCTTAATGAACAAATTGTATTGAATGACTAACTGTAGCAAAAATAAAATATCTTTACTATGTCTTGTGAAATTTATAATATATTAGTGAATACCACTATTTCTGTAAGTAAACTGTTCTAGGTAATAGCGCCTCAATGTCATGTCTAATTTAAAGTAATTAAGTAAATAAATAAATAAAAACAAAAAATATGAAATTGTATAAGTATTTTTATAAAGGTTTAAACATAGATTGTGTTTGCATGCAATTTTGTTTGAATATATGTAGTCTATATATTTCATTTAAAAAATGTTAGTTTAACATGATTTGAGTGTGTGTGTTTAAAGAAAGTAAAAAGTATAAAGGTGTATAAGTGGTAGTTGATTTTAGGAAATTGAAAAAAGTACAGTAAATTCATTTAACAGATTTTACAAGGTAAAAGTCTGTTTGAAAATGTGTTCATCTACCATAGCTCTCAAGTCACACGCTTTTGGCGGGTGTCACACGCCTTGTAAAGGGCAGACTCACCCGCCAAGCCTCCTGCACGCCCATTCATTGCAATGGGCGTCTCACCCGCTAAAAACAAAATCGGGTGATTTCACCCGCCTGTAAAACAAAAATGGTTGAGAGCTATGTCATGTACTATACAGAAAATATGCATACCTGAAGTTTGTGTTCATGTATATGGATATGCATGGAGCTGCAAGTAGAAATCTTGAAGACTTGTACAGTATTTGTGGTAGATGCTGCTTGCCAATGATATGACACTTGTACTCAGAGAGATTCAGAGTACATTTGCAGTGCTGATCTATGATGATGAAGTTAGATGTAGAGGTCTTGAATGTGATTGGTGCATGGTCATGTGATTTTTGAGGTACATCCAATGAGGGAATGGCAAAGAGAGTGTAGTGGAAATGGTAGAAGGGCTGTTCATGTTACGATATGTCCGCGGACATGGCGGTAGTTCCATTACATCGGGAGTTACATCCGGGGATTTTTGGGTTCAGAAGTAATGCAAATGAGAATAAGCACTGAAAGGGATTGGTCAGGGAAGTTTGGTGGGTGTGTTGTGCCAGGAGAGATTTTCTGAGATACTCTTTTTGCTGAGAGAACAAAAGATAGCTATGGCTTTGTGTTTCAGAAAACAGATTGTTTGGATTTTAGGAGATTCGTGGATACATTGGTTGAAGGTGCATGCAGAAAGCTGTGGAGTAGATGTAGATCTTGGATTCCCACATGTGGAAGTACACTGGCATGGAGTACGTGGAATGAAGTGGTTGGATTTGCTACCTCTCTGTGCTACTTTGGAGACAGAGCAACATCCAGACATAATTGTAATTCATTGTGGAGGGAACAGTTTAGGGCATGTGACTGGAATTTTTTTGCAATTTGCTGTGAAAGAAGGACTGAGGAAGGTTATGGACATGTTTCCTAATTAAGTGATATTTTCACGGATTGCGCAGAAACAAATGTGGCTTTGTTCTTCTTCATTTGGTCCACAAATGGAAAAAGCAAGGCGCAATGTTAATAAGGTTGTTTGTGGCTTTCTAAGAGATTTTGGCATGTCTTCTTTTCACAATGAAAATATTATGTTTTGTAGTACATACATTTTTCGCAGAGATGGAGTCCATCTTACTTATGCTGGCAATCAGATTTTTCTGAGAAATGTACAAAATGCATTGCAACCTTTTTTGGAATTACAACAACGATTTTGAAGTAGATGTTAAGCATTTACAATTTTTGACTTACAAACACCACCCAAAGACTCTTTTCAGAGCCACCACTTCATTCCAGAGAAAATTACAATGTTTGTGATGGAGTAGTAACCCAATTCTTTTAATGTTCGCGAACTGTTCGCGGACTTCTAAAAAATACAAAGAGCCCTGCTTCATTTATTTTCACTTCTATTTTTTAACTGGGAAAGGCGGCTCTGAAAAGAGCCTTATTTTTTTTTTGATTTTTGTAAATTTGTATTTTTTGGGTTTTTCAGACACGACACACTAGGAGAGGAGGGTAAAGGAGGGTAAAGGGGGGGACACCAACCACAGGGATAAGAAAGGGCGAGCTGAGAGAGGAAGATGTAGAGTGGGTTTTATTTGGGTAGTGAGCAGGTCTTCTCGTGCTCTGAGACGATAGTCTCAAAAGCACTCCGAAGTCGCTCCCCCCTGCAGAGTACTGTGTCACAGTACATACATACAACTGTGACCCTCGAAAGGTAAGGGTCATCAGCATTCTGTATGGCCTGTGAGGCAGCTTGAGAAAGACGCTGTCCCGCAGAGGTGGTCCTTGTGGTGACAGGATCAGAAACAGAGGATGAAGTAGAGGAAATCAACCTGCTACGTTCTTCGCAAGGTAAAACCCTGCGAATAGCCCCAGAGTGAAATGACCTCAGGTGTCGCTTCATAGTAGTGGTCCCAAAGCTGTACTTACCGTGCTTCCCGCGACTGAGTATCATTTTGCACTCATTGCAGGTAACATGGTTCGCACAAGCCTTAGGACCATTCCCATGAATGGTAAATAACCGCCACACCCAAGACTCACGCCTAGTGCGGGTAGTAGGGATTTCCTCTACCTCATTCTCATCATCCTCTTCTTCCTCCTCCGCTACCTCAGTCCTGTTCCCCTCTTCAGGCCCTTGGGGAGGTGGTGGTGGTGGAGGGGGTGGTGGTGGTGCTGAAGCAGGTGCAGCACCAAGTGGCAGTTCAGCAGCCAAGGATGCCATGTCGATGATGGTGTAGTCTGCAGGTGGCAGCAAAAATCACTGTGTTCTGAAGAATAGCCAGAAACACAATGGGAATAAGCTCTTGGGCGTGGTCTTTTATAGGGGTGCTTGTGCGCGGTCCGCGGACATGCGCACTGTGCGCGGACAGATCGAACACAAAAAAAGGAT
The DNA here is from genome assembly GCF_040938575.1 of Ambystoma mexicanum. Lineage (NCBI taxonomy): Eukaryota > Metazoa > Chordata > Amphibia > Caudata > Ambystomatidae > Ambystoma > Ambystoma mexicanum. The sequence continues at coordinate 822,587,483 of NC_090941.1, read as the reverse complement.
CGGAAAGTTCAAAAGGTATATAGAAACTCAAGATTGCTATGTGGGACTTGTGGCATGGTGAGATTTTATTGAAAAATATTATGGATTAACTGAAAATGTACTTTTAAATTGTTCGGGGACACGAACAGTGCCCGCATTTCAGGACACACGATGAGCGTGGGCGCGGTCATATGATCTGTTTGCGAACTAGTCTGTGAAGGAAGCTCCTGTCCGCAGGACACCAAGTGCATGCAGATTGGTTAGCGCATGCGCATTGATGTCCTACGGACACTGTTCGGGTTCTGAAGTAATTAAAAGTGCGTCACACGTGAAACGAATATTTCAGGACACCGCGTGTGTTCTTAGAACAGTTTAAACTTGGTAGCGAACAGTAAGGACAGATATAGTGTTCTTCAGGACACGTGTAATTTAGTTTATGTACGAACATTTCAGGACACCAATTGTGTTCTTAGAACACTTTCAATTGGGTAGCGAACACTACGAACAGTTGTACTGTTGTTCAGGACACATCATTTTCGTGTATTTACGAACATTTCAGGACACCAATTGTGTTCTTAGGACAGTTTTAAGTTGATAGCGAACATTACAGACAGATATAGTGTTCTTTAGAACACTTTAATTTTTGTTTCTTTACGAACATTTCAGGACACCACTTGTGTTCTTAGAACAGTTTCAACTTGCTAGCGAACAGTATGAACAGGTGTGGTGTTCTTCAGGACACCTCCATTTTCGTTTGGAGAGGCCCACGACTCCCAGTATAAGGTTCTATTTTTTTTTTACCTTGACAAACAGAGATTGTGCTGAAAGACTTCTTTTGAAGAAGTGTAGCAAAAACGTAAGACACGATAAAGATGAAATTTCTGAAACGAAACCACTTTTGTATATTATATCACTTTGAGAAAGATCGTTGGCACACGCAGAGTCGTATTTTGGGACTGCACTACACTTGGACAATGGAAAATGCAATTATAATATAAGTAACCCTTTAGATTATTTTATACCGGAATATAATAACAATAGCGTGGCATTAAAGCCCGGTCAAGTTGTACTTGTTCGTTCAATGTGGCATATTGCTTTCTACCGCGCACTATCACCGCCAAATTGATCCCCTGTCCTTTTGAGGTCTCTGAAAAAGGCAGACGACACAGGGTGGGTTAATAGAAATAATTTTCTCTGTAGCCGGTCAAGCGCTCTACTCGCTGTGCCATTTCACTGTAGCCGGTCAAGTGGCACAGCGAGTAGAGCGCTCGCTTTGACATCTGGGCACAGTTTGCTAACGCAGGTTCGAATCCCAGCACGGCCAAACTCAGCCTTTCATCCTTCCGTGGTCGATAAATGAGCACCACACACCCTGGGTAATAATAAGCAGCGCTGAGATACCTGACGGTTCTTAGTGCTATATAAATGCGAAAATATTGTTATTTTATTATTAACATACTCAGTTGCACTATCTTCGCTAGCAAATAGTTTCACGCCCTAATAAATAAAATGAATATTTTTAATAAAGATCGGCTGGGGAGACTAATTTATGTTTTTTAAAACAGGTATGTTGCCCCATTTTGCCAATGTCACGATTTTCAGACTCCAGCGGATGGATTTTTCAACTGCCAGGTGCAGCTCCATGTAAGCAACTTCATGACCCTCACCATTTTAAGGGACAATCGCCAAGGACCAATATGCCCTTACGCAGTACTAGTGGCTAGAAGCAACATACCAACCATAATGGTGGTCTAATGCCTCGTTGTTGGAGCAACCTTCCGATTAACAGTGCAACCATTTACTGCTTTTATCATAAACCAACAGCCTATCTACCGCAAAGGAACAGCGCTTGGCTCAAAATAAACTATTGCTGATCGACAGCAGAGACAATTGCAAATCGCTGAATATTCACTAAATATTTCATGTGAAATAAATGTACTTTACCAAATGTACAATCCTGCTGTTTACTTTTAAACCACAGTTTCATATTCCGAATTGTGGCGCACTGTGTTCTAAGATTATATAACACCCTCTGTACCGCAAAGGAAAATCGCGTGACTCAACATGAACTTTTGCGGATTGACAACAAAGACAAATGCAAATCACTGAATATTCTCTAAACATTTGATGTCAAATAAATGTACTTTACAAAATTTACAATCTTGCTGTTTGCTTTTAAATCACAGTTTCATATTCCGAATTGTGGCGGGCTCTGTTGTGACATAATGTGTGTTGTCTTCCGGGTTCTGTGTAAAGTCGCGTGGGACTGGAGACGACTGGGCGCGTTTGATGACGCACCCTGTAACGTCACGGAGAGAGGCGGGGAATATGAATGCTTTCATAATGTCAGGCTTAGGTGCGGGAGATATGATTTAGTGTCGCAAAAGCAAGACAGCCAGGTCAATAGCGCCAGTCATAGGATTATCACATAATGTCAGCGCACACCAGCCTGATTTATCGTTTCTTTAGTGGACAAAAAGTCAGTTGAGGACCATAGGAAATTGTACTATCAGCGGACAAAAGGAGGGTTCGTAGAAAACTTTCAACCTGACACGAACAATACAAACAACGTTCTCAGAACACCCCCATTTTGTGTAATTGCAAACATGTCGGGACACCGCAAGTGTTCTTAGCACACATTCAACTTGACAGATTACAATACGGACTGCGTCCTCAGGACACCCCCAGTTTGTGTATTTATGAACATTTAAATACACCGCAAATGTTTTTAGCTCACTTTTACCTTCCTTGCGAACAAAAAGGACACATACTCCGTCCTCTGAACACCCCACCATTTAGTTTATTTACAAAATGTCAGAACAGCCGTGTTGTCCGCGGACAAATCGAACACAACAAAAGCGTATAGCACATAAAAAAAAAAACATTGAACCTATCTCATACTCCCCCACCCTCCCCAAACACTCTTACACACTAACACACTCCACTAAATACAATTTTTAATCCAAGTTTCACTGCGCTGTACGCGGTCGACGGCGAATACAAGATGGCGGGCGCCACAGAAAATCTGACGCACTCCACGCCCCGCGCCGTCCAATCAGCGAACACGTTGCATGTCCGCGGACATGACGCAAGCCCATGGGCCAATCGGGGTGCTGTCTGCGGAGCGAACAGGGAAGTCTGTCCGCGAAGCGAACACAGATATCACAAATTTTGTTGCCTTACATTTTGTTCATTTTTTTAAAAACTACTGGACGGATTTACACCAAATTTGCAAAAGCACGCTTTCAGGACCAAGCCGCCGCTCCTGCCGCAAATTTGGTGTAAATCCGTCCAGCGGTTCGGGCTGTAGCCGTGCACAAAGTTTTTTCCCATTATGTCTGTAGGAAAAAACAAAGGTTTTGCGACCCCCCTATAACTTTGCCCCCCCTGGACCAAACCTCTCCAAACTTTGCAAAAATTCAGAGTGGGCCATATACTTTTTTTGCAAAGTTTGGTGAGGATTCGTCCAGAGGGAGCGAAGTTATAAGCCACCCAAAAAGTGCTCTTCCTATGGAAACACCAACTTAACCATAACTACAGGGACGCTACCGCGTCCATGTAATATATATATATATATATATATATACATTTCCATATCTCCATTTCATTAGGCTCATAACATAAACACAAACTGGGCACTAACATTTCATCTCATAAATACTTTTGCACACCCATACACCATATCATTTAAACTCATACACTTGTTTGCGCATCACTACGTAATGTCATTTCATTTTTACATGTCTTTGTAAAATTCTGCACCCATCGTTCTTTTGATACATAGTTTTATGCATTCTATGCTACATCGTCCCATGAAAGGGGAGACCATTTTAGTTTATTTGTAAGCTCCACAATCCTTTTTAATATCTTGTCATCCAGTAATCTAACCATTAATTTATTGATTTGATGTATTGTTTGCTTGTTAGGCGCCTATACAGCAAGTAAAATAATGTTTCAAAGTGCCCACAGGGTGAGGGGAGGGAACAAGGGAGTGAAATACATTACAATCACTAGATTTAATAAGAGATGAGGAGAGGAAGGAGGAAGGACAAACCTACTATGCCTTGTGAATATTCAGAAAGTGCAAGTGCAGCAAGGAAGTGGGCAGAGGGCGTAAGTGTCTGGGCTCTTGGGTGAGCCACAGATGAAGTGGGTTGTTAAGTGCTACATGGCCAGTGGAAAAAGTTAGATTCAGGAGGAGGCTATTGCAATAGTCAAGCCTCGAGAGAACCAGGGCTCGGCTAACATTGAGCCTCTGGGGGAAAGTGAGCAATGGGAGAATTTCTTTGAGAAGGAAGAGATGCAAGTGGAACTTCTTGGCGATGTCCTGAGTGTGAGGGGGGAAGGAGAGGCAGGAGTCGAAGATGACTCCAAGGTTTTCTGTTTTCAGAGAAAGGAGCAGGATGAAAGCACAGGAGGAAGGCAAGAGTGGGAGAATCTCAGTTTTAAAGGCATTGAGGCAGAGATCGTTGGAGGTGCACCAGAACTGGATGACAGGTAGGCAGTCAGGGATGATGGAGGGTGCAAGAGGGTTAGCAGGAAGTTTGAAAAAGAGCTGTGTCTCATCTGCGTAATACTGGAAGTTAGAGGAGAAGGAGGAGATGAGGGTGTGCAAGCAAAGCAAGGTTGATGTTAAAGAGCTCAGGGGAGAGGATAGAACCCTGGGGGACACACAGATGGAGAAGGGAGTAGGAGGGGAGAAGGTACCCAGGATGACTTGGGAAGAGCGGTCAGTAAGGAAGTATGTCAGCCAGTCCTGACACAACAGATGGAGAAGGAAGTAGGAGGGGAGAAGGTACCCAGGATGACTTGGGAAGAGCGGTCAGTAAGGAAGGATGTCAGCCAATCCAGTACCCGCTCCGAGATACCAAGGGTATCATGGAGCATATGTATGAGGATGGAGTAGTTGAATGTGTCAAAGGCAGAGGAGAGATCAAGAGATCATGAGGACAGCAGGGGAGTTGGAGGGAAGAGATTCAAGCAGTTCTTTTTGGATGTTCAGAAGAGCAGTTTCCATTCCTCTGGCTGCTCGGAACCAGAATGATGGTTGTGGAGACCATCAAAACGTTTGGTGTGTGAGTTGGGTTGGGGCAATGCCAACTTCTTCAGGAAGGGGGTGATAGAAATAGGGCAGTAGTTGGCAGGGCAGGTAGCTTCTGCTGAGGGTTTCTCAGGTTTGTGCACATAAGGGAGTGCTTAAGGGAGGAGAGGAAAGATCCAGTGTCAAAAGGGTGGTTGCCGAAATCAGCAAGTGCCGAGCCAAGAGAGCAAATGTTATCATTGATGGTTTGTCAGCAGGTGAGCCTGAAGTTTGCCACTTCGGTTCCGCCGTCCTGCGCTTTTGTTTCAGGGCAGCAAGTTCGAGCCGTACCAGCAGTTATGCTTAGAGGCAGGTTTCAGGCGGATCCTCATGACTGGGGCAAGACTGTCAAGAGTATTGGGGATGGAAAGGTGGAGGTTGCTGAGAGCAGAGTCCAAAGTAGTAACAGAAGTAGGGGTGAGGTAGGGGTGAGGCGGATGAAGGTGGAAGCAAAGGCAGCAGTTGCCACTTGTTTCATCGGGCGGATGTTAGAGAACGAGGTTGGCAGGGCTTTTTGGGGGCAGTCCAAGGGCCAAAGGGACATAGGTGGGAGGAGAAGAGAGAATGGTCAGATCAGAAAAGAGGTTACTAGAAAGGGGGAAAGAGAGAGGTCAGAGTGTATGAGTGCATCCAGAGTGTATCCAACTGCGTGGGTTGGCCCAGTAGTGAGAAGGGAGAGGGAAGGATAGGTCGGTGAAGAGAATGGATGCAGGGCCTGGGGAGTCCAGGAGGAGGAAATTGGAGGTGGACGAAAGTAAGGAGGAGCAGAAATCAGCCCAATCAGAGAGGAACAGGGTGGTGGCACCTGGAGGCTGGTAAATAGTAGCAATGGTCAGGGTGGAGGATGGAGAGATGACCAACTTGCAAACCAGGCCTTCAAAGGAAGATTAGAGCTAGGTGGGTAAGATGGAAGCAGGAACCCACTCAGGGAAGATTAAGACACCCCCCCCGGCCAGTGCTATGAGGTCGAGGCTTGGAGTGGGTACTCCAGTACTGATTACATTTGTATGTAATTTAGTCCTACTTGCGTCCTGGTCTGACCTTTTCAGACAGAATATGGACTGTAATAAGCTGATTTCGTTTCACTTCAGTTTTGCCCTCAATTAATGAGGTAAGTGGAAGTTCTTCATTTAGCTTTCACTGATATACACAATTTTTAGATGGATGCATTTTAATCTTCAGTATGTATCACATGTTTCTCATAATTCTTTCTAGACCTTTCTTGTTATGGCTGTTCTTAGCTCACAGGTTCTGTCCTTCACACACCCACAGAAATTCACTGCCCCTGAGGAAGGTCATGTGATTATGATTGAACATGTTGGGCTTGATAGTGGTTATCTCTGAAACCACAGTGAAAATGTACTGTGAATAATGACACACTTTATGACCATTTTGGAATAATCACTCATGTGTTGCAAATTTTGCTTTTTTTGTATGTTGTTGGTGTTTCTCTGTAAATATTGGTTTAATTGGACCAATATCTAAAACTTGTTGTTGACACCATATGACTTGTTGGTGACGCAGTATATATGTTTTCCCACTAATTGACTCAGAGCTGTATTTGTTTTATTCAAGATATATAGAGCCACTACATGTTTAGTGTTATACAACATCAGTTCCATTGTATGCATACTATTCAGGCAATGTTTCCATTTTTGTCATTTAGTATTATGTTTGGTCAACTAGAAATCCTCATCTGTAAAATAACTCCCTACTTTGGTTAATAGGGCAAGATCAAATCTACAGATTGCCAGATAAAAGTAGCATACAGATTTTCGCTGAGAGCTTACATGCAGGAGTTGTGATTATTAAAGTTATCTTGGCAAACGATTTTTGCAGAAAATTGGACTGCATCAAAAAGCAGGGTCGATAAACATAGCATAATGAAGTCAAATCAAATACAATTTGAAAGCGAGACACATCTGGTTGTGGTGGTTCTAACACCAAGTAAATACATATCTTTGTAAATCATGCAAAAGTTACCTATGTATAACCAACTTCAACTAGATCAACTAAGGCCAAGAGCCAGCAAGGCACAGTCACAAGCAGGAGAAGAAATGGTGGTTGTTTATTGCTATTAATTAGGTTCTGTATTAGAGCACTGAATTCTTTTGCTCGTGGGTAATCCAATCTTTTTACTGATTTTGTTAAAGCAAAGTGCAGGAGGCGACCCACAGCACTCACTCTTCACTGCCCACTCTTCTATAGACCTGACTCCAACCATTCTCCATGACATTCTTGGGCTAAACAAATCAGTAAAAAAATCTTCATTCTTTGTACACACTACCAAAGCAGTGAGTACTGAATTTCATTGAGCGCCGGAACGCTTTTGTTTTTTTGAATGAACTGCTTGGGACATAATGCCCATTAACGAGCTGCCACAAAGCCCAGCTTGGCAGTGAGCTGCGTGTGTCTTCTGCAAATTAAGCATGAATTGCTGCAGGGACAGCTGTTTGTACGGCAATAGAAGGGGTGTGTGGCTTTAGGTCTGGGGTGTAGTCCTGGGGATGTCTCTTAAGAGATGTGAATGGTGATTGATTGGAATGGGAGAGTGCATAAAGCTGCATGCATTGGGGGACATGATGTAAACTAATGGAGGTCATATAAATGCCTTTTTTGCTGCGTATTCTTCAGTATTATAAATACTGTTGTAAAGCACAGCATTGTGGGGTAAAGCAAGACACAGGGATGGGGTTTGAATTGTGGGGTAATGAAGCTGAGTATGACGTCAGTGGTGTGATGAATCCTATGGCTGCCTCACTGAACCCCTGTCTAAAGTCTCCTCCCAGGTGGCCACAGAAAGGCAGACGCTTCCTGATCCTGACCTTGGTGGTGGTGCTCTGTGGGATGATTACCTGGGAGGAGAAAGGGCTCAGGGATGTGCGAGGAATCTATGGGATGAGATGTGGTATTTGCCTTCTGTTGAAGGAGACATTTTTTCAGTCCCACAATATATAATGGCTTGTTGCCACAATAACCCTTCAGGTTTACAGGTTAACCAAATTAGTGTCAGTGGAATTGGTCTGAAACCCTGTAGGAATAAAATAGATAGACATCTTTCTCAAACTCAGGGAACTAAAACAGTTGAAACATCCCCTAATTCCCAAAGGTGTAACATAGGGTAGTTTATATATGCTACAAGCATTCCATCTAAAGACCTATATTCCTCTTTTCCAAAAGGTCTAAAGATAAACTCTTGTGATATTCCTTTAGTAAAAGTTCAAAAAACTAACTTTGTCGCTGGGGACTTCAAGTTCCATAATTCTTGCAGTGCTTGGATGAGGAAAATGTATGTAGAGGGACAGAACTGTAAGAGTGGTCAGCTAATTAACCTAGATGACTCCCACATGAGGGACACTGAGAGGCTTAAATGGCCCCTCAGGTGCAGGTCATAGAGAAGAGGCAGGAGGTGAAGAAGCAGGAGAGGAAGAAGCAGTGAGGAATGTATTTGGAGGTTGGACTAGAGGAGCAAAAAGACGCCAGGACCACTGTTGGTCCTGAGAGGGTCTGTGCCTCCAATCATCTCCACTGCAGAGGTTGCACAGCAGCAAGTGTGAAAGAGAAACGCTTGCCCATTCCCAAAGCATTGTTCAGATATTCCACAGCAGGACGCATGAGAGGTGAAGAAAACCAGGAAATCTCTGGTGGTAGGGTTGCACTGGAGACTCTGAGGAGCATTGAAGGCTCAGAATTAACACAGCGTGACAGACAATAGTTACAGACATCCTCTGAACACAGAGCAGAACGGTAGAAAAGAACTTACCCGGTGTGTTGACTATCTGTGAGTGACCACAGAGATTTCTGCTGTTGTTCCCTTGTTCCCAGCCAGCATGAAGTGGCATGTAAGGAAACAAAGTAACTATTAAAGCCAGTGTGTGAGTTTATGGCATGCACAACAACCCGGCGGGGGAATCCTGCTTAAAACAGAACTGTGCAACCAATACCAAAACCAAGAGAGAGCGTGAAACCTGAGCGCTACCAATCCAACAAGTATTAGCAAAAGCACACAGATTGTAAAATCAGCTATTTGTGTTTTGAGAAATCCAAACCTCTGGCCAAATTTTCCTTACCACTATTTGGCAGTCATTACAGAAGGGGGAGGACAGGGGTAAACTACGCTACCCTTCTAGACAAGGTTAGGAAGAGGCAGAGGAGCAAAATTGCCCAGGAGTCCTAATGTGGCTCCTTGTTTTCCCCTAAGTTGTCTAAAGTCTGAGGCTCGATACGACTATTGAAGTTGTTGTTATTCTAAGTTGGAAGTTAACATAGAATCACATTTACGTTCTTGTTGTTGAAGAACGCAAGTTTACACATAGGGAAAGAATGTATTGCCTAGAAGTACCTGGTGAAAGAATATGCCAGGTATTAGAAGGTGCAAGTGCTGAAGAGTGGTTCTGTTAGAAAACAACACATGTTCATTTGTGTAACGCTCACCTGATTCCCACGGAGGCACAGGTCTGGCTTCGAGTGCTGATGCTTCTTCAATGGTGAACCGCAGGACTCTGAAGATGGACAGGAAGGGCCCTCTACTCTGGCTTCTCCGGCTCGCAGGAATATTCCCCAGTGCGTGAAAAGGGAGTATTACCTACTGACTGAGTTATGCTCAAGCCTCCCACTCTCTTCCAACCCTCCACGATACCCTTCCACGATTCCCCGTGAAGTCTCACCTTAGGGTCTGAAAGGACGAGCTCTCCATCCTGCTTCTGACGCAGGGGCGCGTTGAACCCAGTTACTTCACTGGATTGTGGTTGGATGGGAGTTCAGGTAAGCTTGATTATACTGGTAAGGCGCTGTAAAAGTTCTGTTGCAAGTTCAAACGTTCAAGCTTTAAATAATAATGTTCATTATCTTTTTTCAGGTGATGAATGAAGATTCCTTTGGAGACTTCTTGCAACAAAGCGCTGATGTTGATGTCTTTTCCCCATAGGGGCCGGGGTACGGAATGCCGGAGATATGGCACCGACCCGAAGTGAAACGTGCAGTTCCAGTAAAGATCTGGTAAGTCCTAGATGAGCGCTCAGGTAATGTTTTTGCATTCGCTCATCTAATGTCTTTGTCTTTTTTCCCCATAGGGGCCGGGGTCCTGCTTGGAAGCAGCAAGACCCGAAATGAAATGGGAATGACCCAACAGGTAAGTCTTAGAAGGAAACTGAGCTTTTCCTATTCCCTTCCTTCTCTCACCTCTTATTCTTGTCTTTTTCTCTAGGCTCTGGGAAGTGGCTGTGTATCCGGATGATCGCTGCTGAAGATGGAGCAACCCAGGAAAGGTGAGTGAAATGCAGCGCTGCAGCGATCATAACGAAATGCTTTTAAAAATGATGTCTTCCCTTTCAGGATCGTCAGTGATGTCTCCGTGGTGCAGATTAGCTGGTAGGTCTCTTGTCTCCCTTTGCAGGTGACCCAGGATGCTGATAGGCATGGCTGAAGTCCAGATGCAGGAGCTGACACGGTGAGCGTCCAGCTGCGAGGAGCAGAACAACGCGAAGCGTGAGTTGCTGATCGGGTGTGGTTTAAATAGCTTTGGAAGAAGTTCCAAGTGTGTATCCTTCCTCCGATCAGGTATGTATCCTTCCCCGACCACACCCGGGTGGAAAGTAGTCCCACAGGTAAAGTAGTTCCTATTCAGGCCTCAAGAGGGCCTGGATATGGCAGCATGGTCTGCATCAGGTAAGTGCACATTATAACACTTTAACACATGTCTAGCTTTATGAGCCTGGCGCCTAAGGCGCCAGGACAGAGGTCCAACATGAGCCTGGCGCCTAAGGCGCCAGGACTGCGTCCAAAGGGCCCCAGCTTGGGCCCGCTGGCACTCCCCTGGGGGAAATGATGCCTGCCTCTGGGGTTGCTGGGTCGGACCTGGCTCCTTGGAGGTAGGCATCATGACAGTACCACCCCCTCAAGGCCCCTCCCAAGGTTCTTCCCTCCGGGGGTTTGGGCTTGTTCGGAAATGTCTGGTGAAACCTTTGTACTAATCGAGGTGCGTGGACATGGTTACTAGACTCCCACGATCTCTCCTGAGGTCCATATCCCTTCCAGTCAACAAGATAGAAGAGTTTTGACTTTACCACCTTGGAGTCTAAAATGTCTTTAACTTCGAATTCTAATTCCCCTTCAATTTGAACTGGATCTGGAGGCTTGGACAATCGGGTTCCTGGTTGTACTGGCTTCAAAAGTGATGCATGAAAAACTGGATGAATATGCATGTTGGACGGTAGATCCAGTTTAAAGGCCACTGGGTTGATTATAGCTTTGATGGGATAAGGTCCTATGAATCTGGGATTGAAGGTTCGTGGGCCCTTGAGGGGTAAATGTTTAGTTGCTAGCCATACCTGCTCTCCTACTTGGTAAGGAGGAGTTTTACTGCGGTGCAAATCAGCGTTTTCTTTATACTTTTTCTTCGCTTGCTGTAAATGAGTTGCAGCTTCTTTGAAGGCTCGGGTTATTGTGGAATGCAGATGATTTACTGCGGGCATTTCCAGGGTCAGAGGTGGATCTAGATCAGAGGTCCGAGGATGGTGACCATACAAAGTATAAAAGGGGGTTTGTCCGGTTCCAGAATGCACTGAATTGTTGTATGCATATTCTGCGATCCAAAGGATGTCTTTCCAATTTAACTCGGATTGGTGTAACATACACCGAAGATATTGCTCGAGAGTCTGATTGGTTCTCTCGGTTTGTCCGTCGGTCTGGGGGTGGTGGCTGGTGGATAACCACACATCTATTTGTGCTAGTTGGCAACACTTCTTCCAAAAATGTGAGATAAATTGACTTCCACGATCCGAGACTAAAATGGAAGGGAAACCATGTATGCGAACTATATTCTCCAGGAATTCCTTGGCCAAGGTGGAAGCTGAAGGCAAACCCTTTAAAGGGATAAAGTGGGCCATTTTGGAGAATAGGTCCCCAATTACAAGGATTGTGTTGTAACCAGCACAAGGAGGCAGATCTGTTATAAAGTCCATTGACAGGGTGTGCCATGGTGCCGGTGGAATATCCAAGGGTTAAAGTAGGCCGCCTGGCCTTTTCTTTTGAGCCTTGTTTTGGGGTCAAATTCCACAAGACAGTACAAAAGACTTTATGTCTTTTCTCCAAGAAGGCCACCAGAAGTGGCGTTTGATTTTTTCCTCCGTTTTAGCGATACCAGGGTGTCCTTCCATTAAAGATTCATGATGATGGGCAATAACAAGTTCTTGCAATTCTTTACTTGGCAGAAACAACCGCTCCTGGAAGTAGGGTAAGTCATCCTTAACGGTGTAATGAGGACCCTTTTGACTCCATTCCAGTAAGGTTGAAGAGTCTAGAAGTTGGTTTACTTGCGTTTGGATATCTTCAATAGATTGCAATGAAGTTAAGCCTAAGATTCTTTGCTCAGGTATGATGGCCACAGGTTCTAAGCTCGAATTAGGTTCTTCCATGCCAATCCAGGATAAGGAGTCTGCTTTTCCATTCTTGCAGCCAGGGCGATAGGTAATTACAAAATCAAATTCCGCAAAGAATAGAGCCCATCGGAGTTGTCGTGAAGATTGAGCTTTGGCCGTCTTTAAATACTGTAAGTTTCTGTGGTCCGTAATTACGGTGATGGTGTGTCTTGCCCCGAGAAGGTAGTGACGCCAAGCCTTGAAAGCAGATTTGATGGCCGGTAACTCTTTATCAGTAATTGCGTAGTTGATTTTAGGAGGAGGACATTTTCTGGACCAAAAGGCCACTGGGTGTAGTTGGTTAGTTTTTGGGTCTCTTTTCGACAGGACAGCTCCCATGGCCGAACTGGAAGCATCGGTTTCCACTATGTACGGGAGATCTGGGTGCGGGTGCTTCAATACAGGTGCAGTGGTGAATTTGGTTTTCAGGTCCTGGAAGGCTTGTTCGGCCTCAAGAGTCCATTCGAAGCGTTTGTTTTTCTTTAGGAGAGCGGTGATGGGTTGGACTGTTCGGGAAAATTCCGGGATGAATCTTCGATAGAAATTGGCAAAGCCGAGCATTCTCTGAACTCCCTTCACCGAGCTTGGAGATGGCCATTTGAGGATGGCGTCCACCTTTCGCGAGTCCATTCGGACTCCTTGAGGTGTCAGGATGAATCCGAGAAACTCAACTTCTGTGGTATGAAAAACGCATTTTTCGAATTTTGCAAATAGTCTGTGCTGGCGCAGTTTCTCAAGAACTGCCCTAACATGTTTTCTATGATCAGATTCTGAAGAAGAGTACACCAGGATGTCGTCAATGTAAACAATGACGCAGACATCGATAAGTTCCCGAAGAACATCATTCATAAAGTACTGAAAGGCGGCAGGTGCATTGCACAAACCGAAGGGCATCACCTGATAGTCGAAGAGCCCAAATTTGGTGCGGAATGCAGTCTTCCATTCGTCGCCTTCTTTTATGCGCACCAAATGATAAGCTCCTCGGAGATCTAACTTGGTGTACACACAAGCGTCTTTCACCTGGTCGATAAGCTCAGGGATCAAGGGCAGAGGATAACGATTCTTAATCGTTATTTCATTTAGGGCGCGATAGTCTATACACGTTCTAAGGTCGCCTTCTTTTTTTGGCACGAAGAACAGAGCTGAAGAGACAGGAGACTTGGACGGGCGAATAAAACCATTGGCTAGGTACTGATCTAAATACTGACGCAAATGCAGGTTCTCAGGTTCCGTAAGAGCATAAATCCTACTACAGGGTAGTTGAGCATTGGGTACCAGATCGATCTGGCAATCATAAGACCGATGGGGAGGTAACGTGTTAGCCTGTTCTTTCTGAAAAACGTCTTGGAATTCTTGGTATTCTGACGGTAGCTGTACAGGGGTGGAAGTTGCTGTGGCTAGACCCATAGCTGGATTTCTTGGATAACAAGTTGGTTCACAATCAGGAAAACTTATCTTCTTTGCTCGCCAGTCAATTCTGGGATTATGTGTTTCTAACCAAGGAATTCCAAGAATTACTTGAAATTGTGGGGCCTTGATCACATCAAACACGATTGCTTCCCGATGTCCATCCTGACCCACCAGTGTCACTTCAACAGTGGAATGCGTAATGAGGCTATTTCGGTTCCATCTACTGTAGTAATGACATCTTGGGTTACTTTCGGGCAGAGAGGAAGCTTAATCCTGGAAGCCAATTCACGGTCTATGTAATTTCCAATAGCTCCACTGTCGATGTATGCTTTTATAGCATGCAACTGCTGAGGCTGTTTTGGGTCCACGAGCACCATTGGCATGACGAAATGCGAGGTCAAAGAGTTAGATTTCAAGCTCGGCAAGCGGACCCCTACGTTTGCCGGGCTAGGTCGTTTCCCGAAACAGGTGTCACTAATTCGTTATCAGTAGCTCCAACCACCTTCTTAAGTGGTTTAACTGGACAATTTCGAAGAAAGTGACCGGAAGTCCCGCAATACAGACATAGTTGCATTTGCCGCCTTCACTCTCTTTCTTTCTGCGTTAATGGTCCTTTAACACCACCGATTTGCATAGGTTCAGATACGTCGGTAGTCTTGGAGGTAGCGTAGGTTTTGATCGGTGCTCGGTTTTCATACTTGAACCGATCTGCTTTTCTATTTTGAAGTCTGTGATCAAGTTGAACCACCAAGTCAATGTAGTCTGCGCAGACCTGGGGTGGGTTTACTATCTGAGCTAGAACATCCTTAAGCTCTCCGTGCAGGCCTCGATGAAACAATGTGATCCTTTTGCTTTCTGGCCATCCAGTTTCCACAACCAGTCTGTTAAAGGTGGCTATGTAGGACAGAAGATCCTGATTACCTTGTCGTAAGGATACCAGTTCGTTATCAAGGGCCTGTCCTTGAGAGTGTCGAGCGAACAATCTTTCCATGCTGGCCTGGAAGCCCTGAAAATTCTGGAGAATGGGATCATCCTGATTTACCAATGGAATAGACCAATCGGCAGCACTGCCACTAAGGTAAGATAGTATAAAGGCTACGTTGGTCTGGTCGTTAGGGAAGGCTCCGGGTCTGCATAGAAAGAGTAAACGACATTGGTTCATAAAGACGGCATATTTCTTGGGATCCCCCGCAAAACGTTCAGGCGGGGCCAAAGGCATGTGTCCAGGTAGATTCATTTGTACCGGGTTACTCAAACCCATTGATGTGGAAATGTCTCCGGAATTAGGTAAAGGAGTGTGCCCTGCCTTGGCCTGTAATAACCTTTTGGCTAGGTCATCAGTTCTTTCCTTAGATAAGATCAGTTCTCCTTTAAGAGCGTTAGTCTCCTGGCGGGCTGAGTGCACCTCTGCCCGTAATTCCCCCAAAAGATGGGCCAGCTGGTCAGTCTCGGAAGTCTACATAGCGCCCGGGTGGGAAATTGTGGGTAGGCTTCGCATTCTGTAACGCTCACCTGATTCCCACTGAGGCGCAGGTCTGGCTTCGAGTGCTGATGCTTCTTCAATGGTGCAGCGCAGGACTCTGAAGATGGACAGGAAGGGCCCTCTACTCTGGCTTCTCCGGCTCTCAGGAATATTCCCCTGTGCGTGAAAAGGGAGTATTACCTACTGACTGAGTTATGCTCAAGCCTCCCACTCTCTTCCAAGCCTCCACGATACCCTTCCACGATTCCCTGTGAAGTCTCACCTTAATGTCTGAAAGGACGAGCTCTCCATCCTGCTTCTGACGCAGGGGCGCGTTGAACCCAGTTACTTCACTGGATTGTGGTTGGATGGGAGTTCAGGTAAGCTTGATTATACTGGTAAGGCGCTGTAAAAGTTCTGTTGCAAGTTCAAAAGTTCAAGCTTTAAATAATAATGTTCATTGTCTTTTTTCAGGTGATGAATGAAGATTCCTTTGGAGACTTCTGGCAACAAAGCGCTGATGTTGATGTCTTTTCCCCATAGGGGCCGGGGTTCGGAATGCCGGAGATATGGCGCCGACCCGAAGTGAAACGTGCAGTTCCAGTAAAGATCTGGTAAGTCCTAGATGAGCGCTCAGGTAATGTTTTTGCATTCGCTCATCTAATGTCTTTGTCTTTTTTCCCCATAGGGCCCGGGGTCCTGCTTGGAAGCAGCAAGACCCGAAATGAAATGGGAATGACCCAACAGGTAAGTCTTAGAAGGAAACTGAGCTTTTCCTATTCCCTTCCTTCTCTCACCTCTTATTCTTGTCTTTTTCTCTAGGCTCTGGGAAGTGGCTGTGTATCCGGATGATCGCTGCTGAAGATGGAGGAACCCAGGAAAGGTGAGTGAAATGCAGCGTTGCAGCGATCATAACGAAATGCTTTTAAAAATGATGTCTTCCCTTTCAGGATCGTCGGTGATGTCTCCGTGGTGCAGATTAGCTGGTAGGTCTCTTGTCTCCCTTTGCAGGTGACCCAGGATGCTGACAGGCGTGGCTGAAGTCCAGATGCAGGAGCTGACACGGTGAGCGTCCAGCTGCGAGGAGCAGAACAACGCGAAGCGTGAGTTGCTGATCGGGTGTGGTTTAAATAGCTTTGGAAGAAGTTCCAAGTGTGTATCCTTCCTCCGATCAGGTATGTATCCTTCCCCGACCACACCTGGTGGAAAGTAGTCCCACAGGTAAAGTAGTTCCTATTCAGGCCTTAAGAGGGCCTCAAGAGGGCCTGGATGTGGCAGCATGGTCTGCATCTGGTAAGTGCACATTAAAACACTTGAACACATGTCTAGCTTTATGAGCCTGGCGCCAGGATAGAGGTCCAACATGAGCCTGGCGCCTAAGGCGCCACGACTGCTTCCAAAGGGCCCCAGCTTGGGCCCGCTGGCACTCCCCTGGGGGAAATGATGCCTGCCTCTGGGGTTGGGTCGGACTTGGCTCCTTGGAGGTAGGCATCATGACAATTTGAGACATTTGGCGAAGAATTGTAAAAGAAAAGTTGCAATTCTTTCTGCAGCTAAAATTGTGGTAAACCATCCAGAAAAAAATATTTGTTATGACAGTCCTCATTCCAGGAGGAGTGAGAGTTTTTCACTTTCTTGAGACGCTTTATTGAAGCAACCGAACTTTGTGAATTTCAAAACAAGAACTTAAAAACTGTATTGGAACTTTGTGATGAATCTGATTTCCTTGTTTTTCCTTTAAACTGTGGATAAATCCCTTATTTAGATCTGGGGAAGGGGAGTTCACCCAGTTCATGGCAAGAGACATTGATCAAATTGTGAATCAGGTAATATGTTATATATTGTTGTTAAATTGAATTGCCATATATTTCCTTTTTGCTTTGCTTGCTGTATAAGTGTAAGATTCGGATATCCCTTTGTTAGAGTGTTTCCTTTAGTTTATTTTAGGCAGAGAAATTCTCAATAGGGTAGGGATAGTGAGGTGTTTATCCAACTTATTTGGTTAATAAAATGGCTAAAGTTGAAAACTCTTTACAAAGTCTCTGCCTCACATTTCTGACACCTCATAGTGGGTAGTGGGAGGAGGTGAAGAAAGTGACGGGTGAGAGGAATTGCTATCTAACAAGGGTGTAGAAACCCTGGCTTTTTTGATTTGTATTAATTATTCAAGGAATGCAGGTAATTGCATCTCTGTAAGGGTAATCTGCTAAGCATATCTCCGTTTCATAAGCTTCATGCCAAAAGCATAGTGGACACATGTGCCCTGCTGGATCAGTCCCCTGATCTACAGAGTCTGCTGTCCAGTGCCACAAAGCATATTACGGGTTCACACACGCCCTCTTGACAGCTGGACTGACAGCCAAAGTCTCTGCAGTGCAGGGGATGCATTTAAGACATGCACCCTGTTCCAGAAACTAAATAGCTATGAGAATGCTATCCTAGTAGCACGTTAAACTGTAAATATAGGCACCATCTGAGTTTGAGGTATGGTGGCTAGCGTCTCCAAAGCCACATCAATTTGATATCACACAAATGTCATTCTTGTGAGCCAAGCTCAGCTGTGGATGGGTTATGTCTATTCCCCCAGCCAGGCTGTTTTTGCTGCTGCCAGCAAGACAGTAACATGGGGATTCCCTCTCTTTGTTCTGTTGTGAGGGCAGGTAACACCCACCCCAGTGAGACAGGGTCTCCATAGGAAGATGTCCTGGGAATGGAATTAAAGGGCACAACCAATTCACACCAAGGTGCTGCATAACAAAATATCTTTCATTCTATTGAGAAGGAAAGGTGGCAGGGTTAGTGTAGACATAGGGAACACCTTACATCTAGAGGAAGGTTCCACCATATTGGTTCCCTCCGCCTCTGTCTTTCCTTCCTGTCCCCTCTATTTCCTGTAGCACACACTTTGGGTGTGATGTCAAAATGCAAGGTCCACTACTTCCTAGAATAGGGATTTTACCCTTAAGGTATACTTGGTTTTAACCAATCACCTTGAACCCTGGGACGTGGCACCTTTTAAGATGAGGTAGCACTACTTAGAGGTGGATGGGGATTCAGAATGTACTCATACATCAATAATCGACAGACTCAGGAAGTTGGAAAAACACTGTAATGTTTTATTAACAATTATCTAAAACAGGGAGTTACAACATACATCAACGGACGTTTGCTCAATTTCTCTCAAAACATCACATGAAAGAACAACATTCATATACTAAAAATTAGTCACTACTGACGTCGTCCTATGTGGCAAACTAAGAAAACCCACTAGGGGATGTGATAGGCTTAAGGGGAACATCTAGGTATACGTTCCATACTGACGGGAGTTGTGATTGGGTCTCTAAGATCAGGTGTACAACTAAGCCCATCCCAAGTGCGAGTCATCTTCCGTGTCATACTAATACACAACACCCTATTGGTTCCACAAAGTATAAGGCTCTTTAATATGTGGTAATTAAATGGCACACTTGTACCTTTCTGGAATATTCCATTTGCTAGCTGCACGCAAGGTGGTAACCCCAGGTGGTGGGAGGGTCAGCCTGGTCATGCCTCCCCACCCAGTTAGCCCTCATCCCTCATCACTCCTGTGGTCTGCCATTCAATTAAGATCTTGAACACAGCCTTGTAGAGGCTCACTGTGCCTGAGAATAAAGTGAGGCATGGTCTTATCTTCTGGTTTCGGTGTAGCTCGACCCAAGGTCTATTTACATCTTGCCCATGTGACTGAAGACCACGTTTTCAAGCTCTTCACTGCATAAAATACTATTAAATCATGAACTCTTGGCACTTTCAGTGTTTTTCTATTAAACCTCAAACAGGAGTTTTCTACTTTCTCACGTTCATGTAGCTTCTTGAACAGATAACCAGGCTCACAGCGGCCCTGCCTTTTGATATTGGGTCAGCCAGCCTTTATTGAATTCTCCTTCGCCATTAGCTCTTTTCAACTGCGCCACACTTCAATCCCTTTCCATTCATGGGGTTCAAGTTTTCTAAAATGCATTGTGGAACCTCCAGATTCTATACATTCCTATTAATACACATTGGCACATCGCCACAATCTATTTACTACGTCGCCAGTCTCAGGATTACTTTGTCTACTTGCATTACAGCATCTGTACAATTGTAAACCGACTTTGCATTTTCTTCAGTGCTTTTCGGCATGAGCAATCTTCATTTTGATCCCAAAATGTGTAACGCTCACCTGGTATCCGCCGGGACGTCACTCAGCCTGTTCTGACCTCTTATGACCTCGAACCCTTCCCTGGAGTCTACTCGACTGGCGACTGCGCCTTGTTTTTTTGGAAAGTGTGCTCTCCGTCCTGCTTTCAGTGCAGTGGCACGTTGATTGATGCGGGCTCATTGCTGCCTAGTTACTTCACTGGCAAGAGTCCAACAGGTAAGTATAATGAGTCTTTTGAACAGTACTCTAACGTCGTTCCTTTCCTTCCTTAGATGATGTCCAGCGTTCAGGGATGGCGACGTGCTGCTGAGATGAGTAGCGCTGAAGGTGAGTGAGAGCGTGATGCGCGATGCGACCCTTTCGTATTTGTATTGAACGGAGTTATTTTTCTGTGTCTTTTATGTGCCGCGACGTTTTCAGCGTGGATGCTGGTTATGAAGAAGAAATGCAGTGAGTAAGCGTGGTATGCGGCGCCTCTAGATGTTTTCACGCTAACCTGGAGTGTCTTTTCCCTCTTGCAGATGGATGAGAAGTACCGGAGACAGAGTTTCCCCGGAGTGGCTGGGATTCAGGTAAGCGTTTGAAGCTCATACAGTCTTTAAAAATAAGCAAAGATTTGCTGAATGCTTACTAATGCCTTTTTTTTGTTCTTTTCCCTTTTCCTTAGGAAGTAGCGTGCTGGGATGGGAATGACACCGTTGAAGATGCCCGCAGAACAGAAGAAGCGATGAATGATGGGCAGAAGCGCCGCAAGGTAAGGCTGTTTCTAACAGTGTTCTTGTTCTTGCAGGAGCTGAGCGCAGAAGAAAGATGCAGGCCTACTGGAGACCGATCCGAACGCGGTGAGTGTCACGCTGCAGGTGCAGAAAACACAAAGCATGTTTCTCAGCCTGGGCGTGGCTTAAATAGTCTCTGGGTATCCCAGGTGTCTCTGGGCTGAACCACACCCAAAAGACTAGACTGCACATGCAGTTCTGGGAACCGAAATATGTGGGGGCATCCATCTTGACCCCATCAATGCACTACAAGTCCAATCCCCAATGTTATCCTATGGGAGTGAGTGAGACTGGTGAAACAAGCGCCAAGTCTGACTCCAAGTGGGTCTTTGGAGGGATGGAGATGCCCTTGAGGGCCATGTAGGTGATCGTGGCCTGGCTCCAGCCTGACATCTTGGAGGGCTGGGGACATGAAGGGCAGGAATCATGTCAAAATGTTGCTTTACTTCAATACTTCGTCCTCAGATCCTATAGAATGTATATATTCTTTCTTAAATTTTATTTTTTCTGGGTGCATCAATTCTACTTTGTGTGACGTCACCAGTCTTCTTTCTTATTCATTTTGACACCTCTTCCGGGACTTTATCCAGAAGACTGTTATTTCTTTGTGAATGCATATAGGGTTTTCTCAATGGATACCTTGTCTCAAGAATTATTTGTGATATAGTCACCCTCGATGGTACTGCACATGTTGCAATTTCCAGTTCCCAACATATAGGCAACATGGGGGTGGAGCTTGTGACAGGGGTACTTGGCTTCTCCTCTACAACCTGAAGACATTTGCCTTTAAAAGATGGGGCCTCCCACTCCTTATTTGAATAAACTTTGTAATTCAAACCTTCAAGAAGATTTCCTTTGACCCCATTGGGAGAGCAATCTTTGGGAATATCCCTCAGTTGTGATGTAAATTCGGGTAGTCCAAGGTAGATGCAAGCTCCATCCCCTAACCATCCCCAGGGCCCATTGTGGGTGATATGTTGCTGGAGCAAGACCTACACCTCTGCCACTCACACTGTTGCCAAGGACCTGACCTTGATGATGGATCCCTGCAGGTGTTTTACAGCCTCCCCATGTTAGTGAGCCAAAGAAAATGACAACTCTTGTCCCTAAAAGCCTGGAGTGAGACTCACAGCTCAGGAGAGTCAAGATAGCCTGGATTCCCTCACTTTCAATGTCAAAATGCTACGAGCCATGATCTGATTGTTTCTGAAACCATTTTGAACCAACAGGACCTTACAAAGCTGCCATTGGCACTCATCGACATTCAAACTGTAGTTCTGCCCATTTGAAACAATTTACATGCACATCATGTCAGCTGAAGCGCATTGTTGCCTCAGCTCAAACGAACAAGCATCGCTGTGCCTGCATCACTCAAACCATTGTTTGGTTCACATGCCACTTCATTGCCACTCCAGGTGAAGATCGAACTGACCATGATGTTGTCTCTGAACTACATGCCCCGCTTTGAATGTACACGCCTGCTCATGCCACCACCAGCTGGAACGCCTTTGAACCTCGGCTGCCGAACAGAACCTGGTGACCTCCACAATTTGCCTCCATTGGGTAACACTTCAAGTGACAACATCCTTCTGTTCGACTCCGCCTCAAGACTGGCGCTGGACTTCTTTGACCACTGCATTTTGAACAAAATCAAACTGCTGAGCTGCACCGAGAAGTCTGGTCTGTTGGCGTCAAACTGCCAATAAAGTGCAATACAGTGCAAAGGTATTATTGCCTGATAACTGCCCCCCCGCCCCCTGATCAATTGTGTGTCATAGAGACTGGCTAGGTCACATGAATACCTTTTGCAACTCAGGAACATTGTAGTTGTTATTGCCTTTTCTCACCATCTCATTACCCAGAGCGATGCATCATGCTATCCTGCATATTCTGTGTTCTTTCTACAGTGGTGGATTTTTGTAGCATTTTTGTATTCAGTTATTATTATATATGGTGTGTTTTATTAAAGTATATATATAAATATATATATATATATATATATATATTTACAGAACCTTGATTGGACATTCCTTTATTTTAGACTGCTATACTTTACTGTTTGGGTTGTCACTGTTGTACAGTCACACTCGTTTTGTGAGTTTAGCCTCTCCTCTGCCCACATTACCACAAAAGATGAAGGATATATCTCGTAGCTGTGCCTGTTGTACATGAATGATTCAGCTCACTCTTGGTTTGTAGAAATGTGAGGGTTCAATAGACGCTTTAGCCTCTTCTCATCCTTGTACTTCTGCTGGGCGGGATTCAGTTCTTCACAGCAAGGCAGGGGGAATCATAATTCCACTATGTTTGCTTTTTACACTTCGATCCCTGCCCACCTCAATGCCAAAAATTTATGTATTTTTTCAGATTATCCTGTCACCAGGTGAATATTTTATCATATTTATATTGAATTTGAACAGGGGTGTAGACTTAAATGCAACATCGATGCTATCACAGCAGCTGTACAACAGGAAACATGTGACCTCTAATCCTGCTCTGTGCCACAGAAGACCAGGGGCTGCATCTCAGGATACTAAGGCAGCAGGGCACACATGCAGACTATGCTTTTGGCAAGGTGTTTAATGAAAGGGTGAGTTTGTTGGCAAACCATCCTTTCTGAGATGAATTATACACATCACTTATATTATTTATTTACAATGTAAACATTGCTAGGACTTCTACAACCTTGCCAGACAGAATTTCCTCAAAGATGCTACTTGTGAAACGTCTGTTTCTAATTCAGCAACACCTTTTCTTAAGAAAAAAAGAAAAGCTCTAATGACATTAAAGAGGGTATACTTTCCTGTAAGGTATTACTTTTAGTACGGTTGTTTACGTTTCCCCATTTATAAATCACACTAAAACAAACCTTATACGGCAACCTTTTAAAAGCTTTCCCTATAGTTTGCTTCTATATTCAAGAAACACTCTTCAATACTTTGAGTGACTTGCTGTTGCTACTTAACAGTGACATGAAAAACTTAAAAACATGCAAACCTATACGTGTTTGTCTTGGAAACAAGAAAACGCAGAGTAGCACAGGTTCGAATCATTATTAGAAATTGGTGGTGTTCAGTGAGCTATACACCGTTAATTAATTAAAACCTTACACTTGTGTAGCAATGAACTGCTATCCTTGAAAAAAAACAGTAGTTCAACCTATGGCAGGGGAAAGCTCAATCCTTTATCCCCACACCTGTCAGTTAAAAAAATACTTATTGCAAAAGACAGAGGCCCTCATTACGACCCTGGCGGAAAGGGGAAAACGATGGCGGAAATGCAATACCGCCATCGAAAAGCGCTCGGTGCGACTATGACCCGTCACCGCAAAGTACGAAGCCATTAGCGACACCGTAGTGAACGCCAACGCTAACTGCACTAAGCACGCGCGCGCGCACCATGCCAAACCGCAAACACCACCATGGTGCAACGGTACGCCAATTCCGACCCTAGCGGACATGTACCTAACGCCATCAGGCATGGCGGAATGGACCATTCCGCCATGGCGAGAAATACGGCATCGTGAACCAACCGTAAATGGCCCACTGAGTGCCTGTACTCCACTCCCTGGCCACATTGCACAACTCCTGGCAGGCGCAATGTACTCACACCATGCAACCAGTGAAATCTACAATTCACCCATGCATGCCAACGTAGAAATGCATGCAGGTGTTCGAAGCGCCCCGTGAGTGGGCATCCATGTACGGCATTTCACCATAGCCGTACTGATGCAGCACAGGCATGTGAAGGTACAAGACATCAAAATGGAAATCAAGAACACATGACACAAAACAACAGTAGTCCCCCATCGCTTGCCACCAGCGCAAGGCAACATCCAAAACAGCATCCTGAGGGGGATTGCACCAGACCTGTACTCTTGCCAGTAAACAAACCAACCATCAGCAGAAGCATGTACCACACAAGTTGGCAGAGTGACTGAGCAGCCAGGCACATCCCAAGAGGGGCCGATGGGAGCTGCAGGGCACAGATGGCATGAATACAGAAGCTATTCCAATGGACATGACCCCAGTCCCCCTCCAACAAACGCACGCAAACACAGGCACCTGTGACCAGCCACATTCTGAACATCCCATCATACCATCAATCGACCTGGCTGACAGGCACCAGTCGGCCAAAAGCCAATCCCCCGCCCCTGAACAGCACATCATGTAAACAGTCACAATGGCAGCCCCTATCCGTGACCACACTGTGCTACGTAGGCAAAAGCGGCCAGTACTGTACCACACAACTCAACTCAGAAGGCGGAACACAATGCAGATCATCTCGCAATACATACCGCCACAAATCGAAAATCGCCACATCACCTGCAAAGAATAACGCAACACGCCAAATATCGGAATACAATTTAAATGCACATCCAAATGACAAAGGCCTCACAGCAATTTGTAAAATAACACCAAAACATCCATCATCACCGAGGGCTGCATCTGCAATAATTGACCAGCTTCCACTTGTGTGACGCCCTGTACCATCATGGCACACAGGGCCAACATCAACGTTCCAAAAGGCAACATGGAAGCGGCAAGAACCGCAGGTCCGTCCCATGAGGCAGGCACTAGTCCAGCTGAAAGGCCGAAATGTTGCACCTAGCCACCAGAACAGCGTAAGGGCATGTGGCCCATTGGCGATCGTCCCATAAGATCGTAATGCTGCTCCACTGATTCACCCGAAGCTGCAGGTGTCGAGAGTAAAAACCATCTGGAGGAGTGGCGTACAGATGGCATCTGCAATAGGGCAGGAGATACCTGTCACCAAAATGAAACACAAATTAACCGATTGCACTACATGACACATGATGCATCACTATCTTCATTCAACACACCAAATCCACACCCATATGCATGCTAGCCCACTCCAAAGGAATATACACACCCCTAAATCAGTATCGATACATAACGAAACCAATCGAGGTTAATACACCATTGGCAACGTCGGTTACTGTGCATGCGTCCGTCAAGATAGAACCCATGACATGGGATTAGTAACGTGCCTAGACACAAGTGTATGAAGGCGCGTCGAGACAGGGAGGATCCGACAAGGGCAGATAGACGTAAGTCCCACTATGGCAGCCTTGCATCACATAGCGCAGGGGAAGGGGATTGAATCAAAAAACACATGTACATGGCAGACCCTAAATGGAATCATCTGTCCATGCATCCATTCATCATTCCCTCATCCCGCAATGAAAACGCATGAACATTCACTCACATAATATGTGAAACTTCCATCGCGTCTGTGCGTAATGCAGTCTGCAAAAACCACTGTGCTCCTGGCCGGATCTGTAGTGTCGTGAAGCTAGATGGACTTGGGAACGTCCTGCCTTATCGTCCACTACGCTATTGCGCATCCCATTCAATTCATGTCATTCATTGCTTGCTCGTTATGGGCCCTGTCCCAAGGACATTCAACAATAGAACGTTACATTTCCAGGCAGACCTGTGGGCGTCTCCTCACCGCTACTTCGCAACCAAAAATCCTGGCCTTCGAATTCCTCACTTGCAACATTACGTCGAAAAGGCTTCTGTGAACGCTTGCATTCACAATTACATCAATGTAGTGCGGCTGTGTGTCATAATGCTAACTGGCTGCAATCACAAATGGGACGCCACGCCCGTCGGTGAAGTACGATACTGTGCTGCATGAGGGTCGGCCATCGATCGAGCCCTACATACCACTGACTCTTCACAGGTATGTAAGCGGCTGCAATCATAGCATGTGTAACAATGGGAGCATAGCATGAAAATCAGTCAAAGTACATCACACTGCCATCGGGATTTGATACATGATTCCAATCCCAAGATGCCATGCGGCCAAATGCAGCCTTACGTGCGGGACGTGCTCGGCCAGAAGGGATTGCATCTGCCACAGATTCATTCAATCAGCACAGGTGGAGGCCATACAGGCCGACAGCACATATATAGCAGACCCAAACCCCTCCCACAACCACTCCCACTCCAAAATGCTACCGGCAGGACTAGCGATGTTGGGCCTGGGGCACCAGATAGCACTGCAAGTGCTACAACTACAAGAAGACGACGAACAACAACAGGTACAACAACCGGGCGCACAGGGGAGACGGAGGAGAAGGAGGAGGAGGAGGGCAAGGCAGGGTCAGCAAGGCCCACAAGCACTGCCACTACCACCACGCAGGCGGCCCGCAATCCCACGCCTCCGAGCTGATCCGTTCAACCTCACTGCTGAGCAGATCCACACCCTCTACCGTTTGGACCGGGACACCATAATCGCCATTGTGGACATGACACATGCTGACCTCGTGAGCATGATAGATAGCCCAACCGCCATCCCACCCCTACTGAAGGTGGTGTCTGTACTCCACTTCCTGGCCACAGGCACCTACCAGCACACAGTGGGACAGTTGCATGGCATTTCACAGCCACTGTTCTCACGGACACTCTCCCAAGTGCACGATGCCCTCCTGAAGCACGCCGACGACCACATCACACTACCACGCACGTACCAGGAGATTACCAACGCAAAGGTGGGATTCCATGCACTTGGCGGCATCCCGGGTTGCATTGGTGCCATCGACTGCACCCATGTTGAATTGGTTGTCCCACATGCCATGGAGGTCCAGTACCGCAACCGGAAACAATTTCATTCAATCAATGTGCAAATGGTGTGTGACTCCAACAAGATCTTTACGCATTGTTGTGCCAGATTTCCAGGATCTACCCATGATTCTATGGTCCTGAGGAACACAAGAATACCACGCTACATGGAGCGACACGCAGGGCACAGATCCTGGCTACTCGGTGAGTCTCATTCCATGCATGACATCGTGGCCCATTTGATGCGTCAATGACCTTGCAGGAGGGGGGGGGGGCTACTTAGCACTATCATTCCACTGACACCCTTTATTCGTCCCATACAGGTGATGCCGGGTATCCACTGAAGAGATGGCTCCTTACACCAATCCGGAACCCACAGAACCAGCATGAGGAGGACTACAACCATGCCCACTCACGTAGCCGTGTGGTCATTGAACAGGCATTCGGCCTACTGAAGGCTCGTTTCCGCAGCCTCAGCAGGTCTGGCGGGGCACTCATGTACAGCCATGAGAGGGTTTCTAAGATGGTCATGGCATGTGTCATGCTGCACAACATGTGCATACGTAGGAATGTGCCCATGCCCCCTGACGCTGTACTGCATGCACCTGAAGATGATGATGATGAGGGTGGGGATGTGGAGGCACCCCAGGGAGTCCATGAGGCACAGGATGCACGTGCAATCCGACAGAGCATCATAGATGCATGCTTCTAGCAACCACGCATGGTGCCTATTACACGGAAAGGGGACCTGTGGCACTGTGTGTGTGTAGTACAGGCACATAGTGGACTGTACGCCTATGAAGGCCTCGTACGCAAATATCAATGTCCACACATGTCATTGGATGATAATGAAGTGCTGTATTGTTAATGTGATTTGATTCATACACCCTATGGACCCGCCACCCAGTGAAGCCCAACACACCCCCTCCACCCTACTTCCTCCCCCCCCAACACCAGTGTCCAGATATGCATGCTGCCCGTGGGTAGACGCTATTGCAAGCCCCCTCTACGGGTATCAGGGGCACCCCTGCCCGTGGAGCGCAGGTTCCTGCCAGATCTGCGTTGGGGGCTGCCCTGGACGGAACTTGCCACGGATGACGTCTCTGCCTGCTCGCGTCCATGCATGTCTCTGAGGGTTTGTGAGAGCTCCGAGAGCACACGGCGCACAGCAGCAAGTTCAGCACAAACGTCTTTGGACGTCGCATGCAGTTCCCCCCTCAGGCTCTCGGTGCTTCTCTCCATTTGTGCTCTCAGGCTCTCGGTGCTTCTCTCCATTTCTCCCCTGAGGCTCTCACTACTTTTCTCTATTTGTGCCCTGAGTGTCTCGGTGGATGTTTCCATGGCTGCCCTGGAACCCCCGCATTCATTTGCATGGTCCTTGAGTAGCGTGGACGCTTCCTGCTGTTGCTCGATCAGCAGGTCGAGGGACTGTTGCCTCTGCTGGGCCATGGACATTTGCGGTGGTGTGACAGGGGGGCTGCTCAACACATGTTGCCTTGGCACAGGACTTGTGGGGGTTGGCCAGTCGTCGTCTTCAGGGTGCCCCTGCGTGGTTTCGTCATGGTGTAGGGGATGGAACATGCAGGGGGATTGGGAAAGGTCATGGATGGTACCTACGTCGCCAGCACTGTTTTCCGTGTCGGAGCATGCTGGCATGACAGCTGTGTCACCTATGGTGCTGCTACCACCAGAGGCAGTGCCATCAGATACGTTCTTTGGGGGGACCTGTGGTGCTGGGGTTGTGGACTTGCTGGCTGCTGGGGTGCCTGTTGCAGTCCCCTCCAGTGTGCTGGCACTTGATTCCTGCTGCTGCCGTGTCTTGATCCTTGCACCTGAGGTGGAGGCTCTTGGGACGTTGGTCCTGGCCCTCTTTGCAGGCGTGCTGGTAGGGGTGTCCTGCAGCTCGTCGTTGGTATCGGACCCTGTGGTGGAGTAAAGAGGGGCGAGCGTTAGTTATGGGTCTGTCGGATTTGGAATGGCAACGTATCAAATGCATTGGGGTGGTACATGAGGCTGATATGGGACTGGGCCTTGGAGGTGGTCTCATTTTCGTGTGGATTGAGGATGCATTCATTTGGCTGCCTGCAGTTAGGGGGTGCATGCTGCACATGTAGGGGTTGTTTATGGCATCTTGATTAATTTGTTTATTCATTCTGACTTTTAGAGGGCGCTGTCAGGGCAAAGTATGTATTGCACTATGGGGTCACATGGTACTGCACATGTTCGTGGTTTGTGGATTTCGCATTGTTTCTCTTGGCAAACCTACCTGATTCTCCGGATGTCGGCACTCCTTTCTCCATCCCTCCGACTCCCTCTATGCTCTCCATTCCTATGGTGGAGGCGCAGATCTCCTCCCAGGGGGTCAACTTGATGGGCGACTCTGATCCCCCCCCGGTAGCTGTGGCGATGTTCCTGTTCGCAGAAAGTATGCTGCGTACGCGG
This sequence comes from Ambystoma mexicanum, assembly GCF_040938575.1. Classification (NCBI taxonomy): domain Eukaryota; kingdom Metazoa; phylum Chordata; class Amphibia; order Caudata; family Ambystomatidae; genus Ambystoma; species Ambystoma mexicanum. The sequence goes on along the minus strand of NC_090941.1, from coordinate 822,558,146 downwards.
ATCCGCAGGTCGTCCCACCGCTTGCGACATTGCTGTGGCGTGCGGGGTGTTGTCCCCACCGCACTTACGCGCTGTGCCACAAGGGCCCATATGGCCTTCTTGTTGGCAAGGGCCGTCCTGGTCATTTGACTGGAGAAGACGACGGCGGCATTTTCCTGCAGGGTCTCGGTCAGCACGGTCAGTTCCTCTCGGGAGAAGTGGACCTGCCGCTTGCGATCACACGCTTTCTTGGCTACCTTTCCCATATTTATTTTTTGAACTGGGGTTGCTAACGGGTTGGGATGTGTGTCAGGGTCGGATTTTTAATGGTTGTGTTGGGATTCGGATTTTATAGTTGTGCGGCGTGCTGTTTCCCGTTCCGGCCACATGCTTTTACTTCCGTTTCCGTATATTTACGGTGCCCGTAATTTGCGGTGCCCGCTCATTACGGTGCCCGCTCATTACGGTGACCGCTAAGATGGGTGGCGGTATTGCACCTGGTGCAGCGTACGGCGGCGGTAAGGGCCGTTTTGGGGTCATTTCCGCCATCGCAGCCTTTCGGATTCCGCCATGGCGTAATGCTCGTGCCCGATGGGTCGTAATTAGCCGCACTTTGCTCCTTCGTGCAATGGCGGAAACGCTATTTACGCTGTTGCGGTCCGGTCAGTCAATTTCCGCAAGGGTCGTAATGAGGGCCAGAGAAAGCACAGCAGACCATTGAATAGGCAATACATATTGCTGGAGGGTTGCAAATTGCAAAACAAAATAAAATAAAATAGTGACAGGGGAATGCTTGAATAGCTCAAGTGACTGGGCTAGCGTTCTGCGGCCCACGTTAGAGTTCCAATTTTGCAAGGTAAAAATATATTTCTTCTTACCCTAGTTTTCCTTTGTGTTACTGTCACATCTGTATAGATGACTTTAATCAAGTCGCCATTCCTCGCTGCCTCAGAGAATGCACATTTAAAGGGGAAGTTTGCACAGAATTTTTATTGGCCCAATCTATCGGCCATCTTACCTAAATTTTGCTCACATTTACACATGCAAAACTGATTGGTTGGGTACCGCCTTCTTGTGCTAAACTTAGCCATTGATCCATCGCCCTAAATTCAAGTTCAAGTGCCCTGGCGGGAGCAATTCAGATCACCCACCCCACAACCTGACATCATAATCAAAACGATATACTCTCCCTATTCTCATGACATTCGTGGACAGCATAGCCAAACGTAACCTGTCATCACCTATGTCATAACATTACCAAATACAAAACCAGGAAGATCAACACACACATCAACACACAACACAAACGTTCTCTTGCTTTTCATAAAAAGGAGAAAATAACATACATTTTGAAGAAAATAGCAATAGTCGGGAATGTGACAAGTCGTTATATTTTTAAAATAATGCTCAAAATAGAAATTACTTCCACAAAAACATTGAGAACTTTTGCCAATAGAAGTGATAGCTAGAAAACATTGCACACTTTGCAATTTTTCTTTAACTGTCAACTTCCATAAAAAATTGCTGATTGCCTTGAACAATAGATTAATCCCTGTATTTTCATGGTGCAGTCAAAGTTCTTTTTGGTAAAATCTAATGCGCTTGTGTTCCATCTCTGATTTATTTTGAACGCACATGCAAAAATATATTTCAGTACCCATTTTAAAAACATAATGTACACAGTACATACATATGTCAACTATTTATGGTAAAATATACATGTACGATAACTAGTCTTTGCAATCGACTTGAGCATTGATCCGCCACATCATTGATCATCAAGCACACAGGACACATGCCAACTTTAGTCGCATAAATTGTATGTAAAACAATGCTTACATTATTTGCTGATTTTCCATCATCTCTATCTAAAGATGAGCAGTTGTCTCGAATGACAGATCTCAGTAATATAAACTTAACTTTCTTATGGTTGGTTTCATTATAGTGAATCTTGTATCCTTCAAATTGTTAATATGGGTGATTCAACGACAAATAACAAAGTGACTCTTTATTGTGTGTTCTCGGCTTCCAGAGGATGGTTTTGTTTTCGGGGACACATTAACTATATTATTTTCTACTTTGACTTGCAAGCTGTGCAGTGAACCTAATGAAATATTAAAACTATTCCACATAACAAAATAGTTACTTCCATTTTAACGGTCTCAATGCGCCCTGTCTCATCCCGCTTTAGGCTATTTCAACACATACAGACCATGAGAGATGCGGAACACGGCCACCTAACATTGCTGTGTGCTCATTGGCACAACCAGTCATGTGCCCTGCACATGTATGTATTGTTTATTACATATTCCTAGAAGGGAGGCTATCCTGCAGCAATGGGCATGGGGTGCAGATCTGTCTGCCCATGCGGTTCAGAATGGGCTAGGTGGTGATTGCATTACTATCAAAAGAGTTTTTACAAACACATGCCAGTCTTTCTTCAATGTAAATTCAACCAACCCCATCACAACAGAACAGTATTGCACCTGTACACATCCAAGCCATCTCTAAACTTTTCAAAAATACAATTTGCATATACACCATCAAAACAGGCTTTTCCACCTCAAACCTAATACGACTTCTGAAAGTCTGTCCTTCGGTTAAATAATTTCACCCTTATTACTCTTCCACCTATTGCAACATTACCCAATGCACCTTATTCCCAACACCTGATACGTATTTATTGCTGTTAGCTAACTAGCTATTTGCTACCCATCTTCAGTGCAGATCAAAAATGCACAAACTCTTTTCACAAATCATCTTGGACATAGAGAGATGGTTACAGCGAGAAATACAGATGCATGGATATTGGTGGATGAAAAGTAGTGGGTAAATATATAGAGATGGCATGGGCAGATGTGGAAGCGGGGCAAAGGGGTGATTGTCAACCAGGCTGTCTGGAATATAGCTCCGAGGGCTAGAGGTGAAAAGTGCAAAAAAACAAGAGAACAATCCTTAGAATTCCACCCTGCCTAGAATGAGCTGAGCTTTGAAAGGCTTGCTTGCTTCTCTGTAGTTCTAGTCAAGCAATCATCTTATTTTTAGCAATGTTGCAGGCGCGATTGGGGGGCCACCACATGTGGGGTTCCACAGTGAGATGGAAATGAACATAGGCCAAAGGCACATGTTCATACTGCACATCAGCAAAGTATGCTTTTAAATTACATATTTTGTCACCCAGGATGTCAAAGCTGGCCAACGCTGTGGCCCATAAAACATTGGTCTAATGCAATCCGTAGCCACTTACCACAATTCCTAATTGGCAAGGAAGTTAGACTCCATATCTTTTAAGTGTTTTTGCTTTCTTTGTGTCTGTTTTTTTTTGTTTTTTGTTTTTGTTTCATTGGTTAAAATCCAATTCAACCTTTAACAACAATGTAACAAAGCTTTATACAAAATGAAATAAGGACATAAAATAAGAAAAAAGAAAGAAAAATGGTAACAATCTGTTAGAACAACTCGTACAAAGAATTCATCTTTTATGTACATAATTAATACAACAAAAAATGTAAATACGTAAAATGAAGCTACGTTTACACTCAACTCAAGTCAACACAAGTCATAAACCACTTCAAACAATTCAGGTTTGCATTTTACAAATAGACTACGCATCCTTTCCCTTTAAGATTACTTCAAAAAAAGATGAAACAGTGTTGACAACTCATGTGGTTGAACCTGACAAGCAATAATTCCACATACATTCTGCTGATACTGAGTACTGTTTTTGGTACTTGTGAAATGCTTGCAACCTAATTAGTTGTAATGCATCACATACAAGCAATATATCCCTAGCTGTCTCTAACTGTGATTCATCATTGGAGAATCTACAAATGGCTGTGTCCATTGTTGTCAGTCCGTATCTGAACAGGAATTCCTTTGACCGGACCAAATTCAACTGGAATCTAAGAAAAGTATATCATACCTTTTTACTGCCATAAATTGATAAGTATGGGACTAATATTCCCTGTTTTTTATGGTCGTATTTGAGATGGTTTAGGGATGGGTATGCATGACATTCTGTGATAGTGTTAGCCCAATCTGCTGCAAATAGTGCCTTCTTTAATTTTTATGGGTTGCCAGTAAGACCTGCCATAGAGCATCCCAACTCAGTCAGAAGGAGTTGTGCCAGCATCTTTAAATCCCTAATCAATACATTCCGTGATGCAGTTGACATTTTACCATAAAAAGATAAGTACAGCCAAAATGCCCTTCCCTTAAACGAGAAGATCCCCAATTCTCAAGGGATGATTGCAAGCAGAGTTGAGGGTGGAAGATGCAAGAGCCTCTCCCATATTGAGGCTTGAAAGAATGGTAAATAGTCAAACAATATTGGATCATATACTTCTATCCTGTAATGTAATTTTGGGACAATCTTACCCTTGTAGAAGCGCCTACAGGGCAATAAAGAGAACTTACAGGATTTGGAATCCACCCTCTCTAACTGGTAGGCCAAATAAGTGGCCCTAGATAAAAGCCATGTTCGAATGGATGTGTGCAAGGGTTTGCAATTTATCTTGAAGCCTAAATATTGGGAAGAGTCTATCCTCTCCACCACCTTAGACTGCAACCTCTACTTGAATGTGCCTGTTTCTGGGTATTAGAGAGTTGCATCAGCTTGGTCTTTACTCGATTCAATGTTAAGGAATTAGCCTTTGCAAAGGCGGCAAACCCATTCAGGAATCGTTGAAGGGAAATAGGTGTATTATCAAAGATTATATAGTCATCTGTATATCCCGTCCGTAGTGGTCTTAAGATGGATATTTTGGGAGTTGCATGAGCCATCAGCCATACATTCTGGCCTAAATCTTCCATATACATATTATATAGGCAGGGGGCTAGAGTGCATGCATCCCTGCCTTACGTCTTGGTATGTTTCAATTGGGCAAGACAGTAGACCCTGGTGATTCAGGCTTATTTGTACAGTTGATTGACTGTGGAGTGCGACTTTTAGTCTTAATAGGCCTGGTGGAATCCACCCTCTCTAACTGGTAGGCCAAATAAGTGGCCCTAGATAAAAGCCATGTTCGAATGGATGTGTGCAAGGGTTTGCAATTTATCTTGAAGCCTAAATATTGGGAAGAGTCTATCCTCTCCACCACCTTAGACTGCAACCTCTACTTGAATGTGCCTGTTTCTGGGTATTAGAGAGTTGCATCAGCTTGGTCTTTACTCGATTCAATGTTAAGGAATTAGCCTTTGCAAAGGCGGCAAACCCATTCAGGAATCGTTGAAGGGAAATAGGTGTATTATCAAAGATTATATAGTCATCTGTATATCCCGTCCGTAGTGGTCTTAAGATGGATATTTTGGGAGTTGCATGAGCCATCAGCCATACATTCTGGCCTAAATCTTCCATATACATATTATATAGGCAGGGGGCTAGAGTGCATGCATCCCTGCCTTACGTCTTGGTATGTTTCAATTGGGCAAGACAGTAGACCCTGGTGATTCAGGCTTATTTGTACAGTTGATTGACTGTGGAGTGCGACTTTTAGTCTTAATAGGCCTGGTGGAATCCCCATTTCTATCCCACAGCAGTGATCTGTCGACTGCATCGAAAGCTGCAGCAAGGTGCCCTTTTTTGGGCATCTCATATACCAATTATGCAGATAACATACAGGTGCTCATACCACTCTCTGGGGACTATCTAACTGATACTAACCCCCTCAATTTCATCTTCTCCACCATTCAATCTTGGATGGCAGACAACTGGCTCTGTTTAAATAGTGAGAAAACCGAACTCCTGCTGATTGGGTCTCCATTCACTTTGGGCAAACTTGACAAGGAGTATCACTCTTTAACTCATGACAACATCCCCGTCAAAGTCTCCCAAGTGATCAAGCCACTGGGCGTGTACCTTGAACCAAGCCTTACCATGGACAGGCAGGTCAATGCCATCGCCTCCTCTGCAGCGTATTACTCTAAACTGATCAATGCTGTCAGGACATTCCTGTCCCGACAGAACTGTATCACCATAGCCAGAGCCATCATTGGCTCCAGACTGGACTACTGCAATGCCCTCTTTATTGGAACCTCCCAAAGAAACCTGGCTAAACTGCAGATAGCCCAGACTAATGCCTTAAGGGCCGCAACAGGCATCTCACGCAGGGAGCACATCTCAGGTGTCACGAGGCAGGTACACTGGCTACCTATCAAGGAAAGGGTCCTCTTCAAAACACTGGCCCTAACACATAAATGTCTTCACAGGCTGCCATCCAGGTACCTAGCGCAAAGGATCACCAAACAAACAGCATTCAGACCATCTAGGACCACCTATGCTAACCATATCGCGGTTCCCCACACGTGCAGAGTGCGTGCTGGAGGTGCGACCTTCCCAACAATGGTTGCTACCCTCTGGAACAACCTCCCAGACCAGATTAGACCAATCAACTCACATGCTGCCTTCCGCAAGGCACTAAAAACTAGGCTCTTTGTCTGAAAGGGCCTACCCCTGTGTCCGAAGGGCTGTACGTAGGCTTATCACTATGAGCTCTATACTGCATATGTTACCTTTATTGAACCACTGACTATCACACTATGCTATGCAGTATACAGTACTATTTAATATAACCATGTAAGCAACTGTCCTTATTTGTGGGCCGCTTATTGTAACCCTCAAGCAAGCCTTCTTAAGTATCCGTTATAGCACCTCGATGCCTGTGGGCTGTAGTGCGCTCTACAAATCCAATAAATGAATAAATAAATAAATAAATAAATAAATAAATAAATAAAGGTCAATGGCAGACAGAGAAATTGGATTACTCCCCTTAGACGAAGTTTTGTCCTGCATGCATTTGAGTAGCATGCCATTCAGAGTTGTACACATGCCCTTCATGAATCCTGTTTGCCACTTGGGTATTACATTTTGACTGTTGGCCCAGATTTCGAGGTGTTGCACCAGGTCACAGGAAAAGAATTTGGAATCCACATCAAGTATGGCTATTGGATGATAATTGGAAGGAGTCACTCTCCCCTCTCTTGTAAATCGGGATAATGTGACCACTACTCCATGATGGAGGAAATTGCTCAAATCTGATAATGTCAGTGAGTAAAGAGTGTAGGATTGATGCCCAAAGTGATGGATTCAAATAAAACAATCTATGTTTGAGCCCATTCGGGCTCTGTGCTCTTGAGCTACTGATTTTGCCAATTAACTCAATAAGATATGGCTGAGATATAGTAATGTCCAAAGGGTTACCCTCATCAAGTTAATTTTTGCCACTGTAGTGACTTGTGACGGCTGAGATATAGTAATGTCCAAAGGGTTACCCTCATCAAGTTAATTTTTGCCACTGTAGTGACTTGTGACATCAGCAGCGCATAGCGATGCTCACAATGATGTACCCATTCTTCCTCTGCGAATTCGTTGACCATCCTACCCATTACTATATTATCAAATGCATTTATCTGCGACCAGCAACCTCTAAAGGCTTTATCTAGAAGTGCAGATAGCATTGTTTCAGCATCCAATTGCAAACAATGAGCACTGAATGCGTGGAGCCAGTTTTTGTACCCCTGATGCACTCTTTTGATTTGTACCCCTTTTGACAGTTCAGAGAAATTGATGTTGTTTTAAATGGGCCTAAGCAAACATCTCAATTTCCTTCTTCTCATAACCAGATCAGCATTATAGGTATGTGTATGAGGATGTGAGCAAGACGTCCCAGTACCTGCCCTAGACATGTTAGGAGCTATTACACTCTCCACAAAACACTCACAATTCTCAACTGTGAAAATGGTGGACAATTCTTAATTAAATTAACCTCCAGAACCACTTGTTTCACCCTTACTAATGTGTGGGGTGTCCAACGTAGAAGGTTTCACTGCACATTAGGTGCCATGGCCCGCCACCTTAGTTTTATTGCAGCCTGATCAGGTTAATTTGTTAGAAAATCAAAGTGGAATTTCAGAATAAAGTGGTCACTTATGTTCTTTGTTAAAGACTCCAATTAAGCAGTCCCACTAAGTCAGTGCCTTGTCTGGGATTGCCCAAGGGAAGACCTTATTTATATATTTTTATGTCCAGTTCGTGTACTCTGGATGACCACCCTTATATAACACCCCTCTCTTAGAATCCCCTGACCCCACTGAGCCAAGAAGTAAGTTTGTTTTGCAAATTTAAAAGGTTTATTTGAGAATTAAACAATATATATATATCGCACTTTTATTATAAATTAATAATTGATATCACACTTGTGAATATGAGCAGTAATCAGCAATAGGTAATCCTACAATAGCACAGTTCTGGTGACTTATGACTAGGAACAGGGGAATAAGGTATCAGAGAATGCTTTATGGTTTCAAGGAGATGCAAAGATGAATAAAAGGCAGTACAGAAATAAACTTGATATGATTTCAGCAAAAGATAATGTGATCACTTTTTCTTTGACAGTTCACCCCCCCCCCTCTATGCAATGTAATGAGGTGGAAGTAACACACACAGTTCTCAGGAATACACACAAATGCAATACAAAGTTCCAGTTCCCCCCAGCGAGCTTAGAGGAAAACAGGTATGATTTTAAACACAGGCAAAATCCTTTTAAATGTGGTATGCAATGAAGTGAAAAATATGCTACAATTGGAGGTTCAGGGTGAGTGATAGCTACTTTAAATTAGTTCAGGATCACTTTAGCAATGCTATATGAATGATTGTCAGGTTGCAAACGAATTTCAGCAAAGGAAAGCAAGGAGCTGCTATTTTGACAAGTGAAGAAATTGAGCCAAATCGCTGCAGTTTTTCCGAATGCGTCGAGCGTGATTACAGAAAAACTATAAGGAGTATCTTAGCTTTAAAATGACAGTTAAAACTCGTTCCTAGGACAAACGGTTCCGGAGATACGGACGATTTAGTGGAGGTAGATTTTCGGAATTGAAATTACAGTTTCAGAAGGACAGATGCGCTTTGGAAGGTTTTGAATCAACAGGATGGACACTATTTCTGATGATGCAGTTCTAATAGGTTAAAATAGTTTGAATTAGATTATTTTAAACTAAGAGATTGGTTTTTGCACAGTCCTAAGGATACTCACTCCTAATTTTGGAAGGACTGGGCCTTGTTACGGATCTGGTCAGGTTTGGACTGCGGTTCCCTCGCCACGGATGGTCTCTGCCTGGTTCTGGTCTGGTCTGTGGTTCTGTTAGTGGTTCTGGATACAGCGTCTGGTCTGGTCTGTGGTTCTGGATTCAGCACCGCTTTCTGGTCTCTCTGGTCTCTGGAGATTGATGGATTTGAAGTCTGGATCTCTGGATGTGAAGTCGTCTGTCAGCATGCTCCGCAAGGAAATGGAAATCGTATGTCTCTATCTGGCTTCCAGTGGCTCTTTTTATGTGTTTAGAAAGTGGGTGGGTCGGCTAGTTCTGCATGCCCAACCCTCTCAAGATTTGATAGGTCAAAGGATTCTTTGGTCCCTGATTTGAGAAAGGATAGTGTGTCAGAGTGATGTCAGCCATTTACGATCTATTAAAGAAACGCCCCTTTGATTTTACCTTAGAAATCATTTTTCATAACTACACATATTTCCCTTATGAACAGTTGTTGACATTACATCTGTATATTACAGATTACTTAAGGTACATTCTGGCCCATCTCTGATCTTCCTGGGGGCTTGCATTCAAAAATGACGACTTATTTTCATTTTTAGTTGATTTACCAATATCGGACGTTTACCAAAAATGGCACACATGTACACCGACTTTCTACCCATATTCCAGTAAATTTTCATTTTTCTAGCATGAACCCCGTGTCTGCAATCTCCATAATTCATGGGGTTTTGCCTCAGAACATCGTACAGAATTGAGTTTAGACTCAAATTGTAGGTACAATATCCATTTTAAGGATCTCCAAATTGTACATTCCTGTCATCTGGTTACAATTAGTTATCAGTGTTTTTATAAAACATATATTTGCCTTCAATTCAATTCACTTCAGTGTTTGGGTCCGCCCCCAGAAACTTGGGAGTCAGGGATCACATGTCTCTTCTGCCAGGCAGAGCTCTGTTTACAGTCCACACCCAAATTAACATACCCCATTCAATTGCAAGAGTCTATTTTGTCGGCTGAGGTCAGCAGGCCAGGGGGCCACTCTGCATTTGGTTAGCATGTCCATGTGATCTCCTGGCTTCTTGTGTGTAGTTCTGAGGTGAGAAGGTTTCCCAGTCTCTTGCAATGTTAATTGAATCAGCCTGGCTGTCTCAGGAGGCTGGCAACTCCTGAAGCACAGTTCTACTGTCAGAGTTTAGACCGCTAGCGCAGGCTTGTGTCCAAAGCTGGTACTGCACCTATTTTTTTTTAGAAGTTGCCTTGGATTTGACAGGAGGATTTTGCTTGACAGCTCTAATCCTTGCTGCCATTGTTTTGATGGGCATCCTTACAGTAGAGTGGTGATGTGGAACCCCCTCAAGAAGGTTGAATCATTAGAGTGGCCTTGTGCCCATGATTTTAGCAACTTGTTGACATCAATTAAAAACGGATTTTGAACACATTGAAATGGACATTTTGAGCTTGCACTTCAGAGAACAGCAGTGATTTCAAGGCGCTTTTGATCTAACAGGCACTGCTATTTTTCCTTTGGCACCACCTTTCACCCCTGATGCTTCCGGTCCATCACGCTTGCACTGGTGGGTGGCAGGTTAGGCAACCATTTTGGTGTGCACAAAACTGCGCGATTCTCCTGGTTCTGGGATAGAATGATGGGCGGCGACAGCTCAATCCCCACATCTACCCAATCTATTGATTTAGTTTTGTTCTGGGATAGAATGATGGAGGGCGACAGCTCAATGCCAACATCTACCCAATCTATTGATTTAGTTTTGTTCTGGCCTAATCATTCAACATGGGTCAAAACCCTTGACACTGTCTTCTGAATTATAAAGCTAGAACAGTATTCCAATAACCAATAACCAAGGTCCCAAAAACACATAATCGATAGTGGATACACTCCAACCTTTAGACCATGTGGAAGAGGAAATATCTACAGTAACTGTGCTGTTAAGGGGCGAGAGCCCCATCCCTGTAAAACATTCAACCAATCTTCCATCTGTTTTAAGCATCCAACATTCAATTCCAAAATGGAAAGATAGTCCGATTTGAGTTCCCCTGCCACTAGGATATGCCCTGCAGGCATAGTATTTTGCCAGTCCACCACATAAGAGGAGATGGATTCAGCCACCGCTGTTAAAACCCCTATAACCTGGTGCCAGTAGATATTAACAATCAGACCATTCCCACCATAACAGTTGTACATCTGATGTGATTGGCCAACACCCCAAAACAAATGTACATTCTAAAAACCACCTTTATTGATGGGGTGAATTTGCTAGGGTAAACAAATCACCATATGGGCAGCCATTCGCACCTTCTTTTGTGGGCTGGTGGGCAACACAGTAACCATCAAAGGCAGGCTCCACCTTCAACTAACTCTCTTGTATGACAATCCCAGCATGTGACCTAAGTATGGATTATTAAACAAATGGACATGACCTCTAGAGTTAAAGGAATGCATCGTAAGGAGGTCCATCTTTCCATTCAAGTCCTCACCAACAGCCCTTGCTCCCGAGGTTGAAATCTACAAGTCTAACTTGAGGAAGATGCCAGGAGCGATGAGCAGTCTTTAGTTTCCTCAAAATTCAAGATCTTTCTCTTTAAAGCCATGACTTGATCTTCCACTGTCGCAATTGTTGTGTTGTCTTTCCTTTATGACCTTGTCACCCTGCAGGAGGTTAACATGGAATGGCACAATATCATAGCCCCTAGAACCTGAGATTGTCTCGCTGCTTCAATAGCGTGTCCATAATCAATTTGGATTTTGGATCTAATCTGCAGTGATCAGGCAATAGTATTCTATCCAAGTCTCCAGATTTGATACCTCCCAACAATGATATTTCTTGTAACAATGACAGTACGTTTGGGATTAAACATGGAGGAGCAGATTTCTGGAATTACACTTTTGATCATTGAAGCGACTTCTGCAGGCCTAATGGACCCTGAGGAAAACGGTCCTGTCTGCTCCCACCCCAGTCCCTAGGACCAACACGTGACAATTTGGACTGCAGATTTATCTTTGATGTCAGGGCATAGGACAAGTGGCAGTCACCACAGGAAGGACTTCCATAGCCAGTTGTGGAAGCACTTTGGGCGCAGATGAGGCATCCTCCACGCCAAAGGCACACCTTGCTCCTTTGACCTCTGAACTCTGTGTAATGGCTTGACATGGAGTTTGGCGAGTTTCCACCTTTGAAGGTCCTGACCAGTCAAGCTTAAATAAAGCTGCCTTCACTGCACTCTGTGAGAACCAGGACTTAATAAAATGACGTGCTCCATGTTTCTTCATATTTTTGGAGGGCATGTTTTTAGATGTTTATTTTTTTCTGTGCGGCGTGTAGTCTGTTGCACAGGCTGGTTTGTGCTGAATGGTTTAGAATCTTTACCCAACCCATGCTAAGAATTTCCTCCACTGATTCCTCTGCTGTGGCCTATTGCATATTGATGTCCGATGATTCTGGGAGAGCCGGTAGTTTATTTGTAGGTATGTTGAGCTGTTACAAAGGACTCCCTTATGAAATTTCTTAAAGACTTGCGCCCTGCTTCGTGTCAGACAGACATTCTCCCTGCCAAAATTGTCCTAGAACATTTGGTTATTTTTGCACCATTTCTTATGCACTTTGTAAATGCCTGCTTCTATGACAATGATGTGCCTGAATCCTTAAAGAATAACAGTAACCCTATTATTGAAAAAGTATAAATTCAATCCTGCCATTCATTCTAATTTTAGGCCTTAAATCAATGTTCCATTTATGTTGAAACTAGTGGACAACGTTCCTGCCATATACTGTCAAAAACATCTGGAGCAGCTAAATATACTCCATCATTGCCAATGAGGCTTTAGAAGTGTTCACGGAACAGAGATTGCTATGCTGGACTTACAGACTCAAATGCTGAATACCATTGATGAGAGCAGTTCAGGGCTGCTGATGCTTTTAGACTCATCAGCAGCCTTTGATCTCGTAGATCACGCTAAATTGTTACAGCGAATCCAAGACATAGGTAAATGCTCATCTAACACAGTAAAATGGTTCAAGGTGTTTGTTTGCAACAGGACATCGAGGGTTATGTGGCAAAAAAACTTTTCATCAAACCACACGTGAAGTCCCTCAGGGAGCATGCCCGTCCCCGGGTTTCTTTAATATTTTCTGTCGTCCTTTGTGTGATCTACTGGAATCAACTGGAATATACTTTACAAATCACGCTGATGATACTCAGCTTGTATTTAAGCCAAGTGCGGAATACACAAAGGATTCTGACCTCATCGGGTCTGTGTGTGACAGAATACACATATGGATGACCGATAATGGGATGTGCCTCAATAGTGAGAAGACTGAGCTTCTTATTTTTGGCTCATCTCAAGCGAGGGAAAAACTTGGCTCTGCCTACGACAACTTTGACATTGATCAGAAACCTATAAAAACAGTTAATAAAGTGAAAACGCTTGGCGTGGTAATTGAGGCATCACTTAATACTGGTGTTCAAGTTATCAATGTTACAAGACGTGTACTTTATTATTTAAGGCTACTAACGTTGATTAAGCCCTATATTTCAGATAATAATTGCATTACATTGGCCACAGCCCTAATTCTGCCAAGATTAGATTATTACAATGCCTTGCTGAGTGGGTCAGGTAAATCCTGTCTAAAAAGCTGCAGATATGACAAAATGATGCTGTCAGAGTTCTGAATAGGGTCTCTAAATTTGAGCATATATCATCTTTCAGAAGGAAACTGCACTGGCTCCCTGTGGAAGCCAGGATACTCAACACTCTTACACACAGGTGTTTGTTTGGTAAACCTCCTGCTTACTTAAAAACACAAAGTAATTTCCAGAATTCTGCTAGTATCATGAGGTCCAAAGATTCCAAGAGATTGTTATGTCCCAGATTTAAGCAAGCTGAAGGGAAAGAGAGGTCTTATCCAGTGAGGGCTGCTATAGCGTGGAACAAATTGCCAATAGACCTGTGCTGTGAAGAAAATCTTCATGCTTTTAAAAAGGCATTGAAAACATTTTTATTTTCTTAAACTGCTATGAAGTATTTGTAATCCAACCATTTATTTTGATCTGTCTTCTCCGGGCCCTGATTTCTGCGGGTTGCAGTACGTAAGAAACATAAACATAAACATTTATCATGCGCCTCTGCTTTCTGCCCAGGAGGCCTCTGTGCGGGACAGATTACCTGAGGCTCTCGCCCAATGGGAGCCTGCTGTGTCACGGGCCAGACAAAAGATTCCAAAGTGGGATTCATCTCACCCACAGGCCCCTGAGCGCACCTTTGATCTTGGGCCGCCTTCTCCAGATTGTTTGGCATTGGTTGCCCATTCAGCATGTAAAATGGGTATTGTACATACCAATAGCACAGCAAGTAGAGCTCTCGTTTTGACATCTGTCTGTGCAGAGCCTACTGATGCAGATTTGAATCCCGCAGTGCCAAACTCTGCATTTCATCCTTCCGAGGTCGATAAATGAGCACCACTCACTGTGGGTAATAATAAGCAGCACTCAGATACCTGAGGGTTCATTGCGCTATATAAATGTTAAATTATTATTATTATTTATTATTTTATTTATTATATTGAGGAAAGTGCCAGTGATGGTGATGAATTTATAAAGCACTTGTTTGCCAAAAGGCATCATGGCGCAGATACTGAAGCCAGCAACAGTAATGTAACAATGGAAGGGGAAATGATCTGAAGATCTCCGGACAGAAAGCGGCAGCCTGTTCCATAGTTCTGCAGCCACCACTGAAAAAGCCTGCCCTCCAACCCGGGAGAGGCGGACCCGTGTAACCAATATTCGACATGTGGCCAGAGACCTTAAGGGCTGGTTTGGGACATAAGGGCAGAACTTATCCTTTAGGTATTCTGTTCCAGAAGCATAGAAGGCCCGGCAAATAATGCACAGGGCTTAAAACTGGTCCCTTTTCAGCACTGGTAAGCAGTGAAGCTGGCACAATATTGGGAAATAGGTGTGCGATTTGGGACACAGACCACAAGCTTTGCTGCTGAATTCTGCAAGACTTGTAGACAATGGATTAAATACAGAGGCTGAGCCAGATAGAGGGAGTCGCAGTAGTCAATTTTGCTCAAAACCAGTGCTGCCACCACCAGTGAATGGAACTATGGGGGAATAAAAGGCAAGACCCTCCACAGAATCCTCAGTTTGAAGTAACCTGACTTACAAACTGCTGCACCTTGCATAGCTAGTGATAAGGAGGAGGAGATTTTCATCCGCAGATTTTTGGCAACCAACGCTAGACTGGGACAGACCCCAAAAGAGCTAGGACAAAAAGAGGGGGTTCATAGGGCAGAAGCAGAGGAATAATCCATCACAAGGATCTCGGTCTGATTCCCATTTAGCTCAAGCCAGTGTTGGCCCATCCACCTCCCCACATCTTCAAGGCACCTTCTCAGCTTAGAGGCAGGATCCAGGTGCATCTGATCGAGTCGCACCAGGATTTGCATATCATCAGCATAGGAGTAGCACCTAAGGTAATGGTAGTGGATGAGCCTAACCAATGGCTGGATGTAGACATTAAACAAAGTTGGGGAAATGGCTGAGCCCTGAGGATCCCCACAGGAAAGAGAGACAGGAACCAGACTAAAGGGTGGAAGGGATAGAGTCTGTGTACGACCCTCAAGAAAAGAAGAGAACAAAGAAAGCACCTACCAGTGATCCCCGCTTCCAGCAGGCGGGCCATCAGGGTGGAATGATTGACTGTGTCGAAATCAGCCGGTGGGTCTAACAACACCAGCACTCCCGACCCACCCTGATCCGAAATATGAGCTAGGTCATCAACTACCGAGACCAGTATGCGTTCGGTGCCCTGGCTGGGGTGGAAAAAAGAGATCCCTTGGTCCCATTTACATTCAGTGGTGGTGCCTGAGTTAAGCACAATTTCCTGGAAAAAAAGAAAGTCTCTTGCCACAACATGCAGCTCCATATGGTCAAACTTGAACAAGAGAGATTCAAGCAATCCCGTGTTGATTTTGATCTCTCAATGTATGCTTTCATATAAGGAGACAAAAATGCATAGGACCTGATTTATCTCTAAAAATTTACAATCTCCCTCCTAACCTTTACCCTCCTCAATTCAATGCATCATTGCCGTTGCACAGGAATTGGAGTGGGATCCACTAAACAGCAAAGCAGATGAACAAAGTACATTTCCAGCAGGCACTTTTACAAAGATAGGTTTAGCAGACCATGAAAATGTGTTATGTTGGTGGGCACAGCTACCCTTGATCTTCAAGTTGGTGCCTTTGACTACATGAGTAAACCTCACCAATGGATCCCCACAAATCCTCCTATCTAATTTATGATTACATTTAATCATTTGGATAATCTATACCTGGCTGCAGTCGAATACAAGGAATGTTGGCTTCTTTAGCAGCCAATCATCCTGCAGTACAATGGTTGTGATTCAGTTGTGGTGGGCAAGTCTACCACACTAGCGAGAGTGAAGTCCAGATCATGAACACATTTGTCAATCAATTTTGAAGATGATTCAGTTTCAATCTGTGATATTACTGGATTATCAACATGTAGTGGGGAAACAGGCAACCTTGTGTCTTTGTTTGATTGAAATTCTTTAGAGGTGGTGGATTGTGTGAGCGGGTCTGCAAGTCATTCTGAAACATCTCCTGTGTTGTCTTGTTGATTCTGGGGGATGTTGGGTGCTATAAAAATGCTCCATAGTTTCTTTGCATGGGTCCCTGTTGTCTTTAGACTACCATTCTACTCCTCAAACAAATGTATAATTTTTTTTTTTTTTTAAATTGGTTATTAATCAACCTTTAACAAACACAATTGCATATGAGTAATACTTATTAAAAAAAACAAAAACAAATTCTGAGTTAGCATTTCTTAACAAAAACAGAAAAATAAAATAAAATAAGATAAACAGCTCATACATTAAGCACAGCCAATAAAACAGCAATTAATAAATAATCAGACTGACTCCATCAGAAAAATAAAAAAAATTCAATCAACTTCTCAAAAACACTCACCACATTTTCCCCCTTCTGCGTACTTCTGAGTAGTGCCTCAGAAGTGTCATTTTGCCTGCGTGGTACCTTGTTTGGACTCAGTCTGCCTCGAACATGTGTTTGTGTGGACTTATCCATTGTATGAGCTTGCTGTATTAGAGGACTATAATATATGAAAATATCATCATAGGCACAAATACCATCCTTGTTTGTCTCACTTATAGATTGTACGGCTACTACTTCACCAAGACACCCAATTGATGGCATAGCCCTGCCTCTTTCTCAGTGCTGCTACATAATCTGGCACACGCACGTCACCACACGCACGCTTCCGAGATGTGCCTCAGAAGTGCCGCGTTGCTGCTTTGCTGTGTAGCAAGCAGTGAACAGCGCTTCATGCTGGCTTTAGAACAAAAGTCGAGTGAGTAGGTTCATAAATCCTTGACTGTTTTGTTGAAAACCAATTCCCCTTACTGTTTAATTAAAAGTTTGCTCCATTGTTATATGCAACTTTGCCTTTATTCTCTGAAATCAGGAATGCCTGCCCATGTAGCCGTCACACAAGCTTCGGTCCTTCTTAAAGCCACAACGCCGAAGCTATCGCCTTCCAATGCAATAAAACAGGTTCCATTAAAACTCCACATGGAGTGAATTCTGCTGGGGACATTCGAGATTTGTGTCTGCCCAGAGCTGTGACTGATTCCATTTGTAGCATTGCTGATGGCACAAGTGTGTCTCCAACTTCTGTAGAAACCATTCTGTCTGGGTTGCATACAGCTAATGACAACATTGCCAGCATTTCCATCTCTGACTCCTTGATATTGTCTGGTGCCAATTGTTCGCCGACATTACCTTTGCCTGCAATTTCTATGGAACAAAATACCTCTAATTACGAACACAATAGTACATAGCCACTCAATATTGATTTAATTAGTCAGACTTGTGCTCCTAATGTTGAAGGCTGTTTGCCTAATGTGGATCACTTATCCTTACCTGAACTTGTTATTATTGATGTTGAACAATTGTCTGTTGAGAAACTAATATTACCAGCGGTTGTGGGGGTCACAGAATCTGACATAGCAAATGTTATACCTTATTATCTTTCTCCCATAAGTAAGGATGAGATTGCACCTTCACATAGTCTTTCACAATCTTCTTATATGTTTGAAAATACCATGCACGATTCGCCTACCATTTCTCTTTCTTTTACTCGACCGACTGACCCCACAGTTATTGCCTATTGCTTCAAATACTCAGTCTTCTCTGCTTGAAATCACATTATCTGCTATGAATATGTCTATGACTATACTAACACTATCTAAGCTGTTTGAAACTATGGACACAAAAATCATACAACAGTCCAAACAAATAGAACCGATAGTGTCATGAATGACAAACTTTGACAAAGAAAAGTCAGCAAGTAATGCCACAGCTTCAGCCTCCTCCTATAATATACCAGCGAGGACGCAAAATGTATTACATTGTGCGTTCCCAGAACCTTTCAAGCCTTATATACCCCCAGTAGTCGGTGAGAATAGTTGTCTGCCTATTCTCATGAAAATAATATGCCCATGTGATGAGAACAGTGTTGAACAGGAATCTACTGCACTAGAACAGGTCACATCAACTAATCTGGTGATATCTGCAAAACTTGGTGGTGACAAACTGCCGTTTATGTACAATATGTTTGATACGAAATTAAAGATGAAAAAACAAGCAGACATTTGACTAGGAAAAAGATAAAAGAATAAAAAAAGTCTGAATCACCCGTCTAAATCTAGTTTCAAGCAATTTATCTGAAGAATTTAAATACCCCAGAAGCAGACCACCAGTGATAGTGCTGCCGTTCTTAATAAGTACAAAAACATGGTCCGTAACAAGCGAGATGTTAATATTTCCAATCCAAATCATGGATGGATTCGTAGCGACTTCAGCTAAAAAAAATGTGTCTAAATTGCAGGCTCCCCTAGAATCCAATTCATTAAACAAACAAATAGCTTCTAATTAGACTGGGAAGAAAATTGACTCAAGTAACAGTGAATTGATTCTCAGTAATGTCGTTCTTCCACAAATTAGGGTGGAAATCTAAAAATCTCTAGAAGAGTATCTAGTTCTTAAGCAAGTGAAAGCCTCACTGGCATTCATACAGCAAATATTGCCTGAAGAGAGTGAAGTAAGTTGAACTGATCACAGATCTCATAATTTGAGCTAGCCTCCAAATGTGTTTGCTTTACCCACCCAGAATCCTTGTTTTAACCAATCCTGTCTGTTAAGTGATAACGATATGGGAAAGAACAGAGATTACACATTTTCAGAGATTCCAAATCAATATCTTCAATTCATATTAAAGTTTCGCCTGTTACCTTATCCTGCTTGTGATCTTAGTAGGACAAGTGTACTAGCCATCTTCGGGGACATTGCCACTCTCAAAGACGTCACCTCAGTTGACATTGAACAGGTCGAATTCTTAAACAACAGCGATTTATCTGTGGTGAGATTGTGGATTTGCTCGAGTGCAATAAGAAATATGATCTGGCAGGACAAAATTGAGCTTTTTGCTCTATGGTTTGTTTTAGCCCTAGATCCCACAGTCCTTAACAATATCAACAGATTGGAACACTCTAAAAATACAGAAATCACTTTGCCAATCAGGCAAGTGAATACTTACAATCAAAGTCAAACTTTTAGTTCTGCTTTTACTGATAAACAACTGCTTTCATGCAATGGTCAAAAGGCACAAACATAACTATCCTCGAAAAACTGTCATAATACAGTTACCCTGGCTAGTTGTAATATGTGTGGTTTTTCCCATTTACTCTGACCTAGTGCCAATTCGATCAATTCTTTCGATATGATAGCCTTCCAAGAAAACTGTTTAAAAGACTTCTCCACACCTCAAAAAAGCGCCACACTGAGTATTTGTAAAGAGTAGGTTGGTTTATTCTATTAAATTGAAAATGCCCTTTATGGATGACACGTGTTTCGACACACCAGTGTCTTTTTCAAATCAGGGCTGTTGGCAATGCTGATAGGTAGCATAAAGACAGTGAACATATAGCAAAATAGACGGATATGCATTACAATCATAGGTCATGATAAATCAAATTGAACAAGACCCATAGCGAAAAAACAAATCATGGTGTGGTGTAGTCACAGAGAAAAAAGGAGGGGTGAAGGGTAGGGAGGTCAAAGGTAAGTCATTGAGAAAAAACAAATAACCAAAAACAATGACAAAAAACACAAAAACGTTATTAGCAAATAAATAATCAAAAGAAAAAAGGACAATTGCTTGAATGATTGACATTTTTGGAGATTTTTGCCCTTGTCGGCCTTACCTAAATCTCAAGTGAAAAGGTTTCAATTGGGTGTAGCACACAGTCACGGGTTAAATCCCCCTATGAGAAATCATATCAAAGATAACATCAACAATAACACATTATAGGTATGTGTGGTTTAAAAAGCCATAGCTTTTAAACAGAAAGAATTCGTGTTTATGGAGTGTAATGTATTGAAACCAAAATATGCGCCAAAAATGTTAAGTGTGCCTATCAGAAAAACAAGTTTGTCTGACACAAATAGGTTGAAATCACCGTAGAGTGCGCACGAACGGGCGTGACATAGACATTGATGTGAAACTATAAGTTGCCGAGCACCTATTAAATCATTTTACTAAGCAGTAGAGAAGTTAGAGTAAAACATGGGCGAGCGCGCCGGGAAGCGGCAGAAAATCTGGGTCGTATTGTAGCTTGGTAGCGCTTGTGACATGATATAATTATATCTGATAGAAAGATAGTAAAGTGCTGAAGCCTACCTCCTGGTCCGCTGAAGTCTGCTGCCGTCTGGATTGTGCAGAACGCTGCACTGGCACAGTTTACACAGGTTGTCATGGCAACCCAAAGTCCTACTACTATTTCCATTAAGCCTCATCTAGAAAGTCAGGCAAGGAACACATGAGTGCCATGTTTTGGGCTCATAACCAATAACAATGTTAACAGAAACACCGGTGATGTGATATTTAGGTGTTTTTTCAAGGGTTTATTGGTTGCAATATATTTACAAACTGTTTTAGTACCAAATAAGAGTAGCAGGTAGAGAAATGTACACAGAACCTATACTACGTGTTATCCGATATTAATGTATGTCATTATACATTATTTCGTGTTGAGCTACAGATATCAGGTTTATAAGACATATCTTAGTAAGGTGTGAAAGGAGTGTTAACAGGGCGCTTTGTTAATATAAAATCCCTGTCATACTATATACTGCATATCGTATGTTTGTAAGCAGAATAGACAAAAAATAAAAACTTTAAAGAAAATAAACCATCTCGTATTCTCGGTTCAGACCAAACTCCGTCGCTCTGAATTTGCATATGATGCGGGGTTCACACTGGCGAAGGAGGGTTTCCCTGTTTCCACCTCTCTCACCCAGGGAAGCCTGTCTGAGTCCGATGAACCTGACATCCATTTTGTCATCCTGTTGATGCTTGATTTGCCAATGTTGGGCAAGCGGTAATAAGGATTCAACTTTACTCATGGCATAAACATGTTCACGTATTCTATATCTTAGTTCTCGTATGGGGCTGCAAATATTTATGCGCGCACATGTGCAAATTATTGCATATACAATATATTTGCTGCTGCAATTTATGGTATCCTTGATTGAAAAGGTTGTTCCTCTCGAGTCTGTGAAGGTCTCTTTATTTGAAAGAAAACTGGATGACTGAACAACCTATATGGAATGACCACTATATTATTCTACATTCGGCCAAGGCTGCTCAGAAAGGCTGTTCCTCATCTGGAGTGATAGTTGCGGTAAAAACCTGTGCAGGTTTGGAAATACATCCATGGGAAGCCCCAAATTTATATTTACAAATGGTCAGAATAACTTACCCGGGAGGAGTAATTGCTTTCATTAATATTTACAGAAATCCAGCTGCGATATCTGACACCAAATCTTTTACAGATCTTGAACTATTGCTAGACATGGTATCACAGGCGGCAGATATTACTAACATAATTTTACCTTGTGAGGTTAATTTACAGTGTTTGTCCTCTTACAAGTGAACAACTAATTTGACTCCATAAAGTGAAACAAACTTATGAAAGAAAGGCAACTAATAATGTCAAATGGCTCCTTACCAGGCGACATCGCACCCAAAGTACATGGTGCAGAGCTAAAAGTGAACCGATTATTGACTACATTTATGTGGATCAATATATCCTCTCTAAGGCTGTAAAATTGAGGTGGTTAAAGAGTGCCATAGCGACCATGAAATATTGACATTACTGTGGTCTTGTGAGTCATCCACCTTCCAAAAGAAGAGTGACAATTACAATGAACAAATTATTGTTAACAACTCGAGAACTGGTTTTCATTGGAATGTGTCCTCTTTTGGACTTCTGAATGACAGCATTTTAAATGAGCGCTCTGGCACCACTGTGAATACTTCATATCCAGGAGAGCCAAATACATCTACTTTGCAGCTTTTTAAAATTCACTGTTGCAAATACTCATTGCTATCATAAAAATAAACATAACTTTGACCCGGAAGTTCAGAAACTGAAAATTGATTTATGTAAGAAAAATAAATTGACCTGGCTTCTGCCGTTATCTGAGATTTTTAGAACCAACAAATCATTAAAGTATAAATACAGGAACTGGCTGAGATCCAAGAAAGCTTATTTGTACCAATCTGATGGTGAAATCATGTTAAGAGCCATGACTAATAAAAGTTCAGCACACATATGGTCCTTGCTTAACTTGGCTAATCATGCCAGACAAACACCAGTCCAAATTAACGGTGTATCTGAAAATGAATGGATATCATACTATTACATCATGTATGTTCGATCTTCTTTAGTTATCTGGCAGTGTGTTTTGACATCTATAACTGAAACAAAATTACAAATATCTGAATAGACCATCTTGTGTTACATTTTAGAATCAAGCAGTTCAAGGGCACCAGGCCCGGATGAGCTGAAAAACTTGATGTTCAAACAATATCCGGAACAATGGGCAATTGTTCTTTATAATATCTTTTCTCACATTCTGACCACCAATGGCATTCCAGATTACTGGTGTTGATCTGTGATTGTTCCTATCTTCAAGAAGGGCGATCGGTCCTGTCCTTCCAACTACAGGCCGATCACCCTTCTTGATGCCCCGGGCAAGATCTTCTCTCGATTCATTCTTAGACATTTTAATAGGTGGGCTATTGAACATCACAAGCTTTACCCGGGTCAAATGGGCTTTGTTGCGGGACTTGGGATGTCCATCAACTTGCTGAGTATCACACCTATCATATGTCATTTAGCTTCTACCAAACAACCTCTTTATTTTGCCTTTGTCGATTTCCATGAAGCATTCGACTCTGTGTCTAGAGAGCTTCTATTGGACAAATGAAATCTTGCCAAATGTCCTATTTATATCATCGCACTAATAGAGGCACTGCACATGAACACCAAAATACAGGTTGGATTAACAATGGGCAGTGTTCTGTCTGCTACAATTGACACCTACAGAGGGTTGAGGCAAGGGGGTTGAGGCAAAGATTCATCCTTGCCTCAGCTCTGTTTAACATTTTCATTCCTGATATTGGAGACTCTTTTAGGGACATCATTACTGAAGCTCCGAAATTGTCATCCAAATCGATTCCAGCTTTACTTTACGCATGGGTTTAGTTTTGATGTCCAAAACACCCCAAGGCTTACAAAGGTTGTTAAATGCTCTATCTGTCTATGTCCAAAAATATATGTTGACTATTAATCTTGAGAAAACCAAAGTCGTGACTTGTAATTGCAAGAAAAAATGGAAAAAAACACCAACATGGTTTTTGCAGAACAAGGAACTGGAGCTTGTTCATCAATACATTTACTTAGTTGTGGTTATCAGTGACCAGAATGATGGCGAAGTTTATTTGTTAAGCTTAAAGAGAAAATTTACCACGCCTATCTCACAATCAATTGTCATTCAAGCAAAGTACGGTACATTTTCGATCACTCCTGCACTTACTTACTACCAGTAAAAAGTCCTTCATGTAGTTCTATGTGGATGTGAAACAAAAGCAATTTTAGCTGAGATTGTGTGGCAAAGGTTTGAAGATAAATTATGGCACCAAATTCTTAATCTCCCCAAGTGTATTCCTATGGTATGGATCAGACACGAACTGCATTTTATATCTTTATACGCAAGGTATCTGTGGCAATTGATTGCTCTATTTAGGAAGTGCCTTATATCATCTGAATCAAACATCCTGATAGGCATTCTTTCTAACCATATGTTCTCTACTAAAGATCCACCTATGAGAAAATGGAAATCAGTAGGTATTCAAGCACTGGCAGAAGTCGACACCTCACTCAATTTACTCCTTTAGAACCCAACCCGAGTGAAGGCCAAACGCTTTCAGTATGATTGGATCAAAACAAGAGACAAATGCCAGACCTATCACGATTTCAGAAATAACCCCTTTTAGCATAAAAGATACAATGTTCCAGAAGCAACGATGATTAAATGCCCTTCGCCATTGCATAAAGCAGCTTTTTTGCACCTTAAATTTAATCTATGGTTTACAAAAGATGCTCAGGCAAGGCGCAGAGTAATTACTCAAAAAGAAAATGTTGGCCGATATTGTAAGACTGAAACTTTATGTCACCTGCTAGTTGACTGTGAAATACTTAAGCAAACTCGTGTATTTTACTTAAAAGAAATCATTACAAGATTTTGAGCAAATTCCCCCAGATCTGTTATGGGGATTGATAATTTGTGGAACATTAACCGCAGTGAAAATTGGTGCAGTTGGCTTTTTACATGCTTTAAAATGGACATAAGAATTGTTTAAATAGGATGCTTAAATAGGATGCTGGTGACCATTTCACAATAGGGTCTGATTTGGAGTTTTACACTGGAAATGTTAAGAAGGTTGACAATTTTAATATGATATACATAGGAATTGAAATTTTCAGATCTAAAGGTTGTCAAACAATTACTGACAAATAACCGTTGTTGAACTTGTGCATAACATCTGTTTTACGAGATGAATATTGATCTGTTTTTTGAACTGTGGATCAAGCTAAATGAATTAATTAACTTGCTTGCCTAGTACATAATATGACGTAATTATTTTTATTTTTTTCTGTAAATAATCTTTTTGTTATGAATTGTTTGAATACTGTTTAAATATTTTAATGTTTGTAAAGTATATTGTAAAGCTAACAAACAAAACAAATCACATGGCCTCACAAAGCCTACAGCGGAGATCATATCAGAGGTTACCAAGCCTCTGAAACAACTATCCCACAAATATTCCAGATCAATAAGTCTAGAGAATGAACACATATTTTAAATATGTTTGTCTCATAGAATGGAGAGGTGGGCAGTCTAACACCAAGTGCTTTATTGTTTCACTCAAGATCTCATCATTGCAAAATCTACAAAAAGTCTTGCCTCTACAAATCTTCTTATGTATAAGGAGAATTTCTTTGGTTGGATTAAGATTCCATCAGAATCTAAGAAATGTGCTCCTTCCCAACTGACTGGGATACATGGAGAAGAAAGGGGCTAAGACACACAGATTCTTATGATGTCCTTCTCGATGAATTAAGGATGAATAGCTGTGCTTTTTCTCTATTGTATTAATCCAGTCCCATGTGCTCAATCTCTTTCCATTGTTGTCTGGTCTGCATTGGAGCGCCTCTCGGATAGTCCCAATAGCAAAAAGCATCCTATCACACCATTTAGCAAAGGATATAATGGGGCGTGAAGATTTTTCTTCTTGTTGATGGAGAACCATTTCATTCAAATCACAAAAGAGAGCATCTGTTTCCACGGACAAAATCCTTCAATATAAGATTAAATTCCACATTCCCCTGCTAAGTAAGGATTGAATTCCCAAATCATATCTAATTGCTACACCTGGAAAGGAATTTAGGAGTTTTAAAACTCAACTCCAAATCAGTACCTCTAATGTATATAACTGTAGGAGTGTAGGGGGCTCAGAATTGCTGGGGGCTCAGAATTGCTGGGGGCTCTGTATATTTGGGACTTAGTATTAGCTTATGAACAGGTAGCTGTAGTGTGGGTCTTAGACAGAAAGACAGAAAAGCAGAAATGCACAACGCATGTGATTGCCAATGCATAAGGCACAGGATGGAACATGCACAGAGTGCAGAAATGCAAAGCACATGCTTTAAATTGCATATTATTCAAGGATATTTCAATTGACTGACTTGTATTGAAATAATACTGATATATTAGTATACTAATACAACCCCAGTAACACATCTCATGTCCTTAACATTTAGTGAAAATTAGTATATGCGGAAATGGGCTGAAAATGATTTTGTAAAATGAATGATGTTTTATAAAATGGAGTTTTGTGCAGACTGAGCTGGGTGATGAAAATGCAAAGTTCCGTTCTGCAAAGCCCATTGTGTGAGTGGGAAATTCAAGAAGAGATGTTTCTTTTTTCTCTCTAACAATGGAACCATGTGATTTTAGTGGAATGCTCTGAAATGGGAGGTTTTTTCTTTGACTGCCATGAAGAGGTCATAAAAAGGGCTTGATTGGGTCTAGTGAGATCAACCATCCTGGGAAACTCTGCTGAGAGGGACGGTGAATTGCAGTGGGCTGAGTGGAGGACAGAGTTCAGTTCTGTTAAAATGCCCAGTACCATTGCAGTTCTTATCTAAGTGGCTGACCCTGAGGAGATTTCCATGCTCAGCTGAGCTCGAAATATCGCCAGTTTATGGGTAAATTTAAGTCGAAAGTGAGGGATGTGGATTGCCTGTCAGTCAGTTAGTCAGGGAGAAATAAGTAATTTCATGCGTAGCGTTGTCGATGTTAAAAGTGCATGCAATTGTGAATTTACATGAATGCCATTGCTGTTTTGTTCTTTATCTCCTCAAAGTGCATCTCTTGCCAACTTTTTCGCTTCCAAGGATGGAGGGTAGGACTGGACAGCACTTATGCCGTGCATAAATTGTAAGTTTATCTGTTACGATAAAACAAAACAGATTATAAAGTCACTTGGTATTCTGGTGCATTTTTGTGGCATTCAGTCATTTTATTTGATCTGGACAAAAAGACAAGTGCGCAATAATAAATGTTTCCAAGTGAAGTATCTGCTGTGAACTCTCTAGCTAGAAAGTGAATGAGTGTGCTTTATTTCAATTTGCTTGTTTACAATTGTGAAGCTCAACCAAAGGGGCATATTTGTGGCATCGTACATTTACCAACAGGAAATCAGAACAGTTTTCTTGGGTATACTAAGTCCAGTATTTCGCTATAGTAAGTGACCGTGATAAAAACAGTTGTTAAGCAATATTCTGAAGTTAGTCTCACTACTGTAAAAAGAGATACCCCAACAAATTACTAAAAGAGATATTACCAGCATCATTAAAATACCACAACGTTAGGTATAATCCCAAAATATATCCCACATAACACATTCACAATCAAGAGATCTTGCAACTCGATACTGGAAATTACTTTTGGCACAATCTTGCCCTCAAAGAATCTTAAACGTGGTAAAACGGAGATAGGTAGAGAAGCATAATGTTAGCAGATAATGACATCAAAGTGAAGACATGCATTTCTAAATTCAAAGTCCACTTAAGCCTCCACAGAGCCCTTTGCACCATTTTGTGGCAGTGTGGTGTTTTCTATGTAAGGTCCTTACAGAAAAGGAAAGGCAGGTTCTTTCATTGTCTCAGCAGCAAGTTTTTATCAGTGATTAAAATAAAAAATGGTGTTCTAACATAGAAACTAAACTTTGACCCTGGTGTCTTACCAGCATGACCCAGTTCCAAATACCCAGTGAGGGAGAAGTAAAAAAATAAGTAATACAGTTTCCCTTGTCCATCCTGGAACTGTCCTCTGTGTGACATAAAGTAATGAGACAAGAGAGGATTTCCCTGAAACGTCGGGGACCATCAAACCTATTAGTTTCCACCCACTTCGACCGGAGAGCACATACTCAGCACAGCCACATCTGATATCTAGCATACCAGCATCTGACCAGTGAGGTCTGACAGCTATGGAAGGCTCTGTAGATTTCAGACATCTGACTTTCTGCATTCAAATAAATGAGCGAAAGTGCAAGAAGCATGCCTTTCTTGGCTCTCTGCAAGGAAAGTTAACACCCTCTGACACAACATTTGATTGGACCCTGGTGAGATAACCAAGCTGCATAGCTCAAACGTCACAGTCAGACGTCTTGGAACTGACTCAATGCCAGCTTGCCGCTTGACCCATCGCGGCTTACATACCCAAATTGGGTTCAGCTCTTCAAGCCTGGTTTAACACTTGCTAACATTGGAATTAGGTTTCTTAACTGACACTGTCCCCCTGGTCCAACTTTTGAGGCCCTAGAGACTGGTTAAGCCCCTTTTGAAATGTTTTATTTCCAGAAACACATATGCTTTTTGAAAACATTATTAATTTCCTTCACCCTCACAAAGTAACCAGTTTGCTTTCACATTTCTGTTCTGCATCTTCTGTTTTCTTTTTGCAAGTGTGGGTTTTTTAAAGTGTTTTAATAGTTATTTGTATCATTGATTTATGTAATTAGAGTATATTTTTTAATGAATCTTGATTGGCATTCCTTTACTTTAGAACTGAGTGCTATTGATGTTTGTGTTGCTACAGGCTCACATTCAAACCCCATCTTTCTTCCGCTCAGCTGTGGTTTCCACAAAAGTCGAAGGAGGTATAGCTCTTATCTGTTTTACCGCTAGGAATGGGATCAATGTTGGTTTATAGAAGTGTGGGAGCTGAGTAGACAGTTTAGGCACTCATGATTTCTGTACTTGTGCAGAGCAGAAGTCATTTAGACATCAAATCTACTCTCAGTATGAATAAATCACCAATTGACAAATCTCATATGATGTTTGCACAAACCCAAATGAGAAATGTTGAAAAATGACCAGAAAGCACACCCTAGTTTAAGCGATACACCAGGAGTAAAAGATGTGGTGAAAGTTAGCCCTGAAAATCTCAAGGTCAAAACAAGGATATATGGCCGCATTACAAGTTTGCCGGTCCTGAAAACAAGGATGCCACTAAGCTCACCAGCACCCTTGTTTCCTGACCATCAAATTAGGAATCCAGCGGCAACCAGCTTGTAGCACCAGCGGGGTTACCTCCAGACTCGTAATGAGGCCCATAGGCCTGGGATAAAAGAATGGGCTGAAGTCAAATATGTATGTAAGCATGCAACCTGTGTCACACTTATGCTGTATAAACCTGTACCCTGTCTAAAAACCTTCCATGGGCGGCATTCATGTAACCCAGAATCAAGCCTTCTTAAGCTCCTCTTTCAGCACCTCAATGCCCAAGGGCTGCAGTGCGCTTTACAAATCTAAATAAATAAAAAAAAAATAAGACTCAGGGGCAAGACAAGAAATAGTGCTAAATCATATATAAACTGTGTCATGTGTCATAATATCTAGCATATCTTCCAGAAAGGATGATATAACGATTAAAAAGGCACGTCTTTCCAACCCTGAGCTTAAAGAGGATGTGGAGTCAACAGCCAAAAATAGTTTACTGACCATAGTTTACTGACTTTAGGTGATCTATTGTTAAGGGACAGACGGGTTTGCATCAATATTATGAATTAGCTTGCCTGAAGAATCTGGATCATTTAATGTTTTTAAAATCATAGAACATTTGATTACAAGTTAATGGGTAGGAATTTTGGAAACTGTGGTGAGAGACAGTGTAGTAAATAAGTTGAACACTCATTTGGATGTTGATCTAGCATTGTCTGTTAATATTGAAAAGGGAGACCATCAGAATTGTCCACAGAAGAGGTTGACAAAAGGGAAATCAGAGAAAGGGTCATTCAACACCTCTCAAAACATATTGGGTTGGCCAATCCCAAAACACTGGAAGGCCTATGTGTTAGGGATAGAATGTAATTAGTTTACAAACTACTACTGAGCCAATAGTTGGTGTTTATTACCCACTATTGGCCTATTACGCAAAAGTAGAAAATCCGTAGTTTCATTAAAGACCAAATACCTTTTGTACCCAATGCTAGATTACAGAGAAATGCTCTTAATTTAAAAATATTCTAATGGCAAAGAGATCTTGGTGGGTTGGGCTGAACAAGAAACAATAGGAGGGATAGTGAAGTTATGAAGTAGACCTCATTTCACAGATCTGATGTAGCTTCTTTTGAACTGAGTAATCTGGAAATTGCCTGCTTACAATACGATGCCATGATGTTCTTGCCTCTTGACTTCTTTATCTTAACAATGTTGTACAATAATGCATCTTTTACTTTGAGGCCACCAGATAATTGTTTCCCAATACAATACATGGGCCAAAGCAAATATGCGCATCTTCTTTTTTGGGAGTGAAACATTTTGGATCTAGTATACAAACATATGATTATTTCCTATCACTATCAAACCTCGAGGCAGAAGATTGACACTGTAGTTAATTCTAAATTAGTCACAGTAACCAAGACAAGATCTATTTACAATGGGATTAGATGGAGATTAAAATATGAAAATGCTTACCAATTCAGTGGATACAATTGTTAAAAAGTCAAATCCCACAACTGAGATTGACATTGAAGATTATATGTTTGACGAACAAAACTGTGAATCCACTTGTTGGATGTGGCAGGGTTATCAAACAAGCTTAATTATCCAGAATGTATAAAATTGATCTCATCCTTTGATATTTTCTAATGCAAGAGTGCTTAGATTTCCCTTTCATTGATTGTTAAGGTAGATTTGTCTGTCGCAAGCATTACTAACTTTCTTGGTTTCACCATCACCTGAAACCTGATTAGTACTATTTAATGTCTATAATATTTTCCATTGGAATAATTTAGGTTTGCAAATTATGAAGCCAACATATTGCATTAGGGTGTATATCAGAATCTCTACTGGCAGCATTGTTGCCAATTTAGGATTGCATATTTGTACCCATGGATATTTATGATAATAATTTTTACATCACTGACATTTCTTGCTAAGGCTGACCTGGAGTAAAGCCATTCCTCCCCTACCAGTACCTTGTGTTTGGGTTCTGCTGATGGACCTGGCAGACAAATTACCTTTCTGTGGAAATGACACAACTCACAGTTCTGGGTCCTAAATTCGAGGCAGTGTCCATATGAAAGATGTTGCTTCATATGTCCCATGATGTGCCCAGATGTATCCTTGCCTTACCACGTGTTTCAACGTTTCTATATAGATTGCAGGGGTCCAGATGTTGCTCCAGATCCTGAACAAACAATTCCCACACCGTAGCTGGGTACTTTGGAATTTACTGTATTAGCACTAGGGCAAGGTTTCCCCTAGTGCAAAAATGCAGTGAAATTTATCTTTCTACAGCATCTGGTCTGGCATGGATTCATATGCTCATGAATTCCCCATTGTCAGGCTGGGAATCTTCGGTAAAGAAAAAATCAGTTTCAGTTTCGTTTCTGAACTGCCTTTATACTAATAACCAATCACTGGTCTCTGGGTCATACTGCCCCCAGCCAATGACTGCCCTCTACCTAAGCTCCTCCCCTGACAGCCATCTTCAGATTTTTACCGCACGTTCAAGTGTTGGGAGTCCTCGTGCTTAGCTCTCGAGCTTATACTGTGTATTGCATTTTTTCGAACAGTTTACTCTTAGTTTTTCAGTTAGTTCGAGCTTCAAGCTCCACTGATTCTTCTTCCGATTAATGGGGACCCATTTTGGAATTTTCTATGCCCCTCAAGGGTGAATTTCCGTCGAGTTTTCACTTCTTGGAGGATTCCGGAAGATCTTTGAGGCCTACCCCGTGTGACCATGGCCTGGACAAAGGAGACACAACACCTGTTGGATCCAAGCTGTTTAGGATCTGCCCTGGATGTGGATTACAGAATGTCTTCAAGGAAGATGAGCAATCCCGGTGCCTCTACTGCCTTCATGTCGACAAATCACACATGTAGGAGGACTGTGCGTTCTGTGGGAGCATTTCTGTCTGGACAATGAGGGACTGTCGTATTCTGCTCACTGACTGGCTGGAGGGGAAGAACCCAGCGGCAGGTGAGTAGAAGAGGTCCGAGCAGTCTTCTAAGACCTTTGAGGGCACTCCGGGGACGGGGGCCCAACAAAAAGGCTAAGCACTGCGAGTCCGCGGACACCGGGAGAGCCGTTGGTTCGGGCTCCTCGGCTGCCAGGCAGGGCGCAATGTCACTGACGCCATCATCCAGGAGCCAATGCTCTGGCTCAGTGAAAAGGAAGTCGGATAAACCGGGTAAGCTTTGGGAGAAGCCCCGGTCAATACTGACAGAGACAGCCAAGGGGGGGGCGAGGTGGTGACCCCCGTAAGATGAAGGCCTCAGACACGCCCAAGGTCGTGAAGGCCCAGATACCCACAGCGAAGGCCTCGATTGAAGGAGTCGTGGCGGCACTGGCAAAGCTTGCGGAGGCTACACCAGTGGAGATGACCTCTGGGCCTAGAGTTTCCATGCCACCCAGGAGGGAAACATCTTTCCAGCCTATTGAGAAGACCCCGTGAAACCCTGGGATGAGAAAGAGGGGGGGCCTGGTAGCCCTAACAGACAAAGATACCACCTCTGAACATGAGGTGGATGGAGTAAAAAAGATCCTAGATAACGAGACGGATGTAGAGAGCAATGGTGGGGCCGACGAGGAACCGTGGACCATGGAGGAAACAGAGAACCTGCGCTCCAGTATTTGCTCCCGTCGCAACCGATGCCACAAGACGATACAGGAGCAAATCTTGACGGCGTTGTGGGACCTGTGTACGGAGATAAGGACAAGGTTACCCTTACCACCAGCGGATGATCCAGCGGCACCTGGACTGTCAGGGAGCCCACTGAACAAGCAGAGGCGAGTCCATCCTCCACCTCCCTTCCAGCCTTCATCCCCATCCCCTCCTCCAAGGAACGAGACGGGGATGGAGATGGCGATGACGGGGATGGACGATGACGGTGGTGACAGTGGGACGGATCTCCCATCACCCCCTGCCCGTGCCTCCCCGCCCGACGAAATTGGTTCCTTTCACGCCATGATCACCAGGGCATCGGAGCTTTTCCTGCTATGCCCCGAAGAGCAGAATAAAGAAGGGTTCCTCTATCAACGACGGGAGGCCAAGACGAAGACCGTCCTCTCAGTCCCCCTACTGGACGACATCTGGGACTAAGGACTATCCCTTCTGAAGAACCCGTCCACAGCCCCTGCAAATATGGACCGGTACAAGAAGAAGTACTGGGTCCTGGACTCCGCTCCTATGTGCTTCAGGGAACAGCCATCCCCGGATTTGGTGGTCTCTGCGATGGCCAAGAAGAAATTGGCTGGGCCGACGGCATCAACTTCCACTTCCCCGCCAGAAGCCGAGGGGAAGAAGCTGGATGCCATGGGACAACGGGTCATCTTGACGACATCAAGGCGGCCAACGCCCTCGCGATCGTGGCGCGCTATTACAGGGAGCTGTGGTTCACGATCGCTCCCATCCTGGACTTCCTTCCAGATGACAAGAGGGCAGAAGCCCTTGAAATCCTGTAGGAAGGTGAGGTGGCATAGGACCACGCCATCACGGTAGCTATGGACATCGCGGACACTGGCTTTCGCCAGATGGGCAATGGCGTTTGCCTTCGCCGGCGCGGTTGGCTCAAGGCCACTGATTTCCATCAGGACGTGCAGACCAGGGTACTGGACATGCCCTTCAACGGGAACAACCTGTTTCGACAAGGCAGTGGACGAGTCACTGCAGGCCATCAAGGCGGACACCGAGATAGCCCAGGCTCTAGGTTCTCTCCATCATCGACGGATGTACTTTCGGACTTCCGCAGGCAAGTCTCAAGGTGCCTCCAAAGGATTCGGTGCCAATTCCTCATCGTAGCACCAGGCAGCCCGTTTCACGTCGCAAGAAGCCTACAGAGGCTGCAACAAGACAGGAGGACACCGTCGTCATCGCCAAAGAGGCCAAGGTGGCAAGGCCTCGTGAAACAAGACTAAACCAGCACTCCCTGGAGTTCCAAAGAAAGTGTCCCTGTTTCCCACCTGTGGCCAGGAAAGAAAATCATGTGCCACAGCTGCTTCTGGAGGTACGAGCAATGCTGAAAAGGGGCGCAATAGAAATCATCCCAAAGAGGCTCCGGGGCTGCAGAGTATACTCACGGTACTTCCTCGTCCGAAAGAAGACCGGCGTCTGGCGGCCCATCATAGACCTTCGCCACCTCAACAGATACATCAAGTCCCAGAAGTTCCGGAAGGTCACCCTTCAGCACGTGCTGGGAGGATTGGAGGAAGGCGGCTTCCACATCCCCATACACAAAGGACATCGAAGGTTCCTACGGTTCGTGGTCCAATGGCCGCACTACCAGTTCAAGGCCCTGAACTTCGGTTTGAAGTCAGCACCAAGAGTCTTTACCAAGTGGCTGGCACTGGTGGCCATGCGGCTGCGCCTGCAGGGGATCCACGTATACCCCTATCTGGACGATTGACTCATCCGAGCAAAGTCAAGTGAACTCGCCGTCGTTCACACAACGAAGACCGCCTGCCTGCTCATGGAGCTGGGATTCCCAATCAACTTGTAAAGTCCCACTTGGTACCATCGCAGGACACCCTGTTCCTGGGAGACAGACTTGACACAGTGGCACGGTTGGCTTCACTGTCGGAGGAGAGGACGAAAGCCATCCTGGTCAAGGTACAATGGTTGTTGACCATGGAGGCAGCCAGGGTGAGGTCCATCAAGTCCCTGCTCGGCATGATGTCATTGTGCATCTACCTGGTACGTCTCTGCAGGTTGCGGATGCGGCCACTACAGGAGTTCCTCGGTGCCCGTTGGATGCAAGCGGCGGGCAGCTTCGAAGACAACATCTCCCTCAACGAGACTTTCCGTCAAGCAATCCGGTGGTGGGGCAACCGCGCGCATCTAGCAGTGGGCATGGACATCCAGACCCCAGAACATCAGGAAACAGTGACGACAGATACCTCCCTGAAGGGATGGGGAGCGCACACCGGAGATCTCCACGCAAGAGGCCTTTGGCTCCCAGAGAAGAGGTCACTATGGATCTTCACCGACAACACCACCACAATGTTCTACATCCGGAAGCAGGGAGGCACCAGATCCCCAGCTCTGTCCAAGGAAGCGCAGGATCTGTGGCACTGGGCCGTCCCCCAGGGGATTTTCCTGGTACCTTTTCATCTGGCAGGAGTGAAAAACACTGTCGCCAACTCACTCAGCAGGAAGCTGAGCTCTTGCACAAGTGGGAGCTTCGGCAGGATCAACTGGATCTCCTATTCTGACAATGGGGCAGTCCCCAGATCGACCTGTTCACGACGGAGTAGGACACCAAGTGCCGGAGGTTCGCCAGCAGGTTTCCCCAGCTGGAGAGCATGGGCGATGCATTCTCCTTCCCCTGGGACGGCCCGTTCCTGTATGCGTCCCACCATTGCCGTTGCTTCTGCGACTCATCAGTCAACCCAACCGGTCCCGGTGCAGGATGATCCACGTCGCACCAGCGTGGACGAGGTAGATCTGGTTCCCGGACCTTCTGGACATGTCACCGTCTCCCTCAGTCGAACTGCCGACGGACGTGCATCTTCTTGCCAGGGAAGGAGCGCCCTCCTACATCATGACCCAGGATCGCTGAACCTGCAGGCCTGGCTCCTGCAGCACTAGAGTTTGGAGGCTACGATATCCTGGCGGAATGCAAGGAGGTACTTGCAAAGGCCAGGGCTTCCTCGACTCTTAAGTGCTATGGACATAAATGGAAGAGGTTCTCTGTCTGGTGCTGTGCACAGAAAATCAACCCTCTAGGATTACAGCCCCTCAAGTGCTGCCATACTTGGTGTCACTGGCTAAGGCGGGGCTGGCACATGCCTCCATCAAGATCCATCTGGCGGCTATCTCCCGCTACACCAGAACTCCAGGGCGGTCATCGCTGTGGTCTCACCGCCTGGTTAAGGAGTTCATGAAAGGACTGTTCTGCTCGTTCCCGCCGGTGAAAACTCCGGCCCTGGCATCGGAGCTCAACGTGGTGATGACCAGGCTCATGGGTCCCCCATTTGAGCCCTTGCGTTAGGCACATCTAAAGTTCCTATCATGGAAGACAGCGTTTCTTGTGGCCATCACCTATGCACGACGAGTGGGAGAGATCCAGGCCCTCTCCTGTAAACCTCCATGCCTGACTTTCCACGAGATGAGGGTAGTGCTGAGGATGCATCCCTCATTCATGCCCAAGGTGCTGTCAGACTTCCATCTCAATGAGCCCATGGTGTTACCCGTTTTCTTCCCGTCACCTTCATCACTGGCTGAGAGGACTTTTCACTCGCTGGATGTAGCTAGAGCGCTGAAGTTTTACGTGGACCGGACAAAGAGTTTTCAGAAGGAATCACAGCTGTTTGTGAACTTTGGCCCTGTGAACCAAGGGGCGGCCCTCTCAAAGGCTTCCATTTCCAGATGGCTCTCCGGCTGCATCATGCACTGTCACCGGTTGGCAAACCGACAGTTGCCCGGCCATCCGAGAGCCCATTCAACCAGAGCGATCGCTGCTAATACAGCGTTCCTGCCTGGTGTGCCCCTGTTGGACATCTGCAGGGCTGCTATGTGCAGGTCGACTCACACCTTCACAAGATTATACTGCATCGACTGGGATTCCAGGGAGGAGTCCAGGGTCGGTCAGGCAGTGCTGCACAACCTGTTTGTTTGAATGTTAGCCTGGTGAGGAGGTAAGAGATGCTTAATGTTGAGTTTTTGAAATGCTTAATGTTAAGCCTTGCCACCTCCCGTGGTTGTGCATGTGTGTACTGCTATGTATTCTTGTATTATGAGCATGTGAATCCATGCGTGACCCCATTCTGGTGAAGGAACAAATTACTTACCTGTAACTGTTGTTCTCCAGGATGGGTCTGGCATGGATTCACATGCAAATCCTCCCTCCAACCCCTCTGCGGCTCTTCTCTTGGTCCTACTGCCAGTTTACATGTTAGCAAATCTGAAAATGGCTGCCAGAGGAGGGGATAGGTAGAGGGCACACATTGGCTGGGGGCAGTATGACCCAGAGACCAGTGATTGGTTATTAGTAGAAAGACAGTTCAGAAACAAAACTGAAACTGATTTTTTCTTTACCGAGGACTCCCATCCTGACAACGGGAAATTCATGAGCATGTGAATCCATGCCAGAGCCATGCTAGAGAACAACAGGTACAGGTAAGTAACTTGTTCCTTTTTGCTTTAGGGCACTTTTTGCATTGGTTGTTATACCATGCCAATGTTTGCCCCATTGTTTATACCATTGCGTATTAGCACTAGAACAAACTTTGCCCTGTGCAAAAATGCAGTGACAATTTTTGCCTTGATGCTTATACCATGAAACACTTGAAACACTTGTGTATAGGCACGTTATAAATGACATATCATATATCATGTCATGCCACACTGTGGCTGTCATGGTTAAATGGTTTTCTAATATGTCCCAGTGTTTTTAGAAATAGGGCAAACTTTGCCATAGTTCCAATACTGTGCAACTTTGCACTTCAACCGTTGCAAAGTTTCTGTAATCTGGCCCCCGGTCTTTAACAGGGAAACTTGTTTGTGAATAAAAACAACAGTGAACATGGACAGGACAATTTATTTACACATGAGTTAGTATGTTTTCTTTGGACTGCATGTTATGTGTATAATCTTAAATTGGGGTACAGATCTGTTGTCTTATTAATGAGATTACAAGAAAATGTAATGCATCTTGTTCTAGATTGGTAAAGTCAAAAGATCCAGTAGATGGGTGACAACAAATACTAGAAAGCAATATGAGAGGTTCGGACCTCTGGTGGTCGTTCTTTACATCTGAAAGGCTCTATGGGTCTAAATGTGTACTCCTCTCCTTATGGAAGCTGTCAATAAAAATTAAAGCTCAAACTGGCAGATGCGATAGTGGAGAGGATTTATAGCGTTATGCTCAGACCCTTTAAAATAGTTTGTTTTAAAAATTTAAATACTTAAGATAATGTTCTCTCACAACATTTCATTTTACTATTGAGAAAGGCTTTGGGTAGGTAGGTGTTAAGATGGATTTCTGAACTCGGATCTGGAGGGGCAGAGGTTCAGAAGGCCAGCCTAGTTTCTTGGAACAGGGTAACCTCTGGACAAGCCAGACCAATCAGGGTAGCGATGGCGGCGGTCAAGACTAAGTCTCAAGAGGGGTGAGGGTGACTGAAAGACCTCAATGAGCACACAAAACAAGGACACTTGCAAATTACTCCAGACAGGTGTTATATTAAAAATATAGACACATTGATTACAAGGCCTTTGTAACATTGACCATAGCAAATAATCACAATAATACTAAAGTAAACCAACACACCACAATCAATACAATATATCTACAAGACCGAGGGGTCTAAGGAGTTATGGGCACGTAATATGTAGACCACCTAGATGGTGAGGAAAACAGGCAGTGCAAGTAATCATTAGACACAGTTCGACATCAGAAATACACCTAACTAGGAGGAAGTCCGAGCCCTATTAAGAGAGGAGCCTTATGCTCAAAAGTACCGGCATGCGCTGGTGCCAATGGATAAAGTATGATCTCTTCAAGGGTCTCAGGCAGTTCAGGAAGGTGAATGAAGCGATGATGAACAAGTCCCCACTACTCATGCAAGGCAAACACTCACACCATACATGGACCTATCACGGACCGCAGTGGTCCCAGGCATTCAGGACACTCCAGACTCTCTGGCACCCAGGATGTGTATTGGGACGAGACAACCCAGCCCACATCCTGGAGGCACACACAAGGCATGCAGAAGCCCGCGAAAGTGTTGGGTTTCGTGGGAAAGTGCATGACCAAAGAAGAACGGACCTGGGTCGGCTCGACCTGGGGAAGGTGAAGGGGCAAGACGGTCAGAGGACAGGACAAAGGACCTCGTGGCATGGCCATTTTGGAGCCAGGCCACGCATTTGTGCCAAACGTGGTAAGCGCATATGACATGGCTAAAAAGGGTTCAAAACACAAGATAGCTGCCACCAGTCCTGTCCGTGACACATTTGCACAGTTCACAATAAGTCCAGCGAGAGTTTCTAGGGCCTTTGGAATGACTAGAGACCCAAGTGCGCGGTAAAGTAAGTTACAGTGCACTCTTGTTTCATGTTGCACAAAAGCTGCAACAGGAGGAAAGGACTAAGGGAAACAAAGGGCCTCATTACACGGATGGCGGAGAACCATGGCGCTATTAGCGCCATAGTTCATGCTGGTAAAATACCGGCACCGCCTTGGCGGAAAGGGGAATTACCGCCCCATTCCAAGGTTGGCGCGGCGGTAAATCCCCCTTCCACCATTGCCCTTCCCCATTCCCATGTTTGCCCCATAGGGCTCAATGGTAATGGGGAAGGCGGTAATCATGGTACTGCAAATTGCAGTACCGTAATTAGCTCCCTGGGTCCCTTTGCGGGTTGGTTTTTAACGCCTGCAAAAAGCAGACGTTAAATCCCCCAACCCGCAAAGGGAGCTCGTAGTAAGGCGGTAAGGATTTACTGGTAAATCCTTACCGCCATCCGCGTAATGAGGCCCAAAGTCTCCCAGTACTGACTGTTTTAAGGGCATGCCAGTTTCCCCATAAGAATTGAGCGAAAGCCCAGAGGTGTGCGGCGGAAGGCTGCGCTTCTCTGGCAAAGTCTAGATCAGGGTGTAAAACAGCAGCAAAAAGTTTGGGGGTTGCCACATAGAGGGAAAATTACAAACAATCATGAAATCTTTCCTAACAGTAGGTACATTAATTCACAATGTTTAGATAGTTGGTATATCCGTGCTCTGCACTAGGGGGTTGTACTTATTCCTTTATGATAGGGAGAATTCTCCTTCTAGGGCTAATTTCCCTCACCTAGTGATTCCCCCAGCAGCTTTGCTGGATTTCTGGAGTTTATTTTTTCCACCTGGTAAGAGTGTACATCCATTCTTACATGTGTTTTGGCCTATGTGTTTTTACTCATTGTGTGATCTTGGGCACTGGAGCACACCACTCCAAGTGCCCCTGTTCTTGTATGGGTTACACCATACCCTCAGTGTAGTAACCCAGGGTTGTCTTTAAGACTTCCCTCTGACTCCATTTCGCTGGGGCTGACTACTGTCCCCCAGAGAAAGGTAATGTTGCCATTTACTTTACATAGTCATTTTTACCACAGACCCAGTACACCCCATCTTACATGGAGTACTGGAAAGGGCAAATCTGTACCCCTTTTCTGTCTGTACTTCCCTGAGCATTGTTTCGCTCTTTTAACATTTAGACTTGGCTGGTGGTAGTGGTATCTACCCTAACGTTTGCACTGCGATTATATTAGATAATCGTGGTGCTGTTCTAGGCTATTACATTAGCCTCGAACATAAACCCGCTTGACCAAATCGTCTTTCTTTTGGCTCCTGTTGGGTTTATTCACCATTTCTTTTTGTTAAAGTCCTTCTTGTGTTTTACTTTGCGCGGCAAACTAGGTTCGCCTTCTTTGTTCACCGTCTTTTGGCGGCCTTCTGCAGGGAAGCCCTCCTCAAGGCGCCTGGGTGTCTAGGTGGGCTGAATGTGAGGGAGGGGTGTAGTCACCCCCTGCACAGGGTCTCTTAGGAAACCCAAGTCACACTTTGTCATGATTGGTTGAGGTGGTTGTCCCGGCTCGACAACCCCCCTGCTGCATGATTTACAGCCAGGCTGTGTGAATGGGGGTTTTGCACATAAAAGGCAGGTCTCTTGCGCTAGAAGTCAGAGTCGCCTCTGGAACTACAAGAAACCGAAGAGAAGCGGAGAGAATGACGGCTGCTGCAACTACCCCGTCCCGGTGAAGCCCTGCTGCAGTCCTGATCTATCTACCCTTCAACGACTGAGAGGAGATCCAGTCCGGAGTCTTCTTCCCTTGAGCCTAGTGGGGATAACCAGACCATCTTCTTCAGCCAGAGGTCTCCTGCGTGGTTGAAATCGCTGCACACTGCTGTAGTGTTAAGAATAGCCACCTGCCGAGTCCCTCCTGCTGTTGTTTAAGGAGCGCACCTTTTATTCGTTGTCGCTGCTGCCGGCTTCATCCCTGTGTGGTGCAGACCCCCTTCAGACGTCCTCCTTCACAACGAAGCTCCAGGAATCGTGTGTCTGCCGGAAACCAACAGGAACAACTGCCAGGGCACCAGCTGCATCATTGGAATACGGTACTGTGCTCTACTCGAGGAAACTGGGTGAATCCCTTTTCTTCTTCCTCAAGGCTCTTCCCTCCTTCTTATAACTTTTGCTTCCGAACATTGACAATATCAAAGTACTTTTGTACTACGCTGAATCGTGAACTGTCTAAAGGTGTGATCTTCGGCAACAGGTCTCCGATGTCACTTAACCCTGGCTCCGACCCTTTTTCTTTTGAACTCCTTTTTCTGAGTATTTCTCGATGCTGTCTGCCTTACCTAAATATTGCCTATGATTTTTGCCTCCAACTCCCTCTGGGTATCTCAGGTGCTAAGTGTGTTTTTGCCCCGGTAGCATTTCATGTCACGCATACACATTTATTGAGTAGACGGAACTGTCAAAAAGTGATCGCATCCGTATCCGTGGTATCGTGTTTGGTTCATAACACTGGTTCATTCAAACACAGGGTACTTACCTTGAGACATACTGTACAAAGTGAATTGGTTAGTTGTAGCATATTTAACGTGTGTTTTTGTTTAAAGTATAATAGAAGTGTTGTGTTTATAACTGATGGTTTAAAAATAAATGTACTTATATTTTTTACCTGAAACCTTGAGTCAGTGTTTGCTTGAGCCACAGTAATTGTGGTGCCTTTGTGTAATCACTGCTACTGCTCATATACTCTTGAGATAGGCCTGGCTGCTCTGCTACTGCTACCACTATAACTTAGTAGTACAGGCTTGTACCAAAGGTAAAACTTGTATTGCCACCAGTGGTCTTAATTGTGTGTAGTGGTCCCTAAGGGAACTGCACACGATTCTGCCTCATTTGTTCTCTTCATTTTGGATGCCCTTGTTGTTCTTTTAAAAGTCTCAATTATGTCTCTTTTCTTTTGTGTGAATAATAATTCTGTTCACACCAGGCTACTCTGAGTTCTATAGTTGGTAATATCACAAAGACATGTAAAACATAGGTTGTGAAGGTTATTTGAATAGGCCATCACACTTTTGATGAGCACATTAACAGGGCGATTATGGAATTAATGTGCGCTGAAATTTTCGGCGCAAAGGTGCGAAAGCGTGCGAATCGCAGTGCCATTGCGAAAATCGCAGCAAAACCCACGCACAGCGATTCATGGAAGTCAGTGCGCGTGTAAATCCCAGGATGTGCGCCAAAATTCTGCATGGCGCACGTTGGCGCACACGTCTCCAAACAGCGTTCGCTACGCGCACAGCGAAATCGCACATAGCGCGGCGCACACAACAAAAGTAGGAGGAACAGGGGGTGTGACACGCGGAATGGGGAACCATGCGTGAAAATGTGGGCATCACAGGGGAAGTATAGGAGGCAAATGCGCAGAACGCCCACACGCACGTTCAAAACACGTATTCATGGAATCGAACAGGGCTAATGCGTGCGCCAAAAAAAGATGCGCTAATCCGGAAACACGTACGCCAGCAAGAAGCAGGCGTACGTGGACCCGCGTAGCATAAAAGTGCGCGCAAACAACAAACAAACTCAGACGCCAGGATGAATATACCGTTCCTAGCAGCAGTGGTTGTGGGATACCGCAGGAGGAGGAGGAGGGTCAGGGACAGAATTTTCACACCCAGAACCAGCCTTTTTGGGATGCCTGATGACCAGGTGTATGGGAGGTACAGGTTTCCACCTCACATAATACTCGACCTGGTGAGTGAGTGGGAGGATGACCTCATATCACCCACCCTGTGCTCCCAAGCACTCAGCCCCCTGGAGAAGGTCCTCAATGTACTGCACTTCTT
Source organism: Ambystoma mexicanum (assembly GCF_040938575.1). Taxonomy (NCBI): domain Eukaryota; kingdom Metazoa; phylum Chordata; class Amphibia; order Caudata; family Ambystomatidae; genus Ambystoma; species Ambystoma mexicanum. The sequence continues at coordinate 822,515,242 of NC_090941.1, read as the reverse complement.
GGCCACTGGATCATTTCAGCAGACAAGTGCTATAGTGGGGGGATGTCACAGGCCACGCAGTCACGCTGCCTACACCAGGTCTTGGCCATCATGACTGCACGCCCATCAGTCCGCAGGCACATATACCTGCCCAGAACACCTGCAGAAAGGCAGGCTGCCATCCAGGATTTCTACGGGGTGGCACAATTCCCCAAAGTCCTAGGTGCCATTGATTGCACCCATGTGACTCTACGTCCCCCCAGGGCATCGGAGCACATCTATAGAAACCGCAAGCACTGGCATTCCATCAGCGTGCAGGTAGTATGTGATGCCAAGGGAATCATCACCTCAGTATATGCCAACTATCCAGGGTCCACCCACGACAGTTTTATTTACAGATGTCAACCCTAAACCGGGACCTAGAAGCTGGGCGGCATGGCGATACATGGCTGCTCGGTGAGTATAAATGCCACAGCACATGCATGCATGTCAGATACTGAGTAATGCCACAACCCCACTAATGATACCCCTCACCACCTCCTCAGGGGACAGCCAATTTGGAACCCCACCATGCCACCCGAGGTAAGATACAACACAGCCCACATTGCAACCCAGGGCATAGTGGAGCGCACATTCGGAGTGCTCAAGTCTTTTCCTCCCTTGACCGTTCTGGCGGGCAGCTGTTATACGTTCCCCAGTAGTGTGCAGGATCATAGTGGTAGCATGTGTCCTGCAAAACGTTGCAACACACCGGGGCCTGCCGGTGGACATGGTGGTGCCCCCACATCCCCAACCACATGCACGGCCGCTGCTCATGGTAGGGGAAAAGGCACAGGGTGAGGCAGCCCGTACGCAGCTGGTGGCTAATTACTTCACCTAAAATCATACCCCTGTGGAGTGCACACAGCCCTGGCACACACCAGCTGACAATCAATGATGATGACATAAGAGACAGTCAACTGTCACAACCATACCAGCCTGAGATTGGTCACCTGGAAGTGTTACATTGTGTGCATCCCTACCTACACAAACACCAAAAATGCTGTGTCATCAGAAGACACACTTCTATGCTGCTAAATTCATTACCCCCTTGCAAAATACAACATGACAACAGTGCCATGTCACCCAACCCCTCCCCAGCACCGCCACCCAACACACCATGGCATGTCATGCTATGTGAGAGCAAACAAAGCAATCCCCAAAACCTAACACAAGTGTCAAAAAGTACAGTGTCCCTTATGGAAACTGGCCAAACACAATATGCTCCCAGTAATGTAGAACTAACAACACACATGACCAAATACTTACCAACAATACAATGCAGCTACACAACATCAAACATAGCAAAAACATGACAGTAGTAAGTTAAAGTAGTGGTAGTCTTACAACCTGATTATGCCAGCACATCGACCCCTTCCAACTGTACAGTGTTGCTGCCACGCAAATGTGTAAGTGCACTGCTTACAACATGAACTCCATCTCCAAAGTAGACAGCCTTGTGAAGACATGAGGAATGAACCTGCAAATTAGAAGGAAGACATGGATGCACAAGCACATATCAATACACCATGCAGTGTACAATACAACAACAATATCCACTAGGAATGTATACACGGTATTGACTACAGACTGCCCACACAGCTCATGGGAGTCCAACATCACTGTGTAATTCACTGTCACTTGGGCACACCCTTTGCAAGCCCATGGAAACGGGAAGCAGGAGGGGTGTGTGTCTCACGAACCCAAGCATCTAACCCAAACTCAGGACAAGCCTGCATGGGCCCAGCCGGAATACAGTGGATGCCCACGGGAGCCACACAAATCAACACACTGTAATCAAAAATCAAAAATGGCCATGTGGGGGTCATGGGGGGAAGGGAGGCCACCCAGGAGGTCCGAGGACAGGGTGCGAACCAACAGCCACCTGTGTGGATGTTGGGAAAAAAACACATCCATGGGCTCATGGCCTGCACAGCTATGCCATTGTGGGAGAACTGCTGCTGTCGCGCTCATCACCCTCTGCTGCTGCATCAGGAGGTGGTGGTATATGGGAGGCAGCCCACGCAAAGCCCTGGTATGGTCCCCCATGGCAGCAAGCATGCAGGTGTGGAAGGTCTCGTTCTGGAGGATTATAGTGCGGAGATTCCCATGCACCACCTGACGTGATGCCCGGATCTCCTCCCGAGTTGCCTGCATCTCAGCTGAGAGTGAACGTGTGAGCCGCTCCAGCTGCTGTTCTCTCAAGTTAGTGGAAGCCTCAAGGTCAACAAGAGTCTTCCCGAGGTGATGGAGTTCTACCCTCGATTGGCGTAGAGTCTCCAATGCCGCCGTCGGTCCCTGTTGGACGTCAACATGTCTTCCCTGTGTGATTGGCAAATGGAGTCTGTTGCCTGCTGTAGTTGCTCCATCTGCTTTTCAGGGGGGACAATGGAAATGGCCACCCTCTCCATTGCTTGAGCCATCATCTCAACTGATGTTGCCTGTTGGGTTGCCATACCGTACATGGATTGTTCCCATACGGTATTGCCTGGTGGCATACGGCCACCGCGTCGGTGGGCACCACACCTGTTTGGGGCAAGGCGATCTGCGCCTTGCTGTGCCGGCACTGCCTGAGGCTGCAGGACTGCATCCCCCCTCTGATCTGCTGGCCCAGGAACAGGATCAGATGTTGTGGAGTGTGACCCTGCATCTGTAACCGCCAAAGGCGGACTTACCAACACTGACATCCCCATAGAGGGTTCTACCCCTGATGCAGGTTGGTTGGACAGAACAGAATCCCTGCCAAAAACAATTACATGCGACGGCACATAGGTCTCATCATTATCCGAATCAGCACCTGAATAGAGGCCTGGGGAGGTGCACCCAGATACACCCCTGGACAGAATGGTCTGCAGCAAGATTGGGTTCTCACCCACCACCACACCACGTCCCCCACTGCTGCCCGGTCGTGACTGAGATTCCAACTGGGTCTGCACCATCTCCTCAACTTCAACAGCATCAAGTGTGTCATCCCCTGCAAAAACATGAAAGACAACAAATGGAAGCAGGCATTAGCAACATAGCACACAAATTGGCTTGACAAGCTACAGAACCAGTACATGAGTTACACATGTCCCACATGACTATAACCCTCCCATGCATGCACTGTCACTGAGTTGGAAGGGGAGGCAAAAGGCAGACACTGATGACACCAAGATGGAAGAGCAACACATTTGCTGCATGCTGGGTAGCACTGCCATCACACATTGGCCTGTGATTGGCATGTCCAATACACATACATGACACATGCCATCAAACAGATGGCATGTACCATAGCCATGGTACATTCCACAAGTACATCCATATGTCAGTGAATGAGTACTGTCAGTCATCCATGTGAGATGGACATGATGAGATGAAAAATGCTACATAGTGTGACAAAGTATGCATGTGCCACACACTGCAACACATCCAGTGTACAATAATACAGTGATTGCAGGCTGATGTACACATCAACGGTTGCGCACTTCAACATGACAGGAAACAACTATCATGTTCCACATTCAAACAGGCCCCAAAAATGGATGTGATCAGGCCAATACTCAATCAGCCTGAATGGTCAAATCATTCACCTAACAAGGTAACACATTTGGGCCTATGTGGGGTTCATCAATGACAGAAGCATGTCACAAATGTGACAATAGGGCTGAGGAATGCGTAGCAAAAGTGGGAGAATTGAAACAATCAGCCTGAACGAACACTGAAAAATACAAACAATGTTGTTGCAAGATGCCACTTTAAGGGCAACTGCCATAATGTTGCGCTAAATTACTACTGTGGGCAGAAGGGATACTGTCACACCCAAATCCAAGGCTGCTGAATGTTTCGGATGAAGCACATGGGTGACCCATACCACTCAGGCACACACACCCTCACCTGGCACTCAATCAGAAACCGTCACCCAAACAACATACACATGCATTACACACACATGCATGGGCACTCACTGGAAAATGCATCATAATCAGGTAGTTCTCCCACACATTGGATCTGTTCCTCTGTGACGAAGGCACCAGCAACAGACTCATGTTCAGTGAGTTTGTTGTCCTCTTGTGGAGACCCACCGCCAGTCACCAGAGTAGCGGCATGATTTGAGGCCAGCTTGTTCTTTGCGCTGCGTTTCAGGACATTCCACCGCTTGTAGCAATCATCAGCTGTGCGTCTCACAAATCCAAGGGCACTTATGCGGTCAGCGATGATCTGCCAGTGTGCCTTACGTTGACCAGTTGTGGTCTTGGACCCTGCAGTCACCAGCATTTCGTGCCTATGTGCCGACACATAGGACACAAGTGCATCAAGTTCCGCGTCATTAAAGCAAGGCTTCCTTGACGTGCCAGAGTGTGTAGCCGTGTATGGGGTCTCAGCCTCTAGTGCCAGAGCACCCTTCTTCCTCTTCTTTAAAGGTGGAGCAGAGCCTGAGTGGCTTATGCCGCTCTGGTCAGTAGGGGCAGAATCACCAGTGGACTGGGTAGTAGGAGTGTGGGAATGCACAATGACCATAGGTCTTGATGCAGCCATTGGTTGCAGGGTAATGTTGGCAGGGGGAACGTCAGTTTGATGGACCTGGATTGACCCTGTCCTGGCTGGGAGAGTCAGAGCTGGGGCGGATGGAGCTCCAGCTGCCCCTGCAGCCTCCCCACCCTGCATACTTGGGGCAGCAGATGACATAGCTGCACAGATCCACGTGGCTTGGTGACAATAACTTGCACCGCCACATGTGGCCTAGACTTGCTGACGTGGAAGTCAGCCTGGGAGTCATCCTGTGCCAGGTCAGGTGCCACAATGGGCTGGTCCAACAGGGGCTGAGCTGGGATGGTGTCAGCCACGTTTCCCTCAACCATGGGGAGGGGGCATGGGTGTCCCTGATTGTTCCTCCTCACATGGGGGTATAGTGGCCCCCTGCAAATCCCGGCCACATCCCCTTCCGACCCACCACGCCTACCTTTTGAAGGTCGGCCACCTTTGCCTCCCTTACCACTTGGACGCCTCCCAACCATGGCACTGATGTCCTGGGCAATTGGGGGTGAAAGGGGTAGGATACTAGATGGAATTCGTACCCTAGTGCTCTAACAAGGCTGTCTGTGACCCCTGGGGGAAGATGACGGGTCACGCAACGCACAGGCAGCCCAAAATCAAAAATTAACGTGCACGCAACCCCTCGTAGACCATGTGCATGAAAAAATGAACCCGCACTACGCTGTGGCACCCAGAAACACAGAAATAAGCATATGCGTAATACATGCAGGCTACAATGACCGCTGAAGGGGAACGCGACACACGGGGCAAGCACAGTTGCTAAGTACGTGCGGAACTCACCGTCTGCCTGGAAAAAGAACATTAAAAATACGTGCGTGTGCGCGTTGGCAACACCCCTGCCAAAAGAAGAATTGTACGCTGTCTGAGGAGACAGGACAAAAGGAGAAGTGAACCCGGTTTGAGGAAACAGGCCCAACAAAAAATCAGAAAAGAGCTGTCAGAGGTAACATGGAGTATGGACTAGAAACACTGTGAAGTAATCACGTGTGAACCGACAAGAAGTACAGATTTCACCCACTCGCTCTACACAAAAATCACATACAAGGAAATGGCGTCCTACATGTAGCTTTTAAACAGGCCCACACTACACGTCAGATACGCGTTTACACGGGCCCTTTCCTCCAATTACACGCGACGACACTCGGACATGCAGTTGTTCCACGTGTGCTCTGTCATCACGTGCTATGAGTGAAATGGCCGCACGCGTAATGTAACTTACGCGCTTACGCACTAAGGGCCTTTGGTCCAATGAAATTGCGTGCGTGTGCTGACGCGCTTACACGCTAAGGCCCTTTCCTCGAATTACAAGCTGACGTGCAATTTTTTCACGTGCCAAATCACTCCGTATCAAGCTGGCCACGCAAAAATACACGGAAGACCACGCTCCTGCCCAGAAGTCCGAATTACTGCCCCCCAGAGCCCTGAGCATGCTCCCACCTGCTGCTGCCTGACTGCCTGCTGCCCACGTGCCCTGCCATTTGCTGCCTGCATGTCAGCCAGGGATGTAGTTGCTGTGACCACCCCTGCTGGAACCGAAGACTCCCGACTGGGATACCATCGCTCCACAGCCCAGCCCCAGGACCCAGTTGCCCACCCACTCCTGCCTCTGGGGTTGCCATGTCCAGCACAACACCATCTGGCAGCACTGGCAACCCCCAGCCAGAGAGGCAGAGGGCCACCAGCTTCACTGCCACCGAAGTTGGTGTCCTGGTGGAGCAAGTCCTGGGGCAGTATGATGCCCTCTTTGGAAGTTTGCGTGCCGACAATGAAGGACGGACCAGGATCTGGATGGACATCGTGACTGCCATCAACGCGGAGGGGGTGGCAGTCTGTGTTAGGAAAGATTTCGTAATTGTAGGTAATTTTCCTTCCATGTGGCAACCCCTAAACTTTTTGCTGTTGTTTTACACCTTGTTCTTGACTTTGCCAGAGAAGTGCAGCCTTCTGCCGCACTCCTCTGGGCTTTCGCTCCTTTCTTACGGGGAAACTGACATGCCCTTAAGACAGTCAGTACCGGGGAACGCTGTTTCCCGTAGTTTCCTTTATCATGTTGCGGCTTTAGTGCAACATGACACAAGAGGGCACTGTAAGCTAAGTTACAGCTCTCTTGGGTCTCTAGCCTTCTACAGACCCTAGATACTCTTTTAGGATGGTATTTGATCGGTGCAAGTCATTCAGGGACTGGAATGGTGGCAGCGATCGTTTTGTTTATTTTGAGCTCCTTTTGGCGTTCTGAGCACGTTTTTCGCACTGAACCCAAAATGGTGGCCTGGCTCCCAAAATGGCAGACCACGAGGCTCCTTTGTCCTGTCCACTGACCGTCTTGCTCCCTTCACCTTCCCCAGGTCGAGCGACCCGGGGCCTTCCTTATTTGGGCATGTACTTTCCCGCGAAACGTGGTTGCTTTCACTGGCTTCTACATGTCGTTTGTGTGCCTCCAGGGTGTGGGCTGGGATGTCTGGTCCCAATACACATCCTGGGTGCCAGAGAGTCTAGGGTGGTGTGAATGCCTGGGACCACCGTGGTCCGTGATTGGTCCACGTATGGTATGTGTGTTGATGAGCGGATCTCCCATTGGCTCCCCTCCGTTTTGGCGCGAAGGGAACCGTGGATAAGAGGGGGCTGGAAACACCACTACCATGTCGATCTCCTGAGTTCTCATGAACGAAGGAATACAGGAGCCAAGTATCCTGCAACCAAGAGGCTGGACCGAGGAATCGCTGGTGACCCGCTGAAGGAATCCTCCTTTGCACTGCTGTCGTCCTGTGAAACCCTTTCCTCCTTGGATCGAACCAGAAGGCCTGTACTGGTGCTTCGACCTTTGGAATAGCAGGAACAGCTATTCCCGGCGACTTCATCATCTCCTGCCAAGTAAGCCTTCGGAAGTGTCTCTGGGCCATCCAGTTGACTGACCAGCTTACAAGGGAGTCCTGCTCTGTAACCGCCGCCAGGTTGTGTTGTATTTCGAGTCCTTGTCACTCTCCCACGCTTCGTACACTTGGCGTTCCCAAGTCTGAAGGGAGGAGTGTACATTTGGCTTGAATACACACGGCCGCTCCGTTGACCTGCTCCGGCAACAAAACTGTGCTGGTTTCGTCGATTGGGACGTCTTTTTGCTCTACACGACTACGAGGCGTTCCCTGCTCTTCTGAACCTGCCAGCTGCTGAAACTAACGTGGAGAAGCCTGGGTCTGCTTGCTTCGGGGACCGGTGAGTAGTTTAGCTAGGATCTGGTCGCCCTCCTGCAGTATCCCATTGCTTTTCCCTGCTGTGTAAAAACAGCCCCCTTTTGGCCGTACTCGCGCTCTGCTTCTGCCCACTGTGGAGGCTGCGCTTGAGTTGCGGAACCTGTTCTCCTTCTGCTGTGCACTAACCCGAACTGCCTGACTTCCTACGAAGAGCTTCCCCTTTTGCCCGTTGGCACCGGCGTGGCAGGTACTTTGAGCACAAGGCTCCACTCTTCGCAGGGCTCGGACTTCCATCTAGTTAGGTGCCTCTGAAGGCGAACTGAGTCTAAAGCGTTATCGCACTGCCTGTTTTCCTTTCCTTTCAGGTGGACTACATATTTCGTGCTTTAAACGCTTGCGACTGTGTATTTGTATATATATTGTGTTGATATGGTATGTGTTGGTTTAATATTGTGATATTGTGATTTTCTCGCTACGGTCATTATTTTAAAGGCCTTGAAATAAATGTGTATCTATTTTTGATATAACAACTGTTTGGAGTAGTTTTGTAAGCGCTCTTGCTTTGTGTGCTCACTGCGGGCTTTCAGTCACCCTCACCCCTCTTGAGACCTAGTCTTGACAGCCGCGATCGCTACCTTGATTGGTCTGGCTTGTCCAGAGGTTACCCTGTTCCAAGTAATTAGGTTGGCCTTCTGAACTTCTGCGCCACCAGGACAAAGTTCAGAAATCCATCTTAACAAATTGGTGTACAGCGGTGGGATACGACTGAAGGTATCCAGTGTTGCGCTCGAACGAAGGCATTTCAGGTTATTCCAAACAGTGCACGTAGTGAATTGTTGTAGTATAACTTTAAAAAGGCCATAGTCCTATCAAACAGTATGGAAGCAAATACCTTGTTAACTTTAAATGCTTCCAAATCAGAAACGCTGAAAAAGATGTGTGCGGAGAGAGGTGTTTCCTCTCAAGGCACAAAATTGGAAATGATCCAGAGAATCGTGGCGTGGCAAGAAGCGCAGCTTGACGCTATAACTTCCGAGGACAGTGCAGAAGGTGGTGGGGCTGCTCTCACTGGTAGAACCGACTGTTCTGCCGCTGCACTGATCCATCGCGACCACGAGGACAGGGAGGATGTAATGCCTAATGTTTCCTCTGCCAGTGTTGATGGGGAGGCTATGCTTGAATTCAAGAAGCAAGAGCTGCGGTTTAGGCAGCAGGAGCTTGAATTCAGCATAGCCAAGCTAAAAATCGAACAGGCAGAAAAACAGAAAGACAGGGTTCACCAGTTGGAACTGGCCAAGCTTCAGGTTGCAAATGGATCCAAGGGTCCTAGACATGGGTCTGGGGCTTCCTCTCATCCACGGTTTCCGAAAGATCTGCTCAGTGTGTATGAAGAAAGGAATGACATTATGGACTGGCTGAATGCGTTTGAGTATGCATGCGAGGTTCAAGAAGTTGACAATGCTGATAAGATTGCGTGGTTGCTCAGTAGACTGCCCCATTCTGGCTGCAGTGCCATTATGGAAATGTCGAAGGCTGAGCGGGCTGATTTCGCAATGTTAAAGCAAACTCTCATTTTAAAGTTTGGGAAGACTCCGGCCCAATATTTAAAGCGTTTTCGAGAGTATAAGAAAAAGGAAGGTGGTACTTGGGTATCTTATGTCGCTGAATCTTTGAAAAACTTAACTGGCTGGGTCGAAGGTTATAAGGTTTCTACCTTCGAAGGCATGATCAATCTGGTCATGCTGGAACACATTTTTGCTTCTTCTTCCCCAGAGCTTAAGCAGCATTTGGCCGATTCGAAGGAGATAGATCCTAAGAAGCTGGCCATTGCAGCAGACTTATGGGTGTCACATCGAGTGTCCCATAAGGACAAAACTCATCCTGGTAAGCAGGAGGAAGGGAAAAAGTCCAAAGATATGGAGGGTGGGGAATCTGCTAAATCTTCTTCCCATAAGGGCCACAAAAAGAAAAACAAGGGTAAGACACAAGAGAACTCACAGGGTAGTGGAGGTCAGCCTCCGAAACAGAACTCTGGTTACAATAAGCCTCCCTACGTAAACAGACCCAATGGGGCTTGTTTTTCTTGTGGAGCAACTGACCATGTGAAGGGGGATCCCCGGTGTAAGGTTAGACCTTTGGGGGTCCACTCCGCTAATCTGGCCTTCTCCTCCTACGAGGAAGAAGAGATTACAGGAGCATCCTTCTCCTCAGACTCATTTCCCAGCGGAATAGAGGCTGAGGTAGTTTTAGTGTCCCTGGGTTCCTGGGAGCCTAAAGTCGCAGAGGCTTATGCTAGGATTCCGGATAATACCAAGCACTACTTTAAAGACAGTGTGCTGATCAATGGAGTGGATACTCCAGCTCTTAGGGATAGTGGGTGCAGTCGCACTGTAGTGGATTCTACCTTGGTAGACTCAGAGGAAGTTGCCAGAGCTACTCTGATGCCCACTAAGTTGGCTGACGGCCCCCTCCGCATGTTTCCCGTGATCCCTGTAAATCTTACTTTAAATGGTACAGCAGTCAGGATTCCAGTGAGCATTCAGAGAAACGTCCCGGGAAAGGTCTTGTTGGGTAATGATCTCAGAGCTTTAGGGCTCGTAGGAGACACTGCCGAAAGACCCTACACACGGTCTCAAGCACGGGCAGCATTGGCCAAGTCCAATACGCCGCCCCCGCCAAAGGGGAAACCCAAGGCGAAAGGAGTCTACAAGTCAAAACGAGGGAAAAAGAATATTCCCCCGAGCTTGCCTACCACTGCGGTGGAGGAAGTTGGTCAATCGCCCGGGCCTGACGAGGAGGTGGCGATGCCTGAAGTATTCGACCCCAACGATCATCCTGAACTAAAAGACTTGTTAGTTGAAGGAGGTCCTGATAGGGACGAATTCAGTAAAGGCCAACGTGAGTGCCCATCTCTGGAAGGCCTAAGGAGACAGGCCTGCTCCCAGCTTGAGGGTGAACCACCTGGGAAGCATAGGATTTATTGGGAAGGTGGACTCCTGTATAGTGAGCCCACAGAGTCTACAGAAGGAGACCATAGGAGGTTGGTGGTTCCCCTTGCTGTTAGGCCCTTCCTCCTGCAGTTGGCGCATGAAGTTCCCCTTGCTGGTCACCTTGGTATGAAGAGGACCAAGCAAAGGTTATCCATGCACTTCTACTGGCCCAAGATGGGGGTGCAAGTAGAAAGTCACTGCAGGAGTTGTGCCTCCTGCCAGTTGTCTGGTAAGGTTGGCGCGACAATCCAAGCTCCGTTGGTACCGCTCCCAGTTGTGGGGGTACCATTTGAAAGGGTAGGGATCGACATCGTTGGTCCCCTTGACCCGCAAACATCCTCGGGCAATAGGTTTATCCTGGTGCTGGTCGACCATGCAACCAGGTATCCTGAGGCCATCCCATTGAAGACTGTAACTGCCAAGTCAGTTGCAAAAGCTTTACTCGGCATATTTACTAGGGTTGGCTTCCCTAAAGAAGTTGTGTCAGATCGTGGCAGCAACTTTATGTCAAAGTATATGCAGGCTATGTGGAAAGAATGTGGGGTCACCTACAAGTTCTCTTCTGCATACCACCCCCAGACCAATGGTCTGGTGGAACGTTTCAACAGAACGTTAAAGAGCATGATTGGGGCTCTGGAGGAGCCCCAGAGAAGAAAATGGGATCTTCTTTTACCATGCCTACTGTTTGCCTACCGAGAGGTACCACAGGAGGGTGTTGGCTTCAGCCCCTTCGAACTTCTGTTCGGTCATCCCGTACGGGGACCCTTAGCCATCGTCAAAGAGGGATGGGAGATGCCCACTCCCCCTGTTACTACCAATGTAGTTGATTATGTGCTAGGGCTCAGAAAACGGATGGTACTTCTGATGGGCTTGGCTAGTGATAAATTGAAGGCAGGGCAAGCGCTGGTGAAACATTGGTACGACCAGAAAGCTTCCCTCATCAACTTTACACCTGGTCAGCAAGTCCTGATCATGAATCCAATAAGGCCTCACGCTTTACAGGACAAATGGTCAGGCCCTTACACAGTGGTGGAGCCCCTGGGTGAGGTGAACTATTTAGTGGACCTTGGAAGGCCTGGACAGGCTCCAAATGTGTTTCACGTGAATAGGCTGAAGGCTTTTGTCCCAAGAGTCGAAATCGCAGCACTGCTACTGGCTTCAGATGTCGAGGAAGAGGAGTCTGAACCTCTCCCCGACCTGTTCCACAGCGGTCCTTCAGATAGCTCCATTGAGGGTGTCCGAGTGGCCCCTCACCTGACTTCTGATCAACAGGCTGAGGTGAAAAGTTTGCTTAGGCAGTTTTCCCCCCTGTTCTCACAGTCGCCTGGTTTGACACCTTGGTGCAAACATAACATTGACACAGGAGACAGTGTACCTACCAAAAGTAGGGGATACAGGATGTCAGACAAAGTACGGTCTTATATTAAGACCGAGGTCAACAAGATGTTAGACCTTGGGGTGATTGAACCCTCTAGTAGTCCTTGGTCCAGCCCAGTGGTGTTGGTTCCAAAAGCAGGCACTTCTGAATTGAGGTTCTGCGTGGATTACAGGGCTCTGAATGCTGTCACCAAGACAGATGCACACCCCTTGCCTCGAACAGATGAGCTGGTGGATACTTTGGGTGCCTCCAAGTACCTCAGCACGTTTGACCTCACTGCTGGCTATTGGCAAATAGCTTTAGCAGAACATGCCAAGGAGAAGACAGCATTTTCTACTCCAGACGGCCTTTACCAATTCCGGGTAATGCCGTTCGGGTTGAAGAATGCACCTGCCACTTTCCAGAGGCTTGTGAATCATGTGTTGAATGGGTTGGACGAATTCTGTCTTGCATATCTGGACGATATAGCAGTTTTCAGTGCCACCTGGGAAGACCATGTGAAACACCTCGGGATTGTGCTCCAGGCTCTTCAGAAAGCCCACTTGACCATAAAGGCTAGTAAATGCCAGATTGGACAAGGCTCAGTGGTTTACCTTGGACATGAAGTAGGTGGAGGGAGGATACAGCCTCTACCCAGTAAAGTACAAGCAGTACAAGACTGGCCTACTCCCACTACGCAAACCCAAGTGAGAGCCTTCTTAGGACTCACAGGGTATTACCGCAATTTTGTGGCAGACTATGGCACCATAGCTGCCCCTCTGACTGCCCTCACAACTCCGAAGAAACCCAAGAAGGTAACTTGGACCGACGAGTGTGAGAAGGCCTTCAATGGCTTAAAAGACTCCTTGTGCCAGGCCCCTGTCCTAAGGGCCCCTGATTATCAAAGACATTTTATCGTGCAGACGGATGCCTCTGACACTGGGATAGGAGCTGTACTATCACAAGTAGATGAGAAGGGTAAGGAACACCCTATCGGTTTTATTAGTCGCCAGCTTAAGGACAGAGAGCTCAGATGGTCCACGGTAGAGAAAGAATGTTTCTCTGTTGTGTGGGCCCTAAGGAAGCTGAGGCCCTACCTCTATGGGACCCACTTCACTGTGCAAACTGACCATAAGCTGTTAAAGTGGCTAATGAACATGAAGGGGGAGAATCCAAAGTTGCTTAGGTGGTCCATAAGTCTACAAGGCTTCGACTTCACTATTGAGCATAGGCCAGGTGTCCAACATAGCAATGCTGATGGGTTGTCCAGAATGTTTAACCGACCTGAACAAGAGACTCATCCAGGGGTGGATTAGTTCCCCCTGTCCATAGTCTGGGAGGGGCGAGTGTTAGGAAAGATTTCGTAATTGTAGGTAATTTTCCTTCCATGTGGCAACCCCTAAACTTTTTGCTGTTGTTTTACACCTTGTTCTTGACTTTGCCAGAGAAGTGCAGCCTTCTGCCGCACTCCTCTGGGCTTTCGCTCCTTTCTTACGGGGAAACTGACATGCCCTTAAGACAGTCAGTACCGGGGAACGCTGTTTCCCGTAGTTTCCTTTATCATGTTGCGGCTTTAGTGCAACATGACACAAGAGGGCACTGTAAGCTAAGTTACAGCTCTCTTGGGTCTCTAGCCTTCTACAGACCCTAGATACTCTTTTAGGATGGTATTTGATCGGTGCAAGTCATTCAGGGACTGGAATGGTGGCAGCGATCGTTTTGTTTATTTTGAGCTCCTTTTGGCGTTCTGAGCACGTTTTTCGCACTGAACCCAAAATGGTGGCCTGGCTCCCAAAATGGCCAGACCACGAGGCTCCTTTGTCCTGTCCACTGACCGTCTTGCTCCCTTCACCTTCCCCAGGTCGAGCGACCCGGGGCCTTCCTTATTTGGGCATGTACTTTCCCGCGAAACGTGGTTGCTTTCGCGGGCTTCTACATGTCGTTTGTGTGCCTCCAGGGTGTGGGCTGGGATGTCTGGTCCCAATACACATCCTGGGTGCCAGAGAGTCTAGGGTGGTGTGAATGCCTGGGACCACCGTGGTCCGTGATTGGTCCACGTATGGTATGTGTGTTGATGAGCGGATCTCCCATTGGCTCCCCTCCGTTTTGGCGCGAAGGGAACCGTGGATAAGATGGGGCTGGAAACACCACTACCATGTCGATCTCCTGAGTTCTCACGAACGAAGGAATACAGGAGCCAAGTATCCTGCAACCAAGAGGCTGGACCGAGGAATCGCTGGTGACCCGCTGAAGGAATCCTCCTTTGCACTGCTGTCGTCCTGTGAAACCCTTTCCTCCTTGGATCGAACCAGAAGGCCTGTACTGGTGCTTCGACCTTTGGAATAGCAGGAACAGCTATTCCCGGCGACTTCATCATCTCCTGCCAAGTAAGCCTTCGGAAGTGTCTCTGGGCCATCCAGTTGACTGACCAGCTTACAAGGGAGTCCTGCTCTGTAACCGCCGCCAGGTTGTGTTGTATTTCGAGTCCTTGTCACTCTCCCACGCTTCGTACACTTGGCGTTCCCAAGTCTGAAGGGAGGAGTGTACATTTGGCTTGAATACACACGGCCGCTCCGTTGTCCTGCTGCGGCAACAAAACTGTGCTGGTTTCGTCGATTGGGACGTCTTTTTGCTCTACACGACTACGAGGCGTTCCCTGCTCTTCTGAACCTGCCAGCTGCTGAAACTAACGTGGAGAAGCCTGGGTCTGCTTGCTTCGGGGACCGGTGAGTAGTTTAGCTAGGATCTGGTCGCCCTCCTGCAGTATCCCATTACTTTTCCCTGCTGTGTAAAAACAGCCCCCTTTTGGCCGTACTCGCGCTCTGCTTCTGCCCACTGTGGAGGCTGCGCTTGAGTTGCGGAACCTGTTCTCCTTCTGCTGTGCACTAACCCGAACTGCCTGACTTCCTACGAAGAGCTTCCCCTTTTGCCCGTTGGCACCGGCGTGGCAGGTACTTTGAGCACAAGGCTCCACTCTTCGCAGGGCTCGGACTTCCATCTAGTTAGGTGCCTCTGAAGGCGAACTGAGTCTAAAGCGTTATCGCACTGCCTGTTTTCCTTTCCTTTCAGGTGGACTACATATTTCGTGCTTTAAACGCTTGCGACTGTGTATTTGTATATATATTGTGTTGATATGGTATGTGTTGGTTTAATATTGTGATATTGTGATTTTCTCGCTACGGTCATTATTTTAAAGGCCTTAAAATAAATGTGTATCTATTTTTGATATAACAACTGTTTGGAGTAGTTTTGTAAGCGCTCTTGCTTTGTGTGCTCACTGCGGGCTTTCAGTCACCCTCACCCCTCTTGAGACCTAGTCTTGACCGCCGCGATCGCTACCTTGATTGGTCTGGCTTGTCCAGAGGTTACCCTGTTCCAAGTAATTAGGTTGGCCTTCTGAACTTCTGCGCCACCAGGACAGAGTTCAGAAATCCGTCTTAACAGTCTGCGACTTACATCATGTCAAGAAGCGCTGGGAGGAATCAGGTCCAGGACCCTCAACAAGGCCCGGCGCCTCGCTAAGGCAGCGGATGCCACGGGGCGCCGGGGCCAGCTGTCAAACCAACAAATGAGGGTCCTGGAACGCATATGCCCAGTGCTCTACATCCAGATCCTTGAGAGGCAGACCCGTCTGGAGTAGACATGCATTTTGATAGTACGCTGTGCGTGTCGTGGTGTGCCAGTAGTGTGCAGGTTGCACATGTGTTTATGTAGGGCCATGTAGGGATGTGTATGAACATGGGCGTGAGGCTGCCACATGTGAGTCCTCTCAGTTGTGAGACACCTTGATGGTGTATGTGTTGGTAAGCATGCTGGGCAAATGCAGGTATATACATTGGCATGGTTGTGGCATGGATGGTGGTTCATAATGCATGTATCTGCACTGTGTACATGTGCATGTATATGTATCTGACAAGTGTGTAACTGTGATGCAACATGGATGCACATGACACTGATATGTAGAAGGATGAATGGCAGATGTGACATGTATGGCGATCTCATCACTGCAACAGTTGGAGGAGATGTAGACATGCATGTAAGTGTGGTGGTGTGTGTGCAGGTCTAGTGCACTCCTTGTGTTTCATGTGATGTCAGGCTCACCTTTGGCTGTTCATGCTGTTGTATGTGTATGGATGGTGCTGCCTGGTGCAATATTGCTGTTGAAATGTTCATGTGTGTGAGTTAAAATGACACGTGTGTCGTGGAGTGTGATGCCGTGTCTGTAGTTAAACAATGCCACTCATGTGCAACTGTCATGTGTGTATCAGTCCATTGTACAGTGCCCTGATGCCTGTGTTTTATCTCTCCCTGTCTGCAGCGTCAACTGAAGAAGAGGGCGAAGAGGGTGCTGTGGAGCACAGCAGCAGGGATCATCCCACCAGCCAGAGACAGAAGGCCCGGCTCCCCTTCCAAGTTGTCTTCTTGTCGGGGAGTGAGGATTCTGGTGCCGCGTCCCAGGCCGCAGCTGCCGAGGGAAGGTCCAAGAGGCGGAGGTCAAAGTTGGACTCCTCGGCAGCAGAAGGGGCAGCTGAAACCCCACAAGGTTCGACGGAGGAAGATGGCACGGAGTCATCCAGGTTGGTGGGGGGTTTGGTAGAGGAGGAGGCCATGCAAGGGATAGACACGGGGTCTGGAGGTGGGGATTCCACTGGTGCTAGTGGTGCAGTGCAGGGGCAGGGACAGGAGGCAGCACAGGCCACCGCGGAGGTGCCGGTGTGTAATCCTGTCCCTGATCCTGTGACTGCATCATCCCACACCAGCAGGGATGCCTACGTCCAGACCCGTTTTCAGGGAGGGGATCCGCTTACAACAACTGGCCTTCCTCTCCCTGCGGACGTGGCTATCCGGGACCGGGTTGAGCCTGTCCTGGGTGGGGTGACGTTGCATCAAGGGGCCATGCGAGGTGATCTGCAGTCTTTTCATGAGGAGACTGCACGTCATCTTGAATGGCTCGTTGACAGCGTCGACCTGCTGGGACAGCTCACCAGGGCCGGATTCCTCCGTTTGCTGGACCTTGTTCTGACCCCCTCCTCAACTGAACCCCCTATGCGCCAGTCGTGCTCCATGCCATTTTCCCACCCATGTATCACCTGGGTACCCTGTGGAGCTGCCTCTGACCCTGCGGCCAGGCTGGTGGAGGACACATCCCTGCCACAGTTGGGAGTCAGACGTCCAGCAGGGGTGGCCACATCAACAACTGCACCCCAGCCGGAGGAGGATGTGCAGGCAGCAAGAGCCAGGGCACAGGCAGAGGCACAGCAGCAGCAGCAACAAGGTGGGAGCCATGATGGCTCTGGGCCTTCGTCATCGGAGGGGCAGGCATCGTCCAGAGGGCAGGAGGACCCAGGACTGGAAGTGTCTTCCGTGTGGCAGCAGTTAGGCCATGCTATAGGAGTTCGATGATGCTCTGGCCCGGGACATCGAAAAGTGAGCCGTTGGACTAGCCCGCTGCCATTGTAAATAGTTTTTAGAGTTAGGTTTCCTTTACGTTTTCCTTTTATTTGTGGTCAATGGACAATGCCACACACATTTGTATATAGTTATATTTTTAGGTAGTTTCTTAGGTAGGTTTCATTTGTTTAGTTGGGCTCATGGACCCTTTACACCGTTGGACAATGGATTGATTTATTTTTGGGATTTTTGCACATGGATTAATGGATTTTTATTTTGGACAATGGATTGTATATATTTACATCATGGATTCATTTGGATTTTTTTTTTTCATTATGGACATGGCGTAATGTTTTTTTTTTCAGGACAATCTATTGTAAATAGTTGGACTATGGATTGATTTCGCATTTTTATTTATCATTATGAACATGAAACAATGGATATCTTTTTTTAACCTTTTTTTGGATTTGCGTTGGTGGAGGGAGAGTTGGCACTGTTTTTCTTTCACATTTTTTTGCATTGCTTATCATTTTCATTCACTCATCTTTTTCACATGCTTTTCATTTCATGTTTGATATTTTGGTATGCTTTCATTTCATGTATTTATTTATTTATGTACATAATACATTTTCATATTTTAGTAAAATGTATGGGATTTGCTCATTGGGTTGATGCATGTGAAATTTTGGGTTTACACAAGCAATGCCAACCAGTGTATGTGTGTGATGGACATGTGTTGATGTACATAGTTGAGTTTTGGTTTGTGTCTTGAGAAAGGCATGTCAGTGTGGGGTGCATTGGGAAATCATTGAGTCTCAAGAATGGGGTGGTGTGATGTGGTATTTTTTGGTGTAGAAGTGGGCCATGACTATGCATCTTTATTTTGTGTAGGGCGGACATGAGTGGGACATAAGTGTGGGCCTGCTGGCAGGTGCCCCACACTGCTGGGAGGTGGGAGTGCAGGGGCACATGAGTGGGGGCCTGCTGGCAGGTGCCCTGCACTGCTGGAGGGTGGGGGTGCAGGGGGACATGAGTGGGGGCCTGATAGCAGGTGCCCCTGACTGCTGGGGGGTGGGGGTGCAGGGGGACATGAGTGGGGGCCTGCTGGCAGGTGCCCCTGACTGCTGGGGGTGGGAGTGCAAAGGGAAATGAGTGGGACATGAGTGGAGGCCTGCTGGCAGGTGCCCCTTACTGCTGGGGGGTGGGAGTGCAGGGGGACATGAGTGGGGCCTGCTGGCAGGTGCCCCTGACTGCTGGGGGGTGGGGGTGCAAAGGGACATGAGTGGGACATGAGTGGGGGCCTGCTGGCAGGTGCCCCTGACTGCTGGGCGGTTGGGGTGCAGGAGGACATGAGTGGGGCATGAGTGGGGGCCTGATGGCAGGTGCCCCTGACTGCTGGGGGGTGGGGGAGCAAAGGGACAGGAGTGGGACATGAGTGGGGGCCTGCTGGCTGGTGCCCCTGACTGCTGGGGGGTGACGGTGCAGGGGGACATGAGTGGGGGCCTGCTGGCAGGTGCCCCTGACTCCTGGGGGGTGGGGGTGCAAAGGGACATGAGTGAGACATGAGTGGGGGCCTGCTTGCAGGTACCCCTGACTGCTGGGGGGTGGGGGTGTAGGGGGACATGAGTGGGGGCCTGCTGGCAGGTGCCCCTGACTGCTGGGGGGTGGGGGTGCAGGGGGCATGAGTGGGGGCCTGATGGCAGGTGCCCCTGAATGCTGGGGGGTGGGTGTGCAAAGGGATATGAGTGGGACATGAGTGGGGGCCTGCTGGCAGCTGCCCCTGACTGCTGGGGGGTGGGGGTGCAGGGGGACATGAGTGGGACATGAGTGGGGGCCTGCTGGCAGGTGTCCCTGACTGCTGGGGGCTGGGGGGCAGGGGGACATGAGTGGGGGCCTGATGGCAGGTGCCCCTGACTGCTGGGGGTTGGGGGTGCAAAGGGACATGAGTGGGACATGAGTGGGGGCCTTCTGGCAGGTGCCCCTGACTGCTGGGGGGTGGGGGGGCAAAGGGACATGAGTGGGTGATCAGTAGTGCAAGCTGACATGTGGCTTGGCTGGGGGGCATGCCCATGGTAGATGGGCTGCCTGCGGTATAAAACCAGGGTTCAGGGTAGTCCCCTGTGGTGTGGGCTGTCTGCAGGGGCTGTGGGGGGTGTAGAGGGAACACCTGGGAGGACCCACACTGCCAATTCATGTGTAGGACTCCCCGCGCACCCCCGAAATTCAGTACACCACTCTGACAGCAAAATCGCATGTGAAACTGCCCGCGCACCCCAGGGATACACGTACCCCACTTGCACAGGGCCAATCGCGTGTGAAACTTCCCGTGTACTCCCAAAATACACATACCCTGCTCAAATCGCATGTTAAACTTCCCTCGCACCCCAGTTATCCACATACCCCACTCGCACAGGGCCAATCGCGTGTGAAACTTCCCGCGCACCCCCAAAATACACGTACCCTGCTCAAGTCACGTGTGAAACTTCCCACGCACCCCAGGAATACACGTACCCCACTCACACAGGACCAATTGCCTGTGAAACTTCCCGCGCACCCCCGAAATACACATACCCTGCTCAAATCGCGTGTGAGACTTCCTGCGCACCCCAGTTATCCACGTACCCCACTCGCACAGGGCCAATCGCGTGTGAAACTTCCCGCGCAACCCCCAAAATACACGTACCCTGCTCAAATCGCATGTGAGACTTCCCGCGCACCTCAGTTATCCATGTACCCCACTCGCACAAGGCAATCGTGTGTGAAACTTCCCGCGCACCCCCAAAATACACGTACCCTGCTCAAATTGCGTATGAGACTTCCCGCGCAGCTCAGTTATGTACATACCCGACTCGCACAGGCCCAATCTTGTGTGAAACTTCCCGCGCACCCCCAAAGTACACGTACCCTGCTCAAGTCACGTGTGAAACTTCTCGCGCACCCCAGGAATACACATACCCACTCGCACAGGGCCAATCATGTGTGAAACTTCCCACGCACCCCCGAAATACACGTACCCTGCTCAAATCGCGTGTGAGACTTCCTGCGCACCCCAGTTATCCACGTACCCCACTCGCACAGGGCCAATCACGTGTGAAACTTCCCGCGCACCCCCGAAATACACGTACCCTGCTCAAATCGCGTGTGAGACTTCCCGCGCACCCCAGTTATCCACGAACCCCACTCACACAGGGCCAATTGAGTGTGAAACTTCCCACGCACCCCCAAAATACACATACCCTGCTCAAATCGCATGTGAGACTTCCTGCGCACCCCAGTTATCCACGTACCCCACTCGCACAGGGCTAATCATGTGTGAAACTTCCAGCGCACCCCCGAAATACACGTACCCTGCTCAAATCGTGTGTGAGACTTCACGCGAAAACCAGTTATCCACGTACCCCACTCGCACAGGGCCAATCGCGTGTGAAACTTCACACGAACCCCAGCAATACCTGTTCCCCGCTTGGCGTTTGCTGTTTGGCAGCCCTGTAAACTGGTCCAAGGTTAGGCGCAGCCTTTTGCGCTGGATTGGGGATTTTGATGGCTTTTCTTGTGCTAGGGGCATTCTTTGGGGCGTAACTGGCGCTGCTGCAGGGTCGCTGTGCCACTCTGCGCCACGGCTGGTTTGGAGACTAAAATCCATGAATACGCTGTGCACGGAAAAGGATTTTAGTGCACGCGGCTTGCGCAGACATTCGCACTGTGCGCCAGCCGCATGTGCCACTTGTGAGCGAAATTCTATGAATTACCCCCTAAATATTTCAAGTGTTTTGACATAATACTAGACTTATCATGCTCATATTGGTTTGATGTTTTTGTGTGATTCCTTTCATGAAATTGCTTCATGGATTTGTTAATAAAGGTGTTCTTAAACTATCTTTTCATATGTTTCAACATATACCCAGTACTACTGAGTACAGCGTTCTGTGTACCAACAGTCTAATGTCAATACATTATGTTATATCCTGTGTTCTGTAAGGAATCCTACAGATCCCTCACTGAAACTGTGCCTAAAGTCTCCTCCCAGGTGCCAGAGAAAGGCAGATGCTCCCTGATCCTGACCTTGGGGGTGGTGTACTGTGGGAGGATCACCTGGGAGGAGGTAAGGCCCAGGGTTTTGAGGAAATCCCATGGGATGAGACACAGTATGTATCCTTTAAAAAGGAACACCTTTCAAGATCGCCAACACAGGTAATGGCTTATTGCCATTACAGTGTATCTGAACCACATATACATCTGTGGCTCTGGGCACTAATATCATGAAACCTGAACAGACCCTAATAACAGAAACATTTGTTACGGTATCTCAGGATAAAAACCCTCCCAAAGGTATAATTTAAAAGGATCTAGCAATATTGCCATAAGTCAATTGTCTTCCTCCATAACAACAGTTAAGGTCACCATTTAATACGTTTAAAGGAAATAAATCTACCCTTAAAATTAAGAAATTGGCTAAAAGAACTAACATTGTTGTTGGGGACTACAAGCCCCATAATTTCATGGGTACTGCAACAAGGAAGAGGACTGAAGGTGCATGCTGTAACAGTAGTCAGGAATTTAAGCATAGAAGTCCACACCTGAAGGAACCTGGGAGGCATAAAAGGCCCCCTCAGGTGCAGACAATGAGAAGGAGCTGGAACTGTGACTGGAATGCGTGCAGTAATAGTAGAAGCAGAAAAAGGGAGGCACAGAGCTGGCAAACCAAGCGGAAGTGGGAGAAGCAGAGTGATGCCAAAACGCTGATGCAGAAGATTTCACCTGCTTTTTCTGAGAGGGCTCTGCTCCACCAAACTCTAAAGTGCAGCTGACTTTCCTCATGTGAGCCTGTTTGCTGTAGTTGCCATGCAGGGAATGTGTTAGAGACTGAGGCGAGGAGCTGTTGTAAAGCCATGGGTCTCAGAAGACAGAGGGGCTCCAGAATCGAGTAGTCGGACCAGAGACACCATCAGCAAGGAAGGGTGTGGGTCCCTGCAAAGCCGGAAGCAGAAGAAGTTGTGGCAGCAGTCGTGGAAGTTGTGAAACCCAGAGAACAAGGTTCACAGAAGGCAGTGAGTTAAACCTGCCATTCTGATTCCTTGTGCAAGCATAGCCTGCAACAGTATCCAGTTTCCTATTCATTTGCATATGGTTAGAAGTGAGCTGAAGTTATTAGTCAAATCTTTAATAAGGGAACAATGGAAATGTAGCACTTGCGTGTATCGGGTAATTCCAATTTACACACGGGAGGAGCAAACTCATTTAAAGACTGTAAACCTTATGAAGAAATGGTTCTGTGTCTCTCATTATGATGAGTAAATGTTGTGAAGGCCATTGCTGAACATTTAACGCTGTTAAGACCATTGTTAAACCTTAAACCTTTCAAAACTACAAAAAGAAGTGATCTTGTGTGCCTAATTGTGCTTTCCAAAGGAACACTGAACTCTATCCTTTATTTCACACAGGCATTCATTTCTTATAAAAGAAGTTAATCAGTTGAACATTGTAACTACAATTGAGGAAAAGAGCAAGCATTGCCCAAGCTAAGAGTCTCCCAATACTAAGAGTGACAACAGCCTTTCTCAGAGCCAAATAGCAAGCTAACTATTACTGTGAACCTACTAACAGTTCAAAGTTGCATTAGATAGAAGTGTGCAAGTATTACCTGGAGCCCAGAGAGTTGCACCAAGGCTTCTTGGTAAGTATTTTGCTAACAGTTGGCAGAGAGAATAAGGCAAAGTTGGCAAAGGGAAATGTGCTGCTGATGAATATTATTGAAGTTGTTGTTGCAGACAGACAAGAGAGGCAAAGAGGCTGCCCCTTTTTGAAGAGAGATATTCCGAGGATGAGTGCCTTGCATACTTAAAGGTGTTTGAAGTACTTTAAAGTGAATCTTGTCAAACCTGCCTTGAACCACAAATTACTGAAGCCGTAGTAGTATTTCAGTGTAATGAGGCTGTGCTGGTATATTTAGATGCCAATGGATGCAACAATACAAAATCAATTTGAAACGAAATGAAGTACTATGAGACAAAGAAGAATTCACTTGTGGTAAACCTGAATAGAAGTGAAGTTGTTGAAGTGGAAGCAGTGGCACTGTGAAGTCGTCCTGACCAATATACCCATTGTGAATTCTAATCTGGTGACTAATAACTTACTGACAGCTAACCAATAACTATGGTTCACTAATAATTGTAGGAGTTGCATTTCTTTTGGAACTGTGGTAAAGCATTGTGGCTGGAAATCACATTGGTGCTGTTCAGAGGAAGTGGAAAGTCCATATTTCATCAAGAGGAAAATATTTGATATTGTTCAACATTTTGTTAACAAAACCTTACTGTGACTTTGAAACATCAAGTACTGATTTGAGAACATCCTATCTAAAGGTTTCTTTCTTTTGTTGAACTTTGGAGTACAACTCACTGTGAATCCTGGGGAACCGAGGTAACCCAGGTTATTGAGAGGTTATCAAAGAACTGTGAATGTTGTTGCTGCTATTTTGAATTTTCATATATTTTCTTAGAATGTTTATGTTTAGTGTGAGGGCCAGACATTTTGTGTTAGAGTGTTCCCCTTTAGTTTGGGTTATGCTAGGAAACCCTGTGCAGAGTAGGGATAGCGAGGCACTTGATATCATTTATACTTTAATAAAATGGCATATTTTGCACAATCATCAAACAGTTAGCCGCCTTGCAATGCTGACCCCTCACAGTTCCCTTTGTCTTTGCCAGTAACCCGGTAGTTAACCTGTTGATGCCAGAAAGATTCTCCTCTCTGGTGCCCCTATTTTAGATTTCAATCATAACTGGCTCTTATCATATGTGTGGTACAACTAATGATATGATATGATGTGACATTTATAACGCATCGGCAGACAAGTGTTTCTAGGTGCAACAAGACAAGGAGAGGGAAACAAAGGGAAGACAAAATAACGATCTTACTTGGACTTGTGTCATTCAGATCATGCAAGTGCAGGAAAGGGGAGAAGTGACAGGCGGGAGGGCAAGGGGGAAGTGCAGTTAATTCACAAGTGCACCCAGCGGTTGGCTCATAAGTGCAGAGAGAAGGGACTGTAGGGTTGCATATACAGACCTTTAAGTGGTGGGGAGCCCGGGGGCAGTGCAATGGCAACTGGACATGGACAAGCCTGGGCCCGAGTTCAGAGGGTGACCAGGTGACCAGTGTTTGGAACAGTCAGGTGCATCAGCAAGGGAGAGGAAGAATGTGGAAGCAAAAAGGAAAGTCTTCAGTTGTTTCTGGAACCAGACATTGTTCTGCTCAAGTTTGAGAGAGGCATGGAGGCTGTTCCAGAGGGAAACCCCAGCAGAGAGCTCGAGAAGTAAAAAGTTTTGGAAGAGAAAGTTAGAGGAAGAGTGGTCCCAAGCCCCAGAAAACCTTATGGATGATGCAGAGGGTCTTGAACTTAATCCTTGCAGCCAACTGGAGCCAGTGAAGAGATTTCAAAGCTGGAGAGATAGGATCCCTGGGCTTGAGGCCAAGGACACGTCTTGCAGTCCTGTTCTGTATGACCTGCAACAGTCAAAGAGCAGATGCAAGAAGATTTAGAAAAAGGCTGTTGCAATAGTCCAGCCTAGAGAGGACCAGAGCTTTGGAGACAGTGAGCTTCGGGGAAAATGATTAAGGAAGAACACATCTGAGGAGGTGCAGCTGATAGTTTAACTTCTTATAAACATCAGAGATGTGAGGAGAGAAGGAGAGGGTGGAGTTGAAGATGACACCAAGGTTCTTAGCCTCACTGGAAGGAGCAGGAAGAGGGCCCAGAGTGGGCGACTAGAAAGAGAGAGCGGAAAAGAGGGAGTGGGTATCCCAATGAGGAGGATCTCAGGATTACTGGCATTAAAGCAGAGATCATTGGTGGCACACCATTCCTGAATTGAGGACAGACAATCTGATATGAGAGAAGAAGCTCAGGTGGCTGTGAGGAGCCTGAAAGAGAGCTGTCATCTGCATAACACTGAAAATTGAAGCAGAAAGTAGCGATGGAGTGGGCAAGGGGTGCCAGGTAGGGGTTGAAGAGCCAGGGTCAGAGGTTAGACCCAAGGGGAACACCACAAGTAGAGAAAGGGATAGACAAGAGGAAAGACCCCAGTTGGACCTGAGAGGGTTGTTTTTTGAGAAAGGAGTTCAACCAGGGCAGAGTCTGATCAGGAATATGAAGATTGTTGCGGCAGCGAGTGATCGGGATGGCATGGTGTACCATGTCAAAAGCAGAGGATAGATCAAGGAGAATGAGGACAGAAGGGAGATTAGAGTCAAGACTAGAGAGCAAGTCTTCACGGGTGTTCAGGAGAGCAGTTTCCATGCTTCTGGCAGCTATGAAGCCAGACTGATGGTCATGGAGGCAACCAACAAATTACATATGTAGATTAAGCCTGGGGATGGCCAGCCTTTCCAAGAGTTTGCCCAGGAAAGGAGTGATGGAGATCGGGAAATAATTAGCCACAGAGGTAGGATGGGCCAAGTGCTTTTTTAGAAAGGGGTGCACAAAAGAGTGCTTAAGGGGTGAGGGGAAGGTTCAAGTGGCAAAGGAATGATTGCAGAATTGCCAAGGCTGGAGCAAGGGTGTCAATGTGGTCCTTGATGGTTATGTATGAGCAGTAGAAACCTTCTTTGACAAGACTTTCATAGATCAGACTTGTCTAGAAACATTGTAAGGGGTGAACAGGGGAAAGGAGAAAAAAGGAGAAGGAAATGCGCCACAGATGGGACAGAAGTGGTAGAGTAAGAGACAGTGGACATGATGTCCTGAGTTTTAGTAGTGAAATGAGAGGCCAAGGGCGTGCATATGGCCTGGCAGAGGGACAGGAGAGGCAGAGACTGCAGCAGGATGTGCCAGCTCCTTTCAGATTTTGTAATGTTTACCATAGTTATTAGGTTCCACAGAGTTAGTTGTAGGCTCTCTTCTTAGAGAGGACAGAGAATCTGTACTGCCTTTCGAGCAGGTGGCAGACCAAGATATGCACTTGGATTTGGTCTTCAAGCGGATCCTCATGACAGGGGCAAGGGCATCCAGAGTCTAAGTGATAGAGAGATAAAGGTTGGAGAGGGCTGTGTCAGGGTTTGAGTCAGCCAGAGGTGCAGGAGGAGGATAGAAGGTAGCGGCAAAAGCCTCCACTGACACATGCTTCATGGGTTGGATGACAGAGAAGGTAGATGGCAGTGCTGGTGTTGGCTTGACCTGCGGAGAGAGAGATGGGAAGAAAGGAGACAATGATCACTCCAAGAGCGAGGAGTGTCGAGAGGGTTAGAGAAGGGGAGGTCTGAGGAGATCAGAATATCCAGGTGTGTTCTGCAGAGTGAGTCGGCCCAGAGAGAAGAATAGAGAAAGAGAGAGAGAATCACAGAGGTTGCAAAAGAGTCCTGAAGAAGGGCTGGTAGCATCCAGATGGATGTTCAAGTCTCAGAGGAGGAGAAGTTGAGAGGTAGAAGCTAGG
Organism: Ambystoma mexicanum; assembly: GCF_040938575.1. Classification (NCBI taxonomy): domain Eukaryota; kingdom Metazoa; phylum Chordata; class Amphibia; order Caudata; family Ambystomatidae; genus Ambystoma; species Ambystoma mexicanum. Next base: position 822,488,331 of record NC_090941.1, on the reverse strand, counting down.
AACGAGGAGGAGAGTTCAGCCCTCTCAGAGAGGAAGAGGGCAACCTGGCCAGGCGGCATGTAGATAGTGGCCACAGTGAGATAGAGGCCAGGAGTGATAGAGAGCCTGCAGACCAGGCATTCAAAGTAGGAGTAGTGCTGCATTGGAATGAGAGAATCAGGGAAAATCAAGGCTACATCCCCATCGGGATGGTTGGTTCTGGGTTCAGAGAGGATCTTGAAGCCATCAGGAAGGAGTTTGTCCAAACTTTTGACAGAGCTGGCCGTCAACCAAGTCTTGGTGATGCAGAGTACATCCAAATCAAGCTCATCCAGGAGACGGCAGATGTCAGAGGAACGTTTGACAGCTGAATGAGAGTGGAGAGTAGCAATGTGTAGAAGATTGCCACATTTGAAGGACTTCCGGAGAGGGGTACAGGCCAGAGGTACACCCTGTGGAAGTGTTGATGGTGCCCAAGGATGCCCAGAAGAGGAAGGAAGAGGAGGCAGGTTAGACAGAGAGGGTGAAGAGAGTGCCAGAGGGGTGGCAGAGGAGCGAGGCAACAGGGAGGCCAGAGAAGCAGCAAGGGGTGCCAAAGAGATGGCAGAGGAAGGGGTCTGCGGAGGAGCCAGAGAGGAGTAAGAAGGGATAGCAGGAGAGGAAAGGAAGTTGATAAGGTTCAGGAAGCATCATCAAAGTGGAGGAGATTAGTCGGAGGGCCCTGGACCAAGACAGTGCCATTTAAGTAGACATTAACGATGGAGGGCCTCCCACCGGGTGCCACCGTTAATGGGAGAAGAGGAAAAAAGAGAGAGAACAGAAACCATACGGGGGGTCAATAGGCCTGGATAGGGAATGACAAAGAGTATGTCAGTAAGGGTCTGTTTGGAGGAAGCACTGGTATAGGTATCAGTGATAGGGAGGCGTGGGTTGGAGACCAGGATGTCCCTTTTGAGCATCTTCCTGCCAAACTTAGTGAGAGGGATATGATAGAAAATCAGTTAGCAAGATAGGTGAGACAGAGAGCACCACACAGGGTGCAGGGAGGGACGAGGGAGGGAGTGAGATGAGAGCTCAGGCAGGGAAGGGGGGGAGGAGATCATGCAGTGAGGGGGCAGGCAGGATAGAGGCACAGGGGGGGACACAAAATGGTGGGGGGTACAGCAAAGAACAAAAACAACAGACTTACAAATCAAATGCAGTACAGGACCAAGGCAAAGCACAAAGCACAACAGGGAACCTAGAAGTGAAGAATGCAGGGAATTGCAATGTGATGCCACAAACATGGATAGCAACACAATATCAAGAACCATAGAGAGTAAACAGAAAGCCAATACAGTTAACAAGGCACTGGACATAACAGAAACCTGGAAGAAGAATGCAGGCAATGCAAAGTAATGCCAGTATGGCTGAGATGCGAGTGGAAGGAAGGGAAATGCAGGTGGGGGGAACACAACAGGATGTGGAGACCTATGATGTGAGGGTGCGTGCGCATCTAGAGAAGCAAGGGAGCACACGGGCAAGTTGTGGGCTATGTATTTGAGCACAGCACAATACAACACACCCAGATTCATCTTTCCCAAAAGGGGGCAACAAGTCTAGGTTTTTTAGCAGAACACAATACAACACACCCAGATTCGACATTCCGAAAAGGGCAAAAAGGCTACATTTTGAAGCACAGAAAAATACAACACATCCATATTCAACTTACCTGATCCGTCGCAGCAGGTGAACGGCTGCAGGCCAGGTGCTACCATGGCAGACATCGGCAGACACCACTGGAGCTGTCCTTAGCCTCTAGTCCTTGGCCCCTTGGAATTGCAGGGGTTGCATTGGGTGGCTTGTTAAATGACCTGCCTATCAATGGATAGCACAGTGGTAGGGCCAACAAACAACGAAGCATCCAGGATAAAGAGAGGGGGGATCGGGCACGCACATGATGCAGCGCAAGAACATCACTTTTACAAATGCACATAAAAACATACTGTGCCACAGAGCACCTGTTCTCACTGCAGCACCAGAGAGGTTGACATTGGTGTTGCCTGATGGTGGTGGGGATGGCCTGTAGGGACTGAGAGAGAAAACACATATTGGTACATGCTTACCTGCTGTCTGAGCATGGGGTTCAGGCCCTGAGTCCCCCTGGCCCGAACACACCCAAATAGGAATTGCCCTTTTATTCGTCTGCCCTTCGCTTCGGACACCAGGGCGAGAGGCACCCTTCATATAACAGTTGAGAGCAGAAATGAAGAGGCAGGGCTGATAAGGTGGGTGGTGTTTACGCCAGGTGAACTAGATATACTTGAACCTGCTCCCCAACTGCTAAGGAAAAGAGACTGGAGGTTTGCTTAAGTAGGGAAAAATAGCAGCAACTAGGAAGGCACCAACAGTGTAAAGTGATTGACAGGTGGGAGGGGTTTATGCCCGGTGGACTAGATCCACTTGAACCTGCTCCCCAACTGCTAAGGAAAAGAGGCTGGAGGTTTGCTTAAGTAGGGAAAAATAGCGGCAACTAGGAAGGCACCAACAGCGTAAAGTGATTGACAGGTGGGAGGGGTTTAGGCCAGGTGACCTAGATCAACTTGCACCTGCTCCCCAACTGCCCTAATGGTGTAGAATATTGTATAGCAAGGTTGCACACTTTGGTGACATTTGAAGATGGTTTCACTACTTTAGCAATTAAATTGTCACATTATATTGATATGCTGCAATTAGGCACTTATAGTCAGTCTATAATACCAACCCTTGTTATATTGACTGGGCATAGTACCACTCTTTATGCAAAGAGTTATAGATGTTAAATGTTCTCTTAGATATTTGTATTCATTTAGAACACAATGCTTTTCTTAGCTAAAAAATACAGAGGATCATTTTAAATCTGAGTGTCATAGCAAGGAGTAAAAACAAGGTAGAAAGCGTGTTACCTTTTACAAAGGTTGTGCTGGTGGAGTAGGAGACTGGATGAGAAATAAGTTTCTGCCTCATACTTCCCACTCGTCCTGCATAACCTCTCCATTATACATCAAATGACATTGTCATGCAAAGTAAGGGATACATTTGAAATCCGCCTGCAACTGGCACCTGCTAAAAGCACTAGGATCCATAGGAATGTGTTGTAACTGCCATCTTCTAACTGCTCAGTTGTCAGCATGCACAGCTGAGACACCACACTCACACAATCTGTCTATAAAACACACAATAAATCAAATGACACAACCCGAGCACCATGAATAATGTATCAAGACACCCTGTAACTTTTACAATTTTCATTTGTAAATGAACTTACCAATTGCAAAACATCAACATCGAATAGCGATACAAATAGTCATGTAAATATAATACTGTACAAATAAGCAACAAGAGAGAAATTTCAACATGAACTCAGCTCAATGACACAATGTGAGTTTCACCCACTTCGACCTTTGGTTGTGAATATCTGGCAAGTATCTACCATGCTTAGTATAAAATGCAATTTCTCCAAATGACATTTGAAAGGTGCTGAATTCTTTTACATAAAAATAAAACTTCCCTGGCTGTCTCAGAATATATTCTCACACGTGTGCCTCCCTTATCACAGATATACTCACATCAAATATGAGCACGGTTTCTGCTCTGTTTCACGGGCAATGCTCCTTTGTTGTCCTGCCAGCATGCAGCAGTATCGCAACTCCCGCACTCAGGCAATTCAGATAGAAGGCCACAACGTCTCTCCTACTACAGATCGTCTTCTCAGTCTGCTGTCTATGAGAATCTTGCCTCTCTACACTGCACAATCCCAGCCAGTCATTCGCTCCTCTGTCAGCAGAAATCACGTTCTTCTCTTAATCACATCTACCCCCACCACTTCTGTTTCCTGAATGTATATGCCAGCCCTGTCACTCTAACTAAAACCTGCCTTTTTCTTGACGTATACACATCATATGAGCTGGTTTCTCTGGCAGCATAACTTTATGAAAAGATTTGCAACAATCTTTTCCTCTGGTACAATGGCACAATTCACCAGAGCACATATTTTGCTTCACAGTTTGTGCAATGAAATAGCAGCTAATGCACTCTGCCTGCACGTTTTAACCCACTGCAGAACAGAACATTACTTTTAGCATGTCAGCATGTCATCTCTCAAGCATTTTGCACTGCTTTGTTAAAGGTAAATGATCAATTAATGGGAAAGTGTTAGTGGGTTAGTTTGGGTTAATATGTATACACAGTGCAAACTGGACAGATTACCTATTCACCCTAAAGTGGATTTTAAAGCGTGAATGTGCACTTGCATTTGCTGTCTGTAGTACAGCCATTTGATGTTTGTATTCAGTTTACTGCTTCCTCTAAATATAATGTCACTTGCTGCCCCTCATATACAGTATCCCTACCTCTCTTCTCCGACACTGCCATGAATAAATACAATAACATAAATAAGGGATGTTGTGAAATTAATAATATACTTAACTCTTTATTTTATCAGGAACATGTCTTGAGTTTGGCTCCCATATTTGTGTGTTTAATTTGAGAGATATGTGGTACAATAATGTTTAAAACACAAAAATAATTTGGGTCTTTTGTCATTATTTAGCCATTTGGTATTAAATATGACTAGGGGTGTTCCCAATAGTAGATTTAAGTATTCAGCCCAATACAGAAAAGTTTGACAAGTATTCAGGTGAAACTGAATATGGAGCCGGATAGTTGCCTTTTTAATGAATAAAGTTATGTTCACAAGAGCACTTTGTAAATTAAAAACAGACTTTAACATTTGCATACCGATTCTTTCTGCATTTCTTGTCTTTGTTGTCCATGGAAGATGTTTGTGCAACCCATGAAAAGAATACATTATCAGAAAATAAACTGTTCAATAACTGCACAGTTTGAATATTTGAGCATTCATATGTGTTGCTTGTTGGGAAGTGCCAAAGTAAGTAAGACAATCCCAGATGTATTATATGTATGTATGCAATCACTGAAGGAGACTGGGATGTGTCTATATTTTTAAATGTTCCTTTTGGGCCTGTTCATCGTTAGCCTTCTGGCTCCAGCAAGGCACTGAAGCACAAAGGGAGTGTTTACATTTCTGAGCACCCTGCTGACTGCTGAAGTGCTATTAAATACAAAACTTTGGGATGCGAAAGCTATGCTTTAAACCTGTGGTACTGAATGGGGATGAGACATTTGAACAATGTATTATTTTTAATTTATGTTGTATTGTGATTTTGGTTACCAAAACAACCTTACATAAAAGACTCACATTTATACAGAATTATACAAAAGTAAATAGAAAATATACAATTCCCACTATAAAAAAACAGAAGCAAGTTTCACTGTATAAGAGCAGAAACACATAATAAAAATTGATATGAAGCTAAAATAAGTGAAACTATATGACCCCGCATTAACAGAGACCAGAATAGGTCAATAGAGAAATCAAATTCCCTTGGAGCGTTTTGTTTGAAACATCTTTCTCTATTTTCCCACAGGTAATGACAGATAGTGACCCAATTCATACTATGACAGAACCTGCAGTGGATGTTATCAAGTAGGGGCCGCTGACCTCACCACTGTATTACTGGTTGAGGCGAAAGCTTAGATAAACCTTACGAAATTTAGCATATTCAGTATATGTACCATACAGACAAATTGCATCAACTGTTTACACTCGGTCTAGTTTGTACAATTTAGCCTTTAAATATCCAGGTTGATGTACTCATTTCTCTTCAGTTCCACCAATGGAAATCAGAATATCCTTCATTATTTGAATAAAGGAATTCTCGGAGGGAACTGTGGCTTCTTAGGTGATACTAGACATATCCATATATAGATTATTGGGTCGTGGACATAGGATCCTAGAATACAAAGCCAGCATATGACAAGTATAATGGGCCTTGAGCGAGATAAGGCAGCATTCATGCCTAATGATGCAGTTAGGAATAATGATAGAAAGACCCAAGACCAGTTCACAGTTTACCTTGTACAACATTAAGATAATCCCCCCATGTCCAGTAGGCAGACATCGAATCCATACAATATCACAGGCTCAACCTTAGCCAAGTAGTAGTGCCAAATTGGTAAAACAGAAAACTTGCACACCCTTCTGTACAGACATTTCATTTGAGAGGTCAGGGGAAAGGGCGTACTCTGCAGCCCGCAAATCTTTATTACGAGTATTAGAAGTGCAAGTACAGTGGCGTTGAGTGGAGTGTCCATGTTTTTCCTAAGCCCAACCTGGAATTTCGAGAAAATACCCAGTTGCCTAATATGATGGTCAAGGTCCTCAAGGAGAAGGATAGAAAACACCTTGCAGGTGGCATCAATGAGGGTAATAGGTTTATAATTTGCAGAGTCAGCAGGATCTCCCTTCTTATAGATAGGCATAGTGAGCAACGGAACCCACAATGATGGGATAAGATGGTACGCAAATATTGCATCAAAGAAGGGCGTTCAAATTGTCTCCCATTAGAAGGAGAGCTCTTAAGTACAAATGGTGGGATACCATCTGGATCAGGGGCCCTCAATGGTTTGAGGCTTTCAATAGCCCAGATAATATCAGACACCTCCCCTTGGCACCCCCTCCATTCCATTGGTCCCACATTTAGGCCCTCACAGGTGATCTGGTCTACCAGAGGTGAGTATTTAGCCTCAAAGAAAGCCACTCAAATGGTCTCAGAGATGACAGAATCCATAGTTGGGATTTGCTCCCCACAAAAAGAGTTCAGGTTCACCCAAAACGTTGCCTCCTTACCCACACATAGGCTATCCAGCATGCAACGATTATCTTGTTCGTAAGATTGGATAGATAGGGATTTGGCAAGATTTGTATGAGTCTGTGCAGCTGACAAACCATGCAGAAAGGGATCAGGTTGCTGGCATCGAAGTAGAAAGAATTCCGAAGGCTGTGTCTGTGAGCTGTGAGATAAAAGTTCTGTCAGCAAGAGATTCATAATTCGCCTGCCTTGGTGAGTTAGGTGCTAAGTGAGGGGTGCGCAAAACAAACTGAATGGGAGATGATGTCATTGTTGGCAGAGAGTGTAGAGAGATAGAGTTATAAACAAATAAATGTTTCACGTTTCTCTCTGCATTTCTACACTGGGTAAGAAAGCATTGGACGCCAAGTTCATTTTTTGCGATTTGCCTATGTTTGTTTCTTTTCTGTTTTCATCTTTTAAAGGCTTGACGTGACCAATGTGGTAAGCACAAATAATTGTAACATCCTATAATGTAACTTTGTTTATGATGGTTGTGTAATACATAGCGTACCGAAATAAGACTGGGATTTTGTGTTTCATTTCATGCATATGCTGGTCACTGTTTCAAGTGTATGGATGTGTTTTCTCTGCATGCTGAAGAGAAGACAGTGCCCCAGAGCACAAAGGTTACTGAATGTAAATAAGCCAGTAACATGAATTACATGTAATAAGTTGCATTCTGAATAAACTCACTGGGTTCCCTAAAGGTGTGCTAGGTGCACGGAGTACCTGCAGTCAGCCAAAGGTGGGTCACAATTGTAATGAGGGAGAGTTTGTTCTATGATAGGGCGGTTGTACAAAAATATATGCTCAGAACTATACCACAAAAATAAGATAATTTTAAAATACCACCAAAATAAGATACCACTAAAGATTACAGCCAATATAAGCTAACACTATATTATCACCAACATAGGGTAATACTGAACTACCTCTCATGGTAAGGCCAGTTTACTGCCAAAATTCCGCCAAAATACAGCAGTAAGAAAATACCACCAAATCCAGAATCTCCCCCAAAAGACAAAACATCCTACAGTCCACACGGGTCAAAAAACCACATCTAGCTCCCAGGGTGATAGTAACCTAGACATAGTCAATCCTCGATCGAGAATTCCCCCTATGACATTCATATGCTAGTTCAGCAGTGGTCAGATCCTCCAGTAGGAACATACCCCATTCGCTCAGGAAGGAATCCCATTCAAAACCTCTTTTCATGTTCAAGGACTGGAGGTGTACTCCACAATTTGAGTTGTTCAGCAATGCACACTTGTCACAATTTGAATTGAAATCCCCAGCTAGAATAATATAAGCCCCATTGGCATACCAATCCTTGAGTAGTTGTCCTAAGCAGTTGGTTACATCCTCAAGAGTCACCCTGGCAGGATTCAAATACAGATTCACCACAAGGTACGCCCCCTCACACCCGGTGTGAGTCATTTTAACAGCAATCAGCCATTCTCATTAAAAAAAGAACTCAGACGCCAATTTGAGTCGTAGGTCAATGGCCACTGCAAGCCTTGGATGTCCCAAACCGAAAAACAAATAACTGGTCTGGTAAAGGTCTAGTAGCCATCTAAGTCAAAGTGTGCAATAGACAACATTTCCTGTCTTTTCATTAATAAATGGCATTTTTCTTTCTTTTTCGGGTAGGGCATGTTTTGAATGTTTTGGGGGTATGGTAAAAGACACCACACAAAAATATACAGGGAATTCCGAGTCCTCCATGGCTCTCAGCTGACCCTACAGGGAATGGACAGTGCTGATTTTCAGTTCTTTAATTATCATGTGCATATTTATTTTACATATTTGTTTCACTTGCACATCTATATGGAAGAATGTTTCCTTTTATTTATTACACAAATATCCCTCTTTTCTAACTGCAATGTTGGGAGGAATATTTCTCCCACAGATTGGGGCATTTTGGATAACAAAAATACAGCCATGTTCTTTAGCAACATCTGTCACTTTTATTCAACTGAAAGGGACTCATTTTGGCAACATTAGACAGTTGGAGTGCAGGAACTGTACCCTATGTTTCTATATTACAAGCACATCTCTTCCACAGGCGCATTTGCCACTGAACCATTTTACCTGCTGTATAACCTTTGCCTGCAAGCTGCATACAGTCCTTTGCTGTAGGCACACTACCTCTTGAGCTATTCAACTGAGGCTTTGGAACAAGAAAAAACACACTTTAACATGAATCCACTTAATTATATTGAATTGATGGCATCAGAACCTGTAACTTTCTGATTTCTCACACATGTCCCCAGCAAATCAATACGCGCCTTAAGAAAATTAAATTTTCCAATATCGACTTTCAGAACTATTGTTCCAGCTCAATGGATTTCAGTTGCAAAATACTGGGGAGACCAGAGATACATTCAATATATTTTCTGCCTAATCACGAGTCTAGCGGTAACCCTTAAATGTGGCAGTAACGCTATTACCGCCACATTTAAGGGTACGCCAAATCACAGGTTTGGCTGCATTTACCCCCAGCTCTGAGTTGATTTGCCAATTTCCACCACAATTACAGCACAGTAATACCGCAGATGGTAGTTACGTTGAAAATTTGGGGAATGGGGAATTCCCAAATGGGCCCAATAGGGAATGGGGAAATGCCGTTCCACCAAACCCAGGATCCGATGCTAATACCTCCAGGGGGTTTGACGGTAACGCTATTAGCCTTGGCAGTATCCCGACTGTAATACAGGCAGGATACCGCCCAACTCTTGAGGAGGCCCTTAGAATTTAGTATCAGCTCTCCCCTCCCCAGCAAACCACCCAATGAAAGTCTGTATGTCCAGCACATGAAGGGCAGGGACTTAGTTTGCAATTTCACATCTTTACTCTGCCTATATTCAGTCAAAAAAGTAACAGCAGCATTTGTTTAATTATCATTTTAAAGGATAAACACAACATGCCTAAATGTTTCCAGGCGCATAGTCAAAGCAGTACCTAATGTATTTTGAAGGTGAAACTATTCGGCTTCAAGTGATCATTTATAAAGTATTCGGCTGAACCCGAATATCTACATTTTAGTCAGAATTTGGCCAAATACTTACTCAACACCGAATTTTGGTGCACCCCTAAATACGACTCATGTCTACGAAGAAGTTAGATACTTGACTTGTACCCAAGAACATTCAATGTTTTATTTCTTAAACATTTTGGGCAGAAATTGCTTTTATAACATTCACTGTGACATTTCTGAAGTCTAACAAAAAGCTAACATGAACAAAAAAGTGCCGGTAGGAAAAGTTGTTTAATTATCCAAGGTGCACAGTTTCAACGATATGAACACATTAAAATCACATCCAGGCCTCACAACTTCCTTGTTGAACTGTCCCCAAACAGTTGAAGTCAGGAAAGAAATAGACAAACACCACACAGCTCCTCCACATGTGCCTGTGCACACATACCACCAAACCTGAAAGTTGTCAGAACATGTAATGTTGTGTGTTTTTTTTTCAATTATCAACACAAGTAGAAGTACATATCCTCAATCTCTTCAGGCAACTCTAGCATGAGTAGCGTAACTCCCTGGAAGTATGCAACTACTACAGAACAATTCCCGACCATCCTTTACAAACCCATTGACAAATGTACTCTTTAAGGACAAACACATATTGCTTTAAGGTCTTCCCACATCTGATGCAATCAACATTCTTCAATACAAAACTGCGTTTTTTTCTGGCATGAAAAAAGGGATGTTTATTTCCTTATTTATGTCCTTTGTTATGTGCGAGGGTTAAAGTAAACACAAAAAAGTGGATACATATATTGGGCCTCATTCCAAGTCCGGCGGTAACCGAGCCGGAAAAACCGGACTTGGAATGAATTACCGGCTCCATGATTGCCGCAATTAACGGGGCATTATATCCCTGGTGGTCTGGTAATTCTGGAGCCGGCATTGCTTTACTCACCATGCCCGTGTAGTCCCATAGGAATCCACAGGAATGGGGCCATGAAATACTGGCACCATGCAGTAATGGTGCTGGTGTTTACACGTCCGTCTGCGGCCGGTGGTGTTACGACCGCCAGGGCAGACCTGGTGGGTGTAACACCATCAGCCGCAGAACTCGTAGTTAGCTGGTCCAGAAACGGTGCCAGTACGGTTTTACCAGCACCGTTAAATCCAGACCCTTTTTTTTAAAAAGACGTATCTAATTAGATGTTGCTGGTTGAAATTCAGCTAAGACCATCCACTATTAGGCTGATCATTAAACAATACATCTACGGTCCTTTTCCGAAATACCTACTCTTCACTCTCATGCCCCATTTCTAAGAGAAGACTCTCCTTACGTGCATGTGACAGGTTTGCAAAGCTTCTTTATAGAGGCCTTGTATCCCCGTAGTTTGTGGGTGCTGTTGCGATTCAGGGCCCGAGGCTCAGTCGAGACAATTCCACAGAAAACATGATGTGATGCAGACACAATACGAGACAGCACGGTGTTGAATTGTTGTTGCATATTTGCAATGTTCATATTTATAATGCGGGTAGAAAGCTATGCATGCCAGCTACAGTTCCTATGCAATAAGGCTTTTAGAGTCGTGTGACAGATTGGTTCATTTTCTTCGGGAATGAAGTTCCGATGTGGTTGTTACAAATGCTAAGGAATATTTCAACATAAAACACACTGGGAATGGAGAGAAAAACAAAAATATGTTACGTTTCTCCCAGAGCAAATACATACCTCAGTGGAAAATATAATTTAGATTCATGGCACCAGAGTGAAGGCGGTCTTGATGCCAAAGACAGAGCGGCAACAGTGCATTGATCTGCATCACTAATAAGCAAACAATTCAAAGTGGCTATTTTGTCATTGTAAATAATGAAGGCACACTAGAGTGCATTGAGATAACAATGTGCTTGCTTTTGATCATAGAGGTACTAATTATAAATACATGATAATGTTTACTTTGATTTGCAACATTATGATACACGATAATGGGATGTTAGCATTTGCTTGAAAACTAATATGTACTCAGAGAAATCATATTAGAAAACTATAAGTATGGTTTAACGCATTTCATTTCCTGTTGACAGAAAACAAGCAGGATTCTGCTTCTTCGTTGCTGATGCAGGACTGAGTGGGGTTGGAGGATATGAAACGAGGGTCTAGGCATCAGGGCATCGATTTCACATGGCCGACATCCTTCAATAAGTTAGTTCAGTGTCTGGCTGCGTAGGAGGAAGCGAGAAGACTGCGTTGTAACGTATACGACCGCCGCCACGTGATCCAACCAGGATGCGAACATGATGTATATGAATGGATATAAGAAACCCGCCTTCCGCAATGCGTGACCAGTTATCATCATGACACTGGAGTCCAGGGCGTTCTTCTGCAGGCAGGGCTCGATGATTCTTCCACTCAGCGCAGTGCACATAAGTGCACCCGTTGGTGCAGCGAGATCCCACCACTTGGCGCAGTGACTACTAAAAAAAAAGGTAGGAGAAGCCCAGCACAAGGGTTTCCATCTACAGGCCACCATATTCCCCACTGTGGGGGCTCCTAAGGAGTGGTTGATTCTCCACCCAGCATGGACACGTACACAAATATTTATAAACAAGAAAAAAAAAAAAGAGGACAACATAACATATTGTTGCTATACAACTACAAGTACCATCAAGGTGTCAGGTGATCACTTATTGGGGGATGGTCGTGTACTGAGAACACCCGTCGCCAGCTGGCCTAAGTTACAACATAAGGAACAAGTGCCAGCGGCTCTGCTTAGCAGTGTGCTCATGTGGTACTCTGTGCTAGGACATCAGTTAATATGTAAAGGCCCAGAAGAGAGAGTGACATCTTGGAGGAAGAGAATCATGCTATCTCCTCGTCCAGGTCGCCATGGCAGAAATAGAGGGCCGCCCGGCCCAGGACATTATGGAGACGAGGGACCTTACAAATACATTCCAGACATTCCACAGGTGTTCGGGGCCGAGTTTGATGTGTTAAGCCCCACAGCTTCGGTGGGACCAAGGTGGGAGCTATGGTGTGAATGGCTAGAGATGTTTTTCGCCACAGCTTGTGTGATAATGGCACAAAGAGATCCATGCTTCTTTTCTATGCAGGGAGTGAAGTTCACAAGTTGTTCAAGACCCTTTGATAGGGGAATGCATCTTATTCTGCCACAGGAGCAGCTCTGAGGAATTACTTCAGCTGATGGTGAATCATGATTATGAACGTTTTTAGATGAGAAAAGTTCAGCAGACTCCTACAGAATCACTGGATGCCTTCAACAAAAGACTAAGGCGCCGGGCTTGCAAATGTGTGTTCAAGGATGAAGAGGGTGAAATAGGAGGCCAAATAATCCCAAAATGTTTCTCCACACACCTGGGAAAGCAAATCCTCAAAGAACCAGGTCTAACACTGTGGAGAATTATGGAGTTGGGGGGAGTGCAAGAGTTGGTAAACTCAAGGGCCACACACATGGAAGAAACCAGGAATGGTATCTAGCTGGAAGAAGTGCACGTTATGCACACACGTCCTCCAAAAGGCTTCTACTGCAACGGAAGACCAGGAGGGCGATCTGTGGTTTACCCTCGACAAGACCTACCTATGACCCTGTGTGAACTCTGTGGTTGTCCACTTCCACACACTCAAGGCTGCCCAGTGGCATGCCACCATTGTGGCCGTTGTGGGAAAATTAATAATTTTGCGAAAGTATGTATGTAAATATGTCCCCCAAAATTGTTTCAAAGACTGCCTTTGCAGGTAGACTTTCCTCGTGGCTATAGCTCAGGAGGCCCCAGACATTATCGCAAATTCAGAATATTTGTTCGCTACAGAGGGTGTCTTCTTCATCTCGGCCACAGTGCCAGGAATGTAAGGTAAATGTACTGCGGTAACAATCCTCTCAGTCAGTGTTCTGATGCTTTTTGACACATCGGTCAACTACATGCCCTCACCCCAATACCGCAGAGTGAAAACTATATCAAGGATAACAACACACAAAATTCTCCTATGGGGGAAAATATCTACTATCACTGGAGGAAGTATTGCATGCACACATTATGCAGGCCAGCATATCCACTCCTGCCACAATGTATGTTACAAGTGAGGCAAAGGATACCTTGCTCAATTCAAACATACAAAGTACTGGGGCTGGTCCACTTCACATTTAAGCTTATGAGACAGATATCACACTGTTGAGAGAGGGCTTTCAGGACTGATTTCAAGGAGTGGGGTGCCTGCAAGGGTAAGACTTGTTGGTGCACACTGAATTGAGAATTCAGCCTGTGGCATTAAGAGTTTGCCGTATCCCCTGAGAAGGAAGGTTAGAGTGAACTTTGGTGGCCAAAATAAGCAGATATTATTAAAAGAACCTAAGGGCCCAGACCTTTTGTCTCCTCATTGGTAATTGCCACAAAGCCAAAGTAGGCGGGAGTGTGGTCCGCATTTGAGTGGACATGATAAAACCTGACTGTGCCATCAAAAGGGAAAACATTTGACTCCAACATTGGATGATATCCTGGCTAATCTACGGGATGTCTAGACATTTTCTACTATTGATTGGTGCTTAGGCTACCACTAGACACCTTTGCAAAAGCACTTGTGGCCCAATAACAACATGTCCTCCCATGCAGGGCTGTTCAGATATAAGAGACTCGGTTTAGGGGTAACCTCTTCTGCTGAGGTTTTTCAACACATGGTGAGAGGTGTACAGCCAGTCCTGCTCACCAATGATGTTATCCATTCCAAAACTGAAAAAGAATATTTGAAAAGGCTAGAAGCAGTATTTCTTTGACTATATCAGAAAGAGCTCAGATTCCATGAACACAAATGCTGTTTCCGTCAATGAAATTTGCACTTCCATGGATTCACGTTTCAACACTCAGGCATCTCAGCTGATCCTCTGGGGTTTGGAGCCATCAAAGATTTTCTACCTCCCACATCCCTTGCAGAAGTTAACAGCTTTCTTGGGATTGAAAACATTGATGTGGAAGACACATCCCTAATTTGGTCATGGTGAAAGAGCCATGATGTCATCTCATTTGCAAAGACTGTGAGTGGGAATGCAATGCCACCAGAAACAAGGCCTTTGAAAACTTAAATGCTGCACTAGAATATACCACCAGAGTCTAAGATTGTGTGCAACACTAGTTTGGTTGGCTAGGGTGTGATGTTGGATCAGTAGCTTAACAATGGGGTGAAGCGCCATTTTCCCTTTGCGAGCAAGGCATTGACCCCAATGTAGAGGATATATTTGCGAAGAGTGTGATGCACTTTCTTTTCTCAGGGGTTTGGTCATTTACACCTATATATTTTGGCTGTTTGATCAAGGTTGTAATTGACCAAAACCCCTGTTGCCCATTCTCCAAAGATCAGCACTTCACCCGCCTCTCTGGCTAGAGTGCTGGATGGGTTCACACTCAGATTTGAAGCTGGTACAGGCCACCCCACAGACTACCTGATAGATAATTCAGGACTGCTGCCGGTGATGCCTGAAATGGTGGAAGCTGAAGCAGATGTACTGGCGGATATCATCCTGCAGATAGTGGTTCTGAAATCTATGTCATTGCAGGACATTTCCAAGACCACTCATCTGCCCCAACGCATGCAGAAGGTGGTGGAACAGCTTTGTGGAGGTATTTGAAAGCCCTCATTTACAGACATCAGGTACAGTACAGAAGATGCAAAGGTGTTCATGCAAGGCCTATGTAGGTTCCACTAGGAACTGTCCATAGTAACGGATAGTATTTTACCTTGAGGTACAAGAATTGTGTCTCTCCTATCACTGGTACAAAACATTTTATTGGCATAGCACAAAGAGGGCACGAAGGAGCAATCAAAACCAAGGCCAAACTAAGGCAGAAGGTGTAGTTTCCAGAACTGGAGAAGAAGTTGGGCACCCATTTGGCCAGCTGTGGTTGGTGCCAGGCATCTGGGGTGATCCAGAGACCTCCCCCCCATTGAATCACTCCAGCAGACATCTGTTTCATGGAAAGCTGTGATAAAAGACTCTGCTATCATAAAGAAAAACAGACACACAGAATTCAAGTTGTTTTATGATGTTCATCATCGCTGCATCACATCCGGCTGGCCAAGGGTCAATGTTGAATTTGAAAGATGTATATGTTCTTTGAATAATGCATTCAGAATTCCACAGGAAAACAGAACCCTGATGTAAACAGCACTAAGTATATATGCTCTCAAATCTTGATTCTAACTCTCCCTCTTTCCTCATTCTACTTGACCTCTCCTCTGCCTTCGATACAATAAACCACAAAACCCTGATCGCACTTCTCCATGATACCCTGGGCACCACTGATGGCTAACCTCCTTTTTCTCTGTCCGCCCATCCCAGGTGCACTTGGGGTTCTTTCTCCCCCCTATCACTCTCTCTACATGTGGTGTCCCTCAGGGATCTAACCTATCTCCCTGGTTTTTCAATCGCTACATGGCCCCCCTGGTCAGTAAGATAGCTACCTTCACCTCCAACTTTCATTGTAATGCGCGTGACACGCAACTCTCCTTCAGGATATCCTTGTCCTCCTCTTCCTCACTCATACCTGAAAGTTTTTCCAAAATTCAGTTGTGGTGTGCTGCAAACAACTTCTGCCTCAATGCCAGTAAGACAGAGATTGTCCTCATCGAGACTCCTGATCCTTCCTTCCTTCTTTCTCTGGCTGGCCTCCCTTGGCCCTTTGCCTCCATTTACCAACGAGGCAAAACATCTGGGGGTCATCTTCAACTCCACTCTATCCTTTTCATCTCACATCACAGACATCTCTAGAAAGTCCCACTTCCAACTGCACCTTCTCAGAGGTATTCTACCTTTTCTCACTTTCCCCCAGAGGTTCATTGTCTCCAGAGCCCTGGTCCACTCTAGGCTAGACTACTGCAACAGCCTCTTTCTCAACTTCCCCTCTTCTACCCTCCGTCTTCTTCAACTCATCCAGAACTGAACTGCATGACATATCCTTGCCCTCAAGCCCAGGGACTGCATCTCTCTGGCACTGAAATCCCTTAACTGGCTCCCTGTGGCTGCATGGATTAAGTTCAAGACCCTTTGCATTGTCCACAAGGCTTTCTGGGGCCTGGGCCCACTAGATCTGCAATGCTCTCTTCCTAATTCTGTCCTTCCCGAGCCCTCCACTCATCTTCCTCCAAATCATTTTGGATGGGTCTCTTCTCCAAGCAGAGATTTGGGGGGGGGTATATTTTTCCACTGCAGGTGCCTCCCTCTGGAACAGCCTCCTTGCCTCTCTCCGTCTTGAGCCGGATCTCCTTAAATTCCAGAAACTCCTCAAAACTGTTCTCTTTGCTTCCTCCTTCTCTCTCCCTCTCTCCTGATAACCACCTATTTCTGCTCTCTTGGTCTCTTTACTCTACTTCTGCTCAGTTTCACTGACTGGCTGCCTTTAGTACCTTCAGAGACTCACCTGTACCAAGCTTTCCTCACCAGTCTCTTGCACTTGCTTCCCGGCCTTGCACTTGCTGCAGCACTACTGCACTTCGGTTACGACCCATGAGAGTGCTAACTCTCTGCACTTAACCCATGTTCTGACGGGACATGGCATACTTGCTCCCTATTGCCTACCCACACATTTCCTGGTTTTGTGCACCTGCATGATCTGAATACACCACGCCTAGTAAGATTGCTTGTCTTGTTTTCCTTTTGTCTTCCCCTCCCATGCATGGTTGCGCTTTGAAACACTTGTGTATATGCACACAATAAATGAACAATCAATCAATCTATCCATAAGTGTTTCTTCAACCAAATGTGATTCTCTCAGAAATTATGAAGTTTTTCTAAATGTACATTTTTATATAGCCATACCACTAAAATGATTCCCTCCCAAAAAATTTTTTGTGCACATACCCTTAAATATTTTAAATAGTTTGTTCTTTGTTGATGTGATGCCCCAATTACTTTCAAGTGACCTTCATTACTCAAAATCCTTGCCTTCCTCATTATGGTCCATATGAAATGAGGAAGGTATTCCCGCAACATAGGCACAGCTAGCAGGAAGACTACTTGAATGATGTGTGTAGGCTGTACAAGGCATTCTATGGCCGTGTAATGGTTTATTTTTCACAGCCTATTCTGCAGCATTTGACCCTAAAATAGCTGTCACTGGAAGGTTTTTGACAGCTTTAAAAAATGTGCTTTCAAATGTTGTGTCTTACTTAGCTGATATTAGGCAGTGAGCTTTGATGTATTCCATATTGCAATAATTATTGGTGATTTTTGCGTTTTTCCCAATATGTTGAATACAATTATCGGGGTTATAACATCGGTATATTACAACCCTATTATGATAGACCAAGAATTAAGCACTGATGAGTACCTTTTGGAAGTCATAACACATGTCAGCTTGAATTTCAAATCATTAAATTATGAATCATGTGTAGGTCTTGTGCTTTGTACAATTACTAATCTTACGGGAACTAGAGTTCCACTAGTCCAGACCAGTAATTGCTAGTGGGGAAGAATTAGTAACAGGAGATATGGAGTGCATGGGCCCTAGTTTTTCTTTTTGTATGTTTATTTGAAAGTTGCTAGAACATCATTACTCATTTACCAGTTCACAATATTTCCAATTATCAAATTACCTCATTCTGACTTAGTAGCTCATTACACATTTCCATTATGTCCAGTGTGATAAGGCCAACAACTTGGTCTTGCCAAGAAGGTAGAAATCTGGCCTCAGCTCAAGGATGGTGGTAGTTGAGATAGCCCCAGTCCCAGCCCCACCTTGTGCCAGCAGCTTGTAGCTCATCATTACACCTGTAACCCATTCCATATCTCCTATACAAGATGCTTGATAGTGGTAGTGAACAGAAAGGAGTGGTATTAGTGAGGAAGAGGAAATATTAGTGGATGCAAGGTGGGAATAGTAGTTAGAGGGAGAAGCAACATCAAAGGGTGGAGGCACTGTCTGGAAGGAGCGAGAGACACTGGAGTGACAAAAGATTAAGGGAGGAGTGAGGAGGCGTGGGTAGAGAAGGAAGAGTAGGAGAGGGAGAGGTAAGAGTGGGCATGGTAGAAAAAGGATCAACTCCAACAGGGTTTCTCTAAGGCACATTTTTCTGAAATCCCACTAGAATACTAGTGACTGGTTAGAGTAGGGAAAGTTAGTATGAAGTTTAGATAGACGAGGCCATGGGCCTTTAGTTTAACATTGTATCTTCTTTAGCATTTTTCCTACTAAAGGTGAAACAATTGTTATAAACTAGCCAGGGGGTAAGGATGTCTGGGTTAGGGAGGAGGGGCTTACAGACAAGAGGAAAGGGAGTGGCCCTAAGAACCTTCCATTCAACAAGAAAAACCTTTGAACCGCCTTGGAGAGTTGCACTGATACTTACACCATCTGTGACACCAATTGACGCATCCCATTTGTCCAGTACACCCGCTTGGATCATCAGTGCTAGTTTATTGTATAAACAATTTCCACATAGTTTCAATTTTCTTTAAGACCCTGCATCTTTCCATTATATTCACTTAGGTTTTATTGCCTGGTCTCACAGCAGGTTTTACCTTCTTTTGCTGCTGACATGCAATGCGGATATCACCAGTGTCATACAAAGCCGAAAAAAGTCAGTTCTCCCAGGCAATGTAGCTATTGACTAGTCAGATGGTTTGTTTGGGCCAGGCCATGTTCACACCATGTAACCTGCAAGCACTTACTTGCAGATTGTATTCCTGATCAAATCATAGTTTGGACATGACATAGGCCAGGGCACATCATGACATAGTATGACATAACATGTCACATGTCATTTTATAGTGTGTGTGTCATGATGTACTATGTTATGGGGTGCCATGTTGTGTGTCACAATATCTCATTATATATCATGAAAAGTTGTCATGTTATGATATATCATATGTAATGTTGTGATATTCCAGGTCTTGTTATGTCATGCTATGGTATATTTCATATCTTGATAGCATGTCACTATATGCCATGCCAGGTCATGATACATCATAACATGTCATGATATGTCATGATATTCCATGTTATGGCAAGTTATATTATGTGATGTCAAGGTATGTGATGTCATGTCATTATACCCCACATCAAGATATATTAAAATGGAATAAAATCCTGTCTTGAATTATGTCATGATAATTCCAGTAAGCTTGAAATTGCAGAACACTTCCATTTTGGCATTCCCAGTTATATCACAATTAACATTCTCAGAATGATACTAGTTTGACGTTCCCAGGAAACTTAACATTCCCAGTAAGCTTGCAGATGTACAATGCCAAGGTCCTCCGAATTTGGCATTCTTAGTATGCTCTCATTCTGCAATTCACATTCACAGGAAGCTTGAACTGTGACATTCCCAGTAAGTTCCCAGTTCCAAAGCCTTCTTAGGGAAGCCATTCACAATAAGGTTGCTGTTTTAGATTTCCTGAATTACTGGCATTCCCAGCAAGCTCCCAGTTTTGCATTCCCAGTTAGTTCCCAGTTTGACAATTTTAGGAGATTTGACATTCCCAGTAAATTCCCGGTTTGTGTCTCCCAAAAATGTGTCTTTCCCAGTAATCTTACAGTATAACAAACTCCAAGATTGGCATTCCCAGTAGGATTCCTGTTTGCCATTCTCTGTGAGCTCCCAGTTTGATATTCCCAGTAAGATCTCATTATGATATTGACAATAATATCCCTTCTTGACATTCAGAGTTAGATCTCATTATGATATTTCCAATAATCTCCCAATTGGACATTCCCAGTAAAATTCTATTTCCCAATTAATTCCCAGTTTGATAGTCTTGTTAGTCTCTAAATTTAAAATTCACATTAAGTATATAAATCCCAGTAAGCCCACACATTGACATCTCCGGTAAGCTCTCACAATGCTATCTCCAGTAAGCATTGCATTTGACATCCCCAGTAAACTTTGAATTCCCTGTAAACTACTAGCTGGGCATTTTCAGTAAACTCGTCAATCCCAATAAACTCCCACTTTGGCTCTCCCAGCAACCACATACTTCCTATTAAGCTCTCAGTTTTGCATTCCCTTTCTGTGCCACATTTGACAGTCCCAGTAAGGGCATAGTTTGAAAATGTCCAGTTAGTTCAATGTATGCTATTCCTGTATGATTGAAGTTTTGCATTCCATGTATGCCCCTAGTTTGAAAGTCACTGGCCCTCATTACGACCCTGGCGGAAAGTGACTGACCGGACCGCCACAGCGTAAATAGCGTTTCCGCCATTGCACGATGGAGCAAAGTGCGGCCCATTCCGACCCATCGGGCACGAGCACCACGCCATGGCGGAAGTGCAAAGTCCGCGATGGCGGAAATGACCCCAAAACGGCCCACACCGCCGCCGTACGGCGCCCTAGGTGCAATACCGCCACCCATTTTAGCAGACACCGCAGTGAGCGCCAACCGGAAAGTACGGTGACCGTAAATATACAGAAACGGAAGTAAAAACATGGTCCCGGAACGGGAAACATCACGCCGTACACCTATAAAACCACAAAATCCACACAACCACTAAAAACACTACCCTGAGACACATCCCAACCCGTCATCCACCCTAGTGAAACCAAGAAAAATGGGAAAAGTAGCGAAGAAAGCGTGCGACCGCAAGCGGCAGGTCCACTTCTCCCGTGAGGAACTCACCATGCTCACAGAGACCCTCCAGGAGAATGCTGCCGCCGTCTTCTCCACGCAAATGACCAGGACGGCACTTGCGAACAAGAAGGCCATATGGGCCCTGGTGGCACAGCGGGTAAGTGCGGTGGGGACCGATCCCCGCAACCCACAGCAATGCAGAAAGCGATGGGACGACCTGCGGATACGCGTCCGTAGCATACTTTCTGCCAACCGCAACATTGCCACAGCCACCGGGGGAGGATCGGAATCACCCATCAAGTTGACCCCCTGGGAAGAAATCTGTGCCTCCACCATAGGAATGGAGAGCATAGAGGGAGTCGGAGGGATGGAGAAAGGAGTGCAGACATCCGAAGAATCCGGTAGGTGGCCCAAATGAAACCATGCCAAATCCACAATGTCCAATCATGTGAATCACCATGTGTCCACATAGTGCAACAGTAACACATGTCCAGGAGAACGTCCACACACATTGGCCTGACAGCGCACTTTAAAACTCACAATAAATACATAAATAATTAAAAACCCCAAAAACACCCTCTACACGTGCAGCAGGCACACCCTAACTGCAGGCTGCCAAACAACTGCACCCTCACTCCACACACAAATGAAAGCACCTCCAAGGCCCCGACCCAAATCACCCTCAGGTACCACCCCAATGCATGTGATACATTGCCATTCCAATTCCCACAGACCCATTAATAACGCTCGCCCTCCTTTACTCCACCACAGGGTCCGATCCAAACGACGAGCTTCAGGACACCCCTACCAGCACACCTGCAAAGAGGGCCAAGACCAACGGCCAAAGACCCTCCACCTCAGCTGCACGCATCAAGACACGGCAGCAGCACAAATCAAGTGGCAGCACAGAGGAGGGAACTCCAACAGGCACCCCAGCAGCCAGCATGCCCACAACAGCACCACCACAGGTCCCCCCAATGGATGCCACAGAAGGCACTGCCTCTGGTGGCAGCAGCACCATAGGTGACACTCCATTAATGGCAGCATGCTCCGACACAGAAGACGGGGATGTCGAAGTCAGATCCATCCATGACCTGTCCCAATCCCCCTGTCTGTTCCATCCCGTACACCATGAGGATACCACGCAGGGGCACCCACAAGACGACGACTGGCCATCCCCCACAAGCCCTGTGGCAGGGCAACATGAGGCGAACAGCCACTCTGTGACACCACCGCAAATGGCCATGGCCCAGCAGAGGCAACAGTCCCTCGACCAGTTAATCGTGCAACAGCAGCAACTGGCCACGCTCCTCAAGGACCATGCCGATGAATGTGGGGGCACTAAGGCAGACATAGAAACATCAACTGAGACACTTAGGGCAGAAATGGAGAGAAGTACAGAGACACTAAGGGCACAAATGGAGAGTAGCACCGAGAGCCTGAGAGTCCAAATGGAGAGTAGCACCGAGAGCCTGAGAGTCCAAATGGAGAGTAGCACCGAGAGCCTGAGAGTACAAATGGAGAGAAGCACCGAGAGCCTGAGGGGGGAACTGCATGCGACGTCCAAAGACGTATGTGCCGAACATGCCGCAGTGCGCCGTGTGCTCACTGAGCTCTCACAAACCCTTAGGGACATGCATGGACGTGAGCAGGCAGAGACATCATCCGTTGCAAGTTCCGTCCAGGGCAGCCCCCAACGTAGATCTGGGAGGAACCTGCGCTCCACAGGCAGGGGTGCCCCTGATACCCGCAGAGGGGGCTTGCAATAGCGACTGCCCACTGACAATGAGCATCTTTGGACACTGGTGTTCGGGGGGGAGGTAGGAGGGTGGAGGGGGTGTGTTGGGCTCACTTGGGTGGCGGGTCGATAGGGTGTTCAACATGATATCACATATGCCATAAACAATGCACGATCAACCAATGAGATGTGTGGACATTGATCTTTGTGTACGAGGCCATCATAGGCGTACAGTCCATATTGTGCATGTACCAGACACACACAGTGCCACGAGTCCCGTGTCCATGTATCAGCCACCAGGCGTGAGTGCTAGAAGCATGCATCTATGAGATGCTGACGAATGTCACGGCCCTCCTGTGCCTCGCAGACTCCTTGAGGTGCTGCCACATCCCCACCCTCATCATGACCATCTTCAGGTGCTTGCAGTTCTGCGTCAGGGGGCATGGGCACATTTCTACGTACGCACATGTTGTGTAGCATGACACATGCCATCACCATCTTTGCAACCTTCACATGGCGGTACAGGAGTGCCCCGCCAGACCTGCTGAGGCACCGGAAACGAGTCTTCAGTAGGCCGAATGCCTGTTCAATGACTACACGGGTACGTGAGTGGGCATGGTTGTAGTCCTCCTCATGCTGGTCCCGTGGGTTCCGGACTGGTGTGAGGAGCCATCTCTTCAGTGGATATCCGGCATCACCTGTATGTGGACGATAAACGAATTATGTGGAATGCCATTGCTACGTACGCACCCCCCCCCCCTTCCTGCCAGGTCATTGCCGCATCACATACCCCACATCATCATGCATGAAATGAGACTCACCGAGTAGCCAGGATCTGTTCCCTGCGTGTCGCTCCATGTAGCGTGGTATTGTTGAGTTCCTCAAGACCATAGAATCATGGGTTGATCCAGGGAATCGGGCACAACAATGTGTAATGATCCTGTTGGAGTCACACACCATTTGTACATTCAGAGAATGAAATTGTTTTCGGTTGCGGTACTGGGCCTCCATGGCATGTGGGACGACCAATTCCACATGGGTGCAGTCGATGGCACCAATGCAACCCGGTATGCCGGCAAGTGCATGGAATCCCACTTTTGTGTTGGTAATTTCCTGCTCCGAGCGTGGTAGAGAGATGTAGTCGTCTGCGTGCTGCAGGAGGGCATCGAGCACTTGCAATAGTGTCCGTGAGAACAGTGGCTGTGAGATGCCATGCAACTGTCCGACTGTGTGCTGGTAGGTGCCTGTGGCCAGGAAGTGGAGTACAGACACCACCTTCAGTAGGGGTGGGATGGCGGTTGGGCTATCTATCATGCTGACAAGGTCAGCCTGTGTCATGTCCACAATGGCGGCTATGGTGTCCCGGTCCAAACGGTAGAGGGTGTGGATCTGCTCATCAGTGAGGTTGAACGGATGTGCTCGGAGGCGTGGGATTGCGGGCTGCCTGCGTGGTGGTAGTGGCTGTGCTGGCGGCCCTTGCTGGCCCTGCCTTGCCCTCCTCCTCCTCCTGCGTCTCCTCCGTGCGGCCGGTTGTAGTTGGTGTTCGTCTTCTTCTTGGAGTTGGAGTACTTGCAGTGCTATCAGGTCCCCCAGGGCCAACATCGCGAGTCCTGCCGGTAGCATTTCGGAGTGGGTGTGGTTGTGGGAGGAGACTGGGTGTGCTATTTATGTGTTTTCAGGCTGTATGGCCTCCACCTGTGGTGATTCATTCCACCTGTGCAAGCTGCTCTCCCCTTTGGGCGAGCACGTCCCGCACACAACGCTGCAATTCGAGGAATGGCATCTTGCTATTACAATCATGTATTTGTACCCGATGGCAGTGTAACATTGGTTGATATGTTCATTCGGCTATGGTCCCATTGTTTCACATACTATCTTAGCAGTCGCGAACAGACTTGTGAAGGGTCAGTGGAACGTAGTACTCGAGTAACGGTGGACCCTCATGCATCACTGTACCGAGTTTCAACGACGGGCGGGGCGTCCCATTTGCGAGTGAAGGCAGTTGCCATTTTCACACACAGCCGCACTAGATGGATTAATTTGTGATTTCAAGCGGCCACAGATGCCTTTTCGACGTGATGTTGCAAATGAGGAATTCGAAGGGCGGCGCTTTCGGTTTTCAGCTAGCGGCGAGGAGATGCCCACAGGTCTGACTGCAAATATAACGTTCTATTGTTCAATGTCCTTGGGACAGGGGCCATGGCGAGGATGCAATTATTGATATGAATAGTTTGGGATGCGCAATAGCGAAGTGGACGATGAGGCCGGACGTTCCCAAATACATGTTACTTCACAACACTGGAATTACGGGCTGGGGCACAGTGGATTTTGCAGGCTGCATAACGCACAGACTCAATGGAATTTTCACATGTTATGTGAGTATGGAAACAGGCGTTATCATTACGGGATGAGGGAATGATGAATGGATGCATGGACAGACGATTTGATACAGAGTTTGCCATGTACAGGGCTTCTTGGAATCTGTCCGCCTCCCCTGCGCTATGTGATGCAGGGCTGCCATAGTGGGACCATCGTCTATCTGGCCTTGTTGAGCCCTCCCTGTCTCGACGCGCCTTCAGACACTTGTGTCCATGCACGTTACCAATCCCATCTGATGGATTCTGTTTTAACAGACGCATGCACAGGTACACTCGTTTGTGATGGTGTTTTCACCTCGATATAGATAGTTATGAGTCGCAAGTGGTTTTTGGGTGGTGATGATCCTTTGGAGTGGGCTGGCATGCATATGGCTGTGGATTTGGTGTGATCATTGAAGTGAGTTATTCTAATGTAGTTCTGATGGCCATTCTATTCTTTTTCTTTTCATTTGGTTGTCAGGTATCTCCTCCCCTTTTGCCACTGCCATCTGTATGCCACTCCTGCAGATGGATTTTACTCCCGACACCTGCTGCTTCGTGTTAATCAGTGGAGCAGCATTACGATCTTATGGGACGATCGCCAATGGGCCACATGCCCTTACGCAGTACTAATGGCTCGGAGCAACATTTCGGCCTTTCAGCTGGACTAGTGCCTCCCCATTGGGACGGCCCTGCGGTTCTGGGCGCTTCCATGTTGCCTTTTCGTACGAGAATGTGGCCCTGTGTACCATGAAGGAACAGGGCGTCACACAAGAAGTAGCTGGTCATTTATTGCGGATGCAGCCCACAATGGTGAAATGTGTTTTGGAGTTCATGGCCTAATGGCTGTATGGGCTTGGTGAATTTGTTGTGCATTAAATTTCTATTCTGATATGGGCCGTGTAGCGTTCTTCTTTGCAAGTGATGTGGCATATTCCTATTTGGGGAGCGATGTATTGTGAGGAGATCTGCATTGGGTTCCAGCTTCGGAGTATAGTTGCGTGGTACTGTGCTGGGCGCGTTTGCCTACGAAGCCCAGTGAGGTCAGGGATAAGGGCTGCCAATATGACTGTTTGAATGATGTCATGCTCAGGGGCGGGGGATTAGGTTTTGTGTAACAGATGCCGGTCAGCCAGGTTGATTGGTGGAATGATGTGATTTTCGGAATATTGCTGGTCACAGGTGCCTGTGTTTGCGTGCGTTTCTTGGTGGGAGACTGAGGTCATGTCCATTGGAATAGCTTCTGTATTCGTGCCATCTGTGCCCTGCAGCTCCCATTGGCCCCTCTTGAGATTCTTTTGTTCGTTGGCATGCATGGGTGACTTGTACATTTCACTGGTTGCATTGTGACTTCATTGCACCTACGGGGAGTTGTACAATGTGGCCAGGGAGCGGTGTACAGGCACTCAGTGGGCCGTTTACGGTTGGTTCGCGATGCCGTACTTCTCACCATGGCGGAATGGTACTTTCCGCCGTGCTTGATGGCGTTAGGTGCATGTCCGCTAGGGTCAGAATTCGCGTACCGTTGCGCCATGGTGGTATTTACGGTTTGGCATGGCGCGCGCGCGCGTACTTGGTGCAGTTAGCGTTGGCGTTCACTACGGTGTCGCTAATGGCATCGTACTTTGCGGTGACGGGTCATAATCGCACCGAGCGCTATTCGATGGCGGTATTGCATTTCCGCCATCGTTTTTCGATTTCCGCCAGGGTCGTAATGAGGGCCACTGTAATTTCATAGTTTGATTTATCCAGTTATCTCACAGTTTGACATTTCCAGTAATCTACCATTAATCTATTAGTTTGACACTTCCAGAAAAATCCCATCTTATAATGCATAGTAATGGGCACATATAAACTCCTAGTGTGTGCTTCCCAATAGGTGTCACTTTCCCAATAGTATCCCAATATGACATTCCCACTAAGCACCCATACTGACATTCATTATGATATAACTGCAATTGTGAAATTTGGCATTCCCAGTAAGCCTTTAATTCACAGCAAGTTCTCGTGCAAGCTTGTCATTCTCAGTAAGCTCATAGTGTGTTTGTTTGTTTGCTTATTTTATTTGTATAGCGCTCCACACCCAGGGGTAGATGGGCGCTTAAGAATATGGTTACAGCGATGAGAACTATCTCTATGTTACATACTTCGTACATACTTATAATATATATATGTATATATATATATATATATATATATATATATATACAGTTATCAATATACAGTGCACATACAATATACAATTTTCAATGTGAATACAGTACCTAAACCAGTTACCGCACAGGGATGAAAGGTCTGGTGTTAGTGGGGCTATTCTTTGTTTAGGAGCCAGCTGATGGCCTGCTTCCTGAAGATCTGGAAGGATTCGATAGTTTTGATGTTGAGAGGTAGGGTGTTCCAGAGTTGGGGGGCAAGTACTGTGAAGCTTGCCCCTCCAGCTCTTTTTAGGTGGAACCTGGGCACTGTCAAGCATAGAGTGTTGGAGGATCTGGTGGATCTGGTAGCAGGTTTCATGGTGAATCTATTAGCTAGATATGGCGGTGCTAGATGATTGAGGGACTTGTACACGAGGCAGATGGTTTTTAAGTCAATATTTTGGAGTATGGATAGCCATTTTCAGGCTTTCCTAGTAGCAGAGATATGCTCTCGTCTAGGAATGTTGAGGGCTGCGCGCAGGTCGTTATTTTGTATTACCTGCAGCTTGTTGAGTACGGATTTGTTAGCACCTAGGTACAGGCTGTTGCAGTAATCCAGTTTGGATTGTATGAGGGCCCTGGCAAGGGTGAGGCAGCTGTTGGGTGATAGGAATGGTCTGCTGGCACTAATGAGCTTGGCAGTGTAGGCAGCGGCTGAGGCGGTCATATTGGTGTGTTTGGTGAGGTTGGTGTTGGCATCTAGATAGAAGCCAAGGGTTTTCACGCTTTTGGCTATAGGGATGGTGTGGCCATCGATGGTGATGTTATTATAGCTAGGATTAAGTTTAGTTAGGGTGTTGGGGGAGCCGACGATGAGGAGCTCTGTCTTCTCATCATTCAGGCAGAGACCATGCAAGGCCATCCATGCCTGAATGATGGAGAATATTTTGTTGATCCGGGCGGAGTCTGCTTGGTAATTACCTGTGACGGTGAGGAGTATCTGGGTGTCATCTGCGTAATTTGTGTAGGTGACACCCAGGCGGTCCAGTTGGTCGAATAGAGGCTTTGCAAATATATTGTTCAAAGTGGGGTATACACAGGATCCTTGTGGGACCCCGCATGTGATGGGGATGGGGTCTGCTGCAGCTGTTGTGGAGAAGACCTACATGGTTTTGTTTGCCAGGAAGGATTGTATCCATGTGATGGCAGAGGAGGAGAAGTGGGCTGCGGTGGCAAGGTGATTGCAAAGGATTTCATGGCTGACCAGGTCAAAAGTCGCTGAGAGGTCCAGTAGGAGTAGGATTGCGGCATTGCCTTTATCTTTAATTTCATCAATCTTGCTTTTGAGATCAACAAGGGCGGTTTCTGTTCCGTGTTGAGGTCTGAAGCCAAATTGACGTATTCCTAGCAGTTGGTTGTATTCCAAGTATTCTTGAATTTGGATGTAGGCAACTCTGTCCAGGATTTATAGTAGGAAGGGGACTGTGGTGATGGGCCTGTAGTTGGTGGGTATGGCTGGGTCGAGAGATTGTTTTTTTAGGAGTGGGAGAACCCATGATTGTTTTAAGTTGCTAGGGATCGAGTTATTGGTGAAGGATAGGTTGATGAGTTTGGTGATGAAGGGGAGAGCTCTGTGGCTGCATCCTTTATGATCTGTGCCGGGCAGCTGTCTCCTTTGCAGTTTGAGGGTTTCAAGGAGGTGATGATTTTTGGAACTTCCGGGATGGTGACTTTCTTAAATGAGAAGCCTGAACTAGTAGTGTTAAGTGTGGGTTGGCTAGGGTTGGTGACCTTGTTATTGGAGAGTTGTTGGCGTTTGTCCTCAATTTTAGTTTGGAGTCCTGAAATTGTGTTGGTGAGGGCGTTTTGGATGCTGGTGCACCAGGATTTGTCTTTCAGGCAGGTGTCTGGAGTTGAAATAGGGTTTTCTAGTTCCTTCAGAATTTTAAAAAATTCTTTGGTGGAGGAACCTGTCTGAACAATCCTGGTGTTGTATACATCTTTTTTGGTGCGGATTATCTCGCTTTTGTAAAGTGAGGATAGGTTTGTGAGGTTGGATTTGTTTTCCGCGGTGGGGTTAGTCTTCCAGGTGTGTTGTGACTTGGCTTTCTCTTTTCTGAGTAGTTTGAGCTAAGAACCCACGGGTTCAGATGAGCTTTGGGTTTGACTTTGCGTATTTTCAGGGGGGCAATGGTGTCCATTGCTGCAGCCATGGAATCATTGAAGGTGTCGATCAGCAGGTTTAGGTCAGAGTTGGCTAGGAGAGCATTGAAGGTGGGTAGGACCAGTGGTAGTAGGGCTTCAGCAGCAATGTTGCGTTTATTCCAGGTGGGACAGGCTGGTGCCAGGGGGTGTTTATTGGGCAGTACCTGATTGGTGTTGACCTCAAGAGGGATCATGTGATGATCGTTCCATGCCAGAGGTTGGGGGTCTTTACAGGTTGTATTGCAATTGTAGGTTGCTACCCAATCAAGGGTTTTGCCTTTTTGGTGGGTGGGTGGGGGAATAATTAGTTGAGTGAGATCATGATGGGTTAGGACATTGGCTAGGGATGCAGCATGTGCATCGTTTGGGTCTTGGTGACCAAGGTTGAAGTCCCCGAGGATCATGATTTGTGCTGATGGTTGGGAATATTCGGTGTTGAGGGATGTGATGTCTTCTTCAAAGGTCCCAGGGGGGCCTGGGGGTCTATATATGAGGTGGAAGGTGATTGTGGTTGTGGGGAGGTTTGTAGTTTGGCTGTGAGTATCTCGCAGGATGTGAGTGAGACTGTAGCAGCTAGTCTGAGGTCTAGGGAGGATTTGGAAATGATCGCTACACCTCCACCTCTGGCGTTAGGTCTATCAGCTCTGAGGATAGAGTATTTGTCTGTGATGGCTAGCAATAAATGTGGTCCAGGCGCCTCATGAAGCCAGGTTTCTGTTAGGGCTAGAAAGTCGAGGTTGTTGGTAAGGATGATGTCTGCAATTTCTGTGGGGTGGGCAGCCTGGGATCTGACGTTGAGTAGTGCGCCTTTTAGTGGGGGAGGTGTGGGCTTATTTGACGCATTGTGCTTTGTATTGGTTTTGGTGTTAGGTTTGGAGTTGGGTCTAGTAGTTGTGGTGGGGAACCTGGAGCCTAATCTGTCATTGCGGGCTGTGAGGTTGGGGATAAGGGAGGTGGGGGTTAGGCCGGGAGGCCTAGAGTGGGTGGGAGGTTTGGTAGTCAGTTTAATTTGGTTAGACTTAGTGATGGGACTGGGGTGGCTGCGTGTAGTGCTGATAGGTGGGCCCTGGTTGACAATGGAGGTGAGAGGGTGGTGGTGAGTTGGAGGGAAGGGGGATGAGGAGGTTAGGAACGGAGTGGGGCAGGGGATGGGGTGGTGTCTGGGGCACCCTAGTTTAGCCAGGCCGTCCTGGTGGGCTATGTAGCTATTGCTGCTACAGGGTATGTTGTCCAGCGTTATGCAGAAAGGGAACATGATTAGGGCAAGCCAGAAGTTCATGGTCTGGTAGTAACGGTGCTTACTACTGGAGGCTAGTGGCACTAGTGGGGAGCAGGCCAGGCTATGATAGTAAGTGGCTAGTTTGGGCTGGGTAGAGTTGGTCAAAGTACACCCTGGGGGCTATAGTAACTAGGTTGGAGACACATCTAGATTCGAAATTGCACACTAGGTTAAAAGCACAGCTAGATTCGAAATTGCACACTAGGTTAAAGACACAACTAGATTCGGAATTGCACACTAGGTTAAAAGCACAACTAGATTCGAAATTGCACACTAGGTTAAAAGCACAACTAGATTCGAAATTGCACACTAGGTTAAACACACAACTAGATTCGAACTTGCACACTAGGTTAAAGACACCACTAGATTCGAAATGGCGCACTAGGTTAAAAGCACAACTAGATTCGACAGTACAGTTGGTCAGAGTACACATTGGGGCATTTTAGTGACTAACAGTGACAAGCTGACTAGGTTGAAGACACATCCAGATCTGAAATTGCGAGGCATAGTGGAGCACATTGGAGCACAGTACATAGCATGATTGGAATAGTACAGGCCAATCAGTCGTAGGGGTGATAGGCAGTAACAGTGATCAGGAGAACAGAAGACAAGGTGGTAGGGGAGGCGAGTTAAGAATAGAGCATTAGCTTGTGCTATGTTAGGGAGTTACATGTTATACAGCGTCAGACACATTAGGCTAGGAGTGTGGTGCCTCTGGGAACCACGTCATGCATTGAGCTGGGCATCAAGATGCGAAGGTGGAGACATTTAGCTGTTTGGTGGGCTAGAGCAATGTTAGTCACTGGTAGTGCACGGGTAGAAGTACAGGGGCCGGAGCCAATGGTAGCAGAATGTCTGGGTCACTTTGAGCGTGTTGGCTGTGGCAAATGGCAGTGTACAGTAGCTACATATGGGTTACCTTAGCATGCAAAGGCCAGGGGGTCTGGCAGACGGCAGACACGGCAAAACAGGCACAAAACAGGTGTTGGCCATGCCTCCCCTGGGCCTTGGAGGGAGTGGGCCGGCTTCGCCTGCCGGGGGCCAATGGGGGTACAGATGGGCCCAGTGGCCAATCAGATGGCAAATGAGGACTATTAGGCAGAAGGGGCTGCAGGCGTCGGGTGGGCGGCCATCTTGGAGCTGCCAGGTACCTTGTGTGCCTTAATGGTGGCAGGAGGATTCTTGTGGATTTCTGGGCGATCGTATGATCGTGAGGCTATTTCTTAGCAGGATTGGGAATACTCGCGTGCTGCAGTATTCAGGCTGAAAATAGCACTTTTTAGAGGAAGCGAGGCACGGGAACATCAGCGCTTACCATAATACTCACCATATCATGGCAAATTCGGTGGCTGTCTCCGTTTGTCTACTGCTCCTGCATGGACAAGAACTGGAGCTCCTGCTCCTCCGGAAGTGGTGGGGACTGCCAGTATGCTCCAAATTGATATTCCCAGTAAAATCCTAGTTTGAAATTGACAATAAGCTCCCAATATTACATTCCCAGTAAGCTATCACTTTGATGTTTCTAGTAAGCTTGTGGTTTGAAATTCCCAGTATGTTCCAAATGTGGCATTCCCACTATGCTCAAGTTTGAAATTCACAGTAAACTCCAAGTGAAATTCCAATAATGCTCCAAGTATGGCATCTCTAGTAAGGTCAGAGTTCACATTTCCAGTAAATTCCCAGTTGAATATTGACTGTAAGATATCAGTTTGACAATACAAGTAAGCTCCCACTTACACATTACCAATAAGATACTGGCATTGGGTTCTCAGTAAGCTCACAATTTGCCCAGACCTTGCAGTTCACATGCTTTTGTAGGGTGTCACACTCTGTGGAATTAGTCCACTCACCCGCCAAACCCCTAACCCATCCATACATTTCAAAGGTATCTCAACTACCAAAACAAAATTTTGGGTTTCACCCGCCCTGGGCATACAAAGGTTGAAAGGTGTGAATTTGACATTCACAGTAAGGTCCCAGTTTGATATTTCCTGTATGCTCAAAATCCCCAGTAAGTTCCTAGTATGACTCTCAATGAGTGTGTATTTTCCAGTGAGATATGAATTTGACATTCCCAGTAAGATCCCAGTGTAACATTCACTGTGAGCTCCCAATTCGTCATTCCCAGTAAGAACTCAGTTTGACATTGTCAGGAAGCATTCAGTTTGACATACCCAACAAGTTCCCAGCATGATATTCAAATTACGTTACCACTTTTACATTCCCAGTTAGATCTAAATTTGGGATTCCAAGTAAGGACATAGTTCCCAGTAAGGACACCATTTCATATTGTCAGTAAGCTCCCATTGTGATATTCCTAGTAAGACTCCAGTTTGGCATTCCAGTAAGCTCCTAGGTTAAGTCAGCCAGTAAGTGTACCATACCTATTAAGCTCCTTATATGATATTTCCAGTAAGCTCCATTGTTGACAATTCCAAGTATGTAATTTTGAGTAATCTCCCAATTTGACATTCTGAGTAGGCTCCTGCTCTGATCTTCCCAGTACAGTTCCATTTTGACATTTCATGTATTGTTAGCAATCACAATACGCCCCTAATTTGACATTCCAGTTATGCACAAATTCGATGTTTCCAGTTAGATTGCACTTTTAGAATTCCAATTACCTACCAGTTTCACTGTTCTAGGAAGATCTCAGTTGTAAGAAAGGCATGGTATCAAAGTAGGACAGACACAAGTGATCAAAGTTCAAGGGTGTTTATTGAACTTTCTGAAGGGTGTGATAAATGCCAATCTAAACCTATGTCTAAAGATGGGAGCAAGCTATGACCATCAAATAATAATAATGCAGTCCTAGTGGAGTCTCGTCATGAATAAAAGGGCCTATACTAAACACATCTATTGGCAATCATTACAGCTAATTTACAAATAGTGTGGGGGATTTATTCATGAAAAAGAAGGAAGTCTTCACAAAATGATACGTCCGGACTGTTCATGCTGTTGGCCTCCCTTTCCCATGTTTTCAGCACAGGACAAGGCGGTACACTCGAGCAGAGCAAACTCTTGGGATTCTTTGGCACGAGGACACAGTTCCATACGCACATCAGGGCCTCTTAAGTTATCAAAGTCTTTTACTTTATAAATATTCAAGTCAGGCGATTCACTCTTCACCCTGGATCCCCCTGAGCAGGACTCAAATCTCTGTTCTACAATATTTAGTTTGGATCCCGCTCTTCCAGGCTCAGATCGTCTTCTCCAATGTTTATAGAATATTTTTTCTCGAATGACTCACGGGAAAGGGAGGTCTGGGGGGTTGAGTTCCAAGGTATCCTACCTGGTAGGATGGGGAAAAGGTGTTACAAGGAAGGGGATACCACGTCTCACTCTCCAGTGTCCCACTTACACTCCCTGACGACCCCCCATCCAGGTGATCCTCCCGCACTGGTTCACCCCCAGGAACTGGCTCCAAAAGCGATGGCCGTGTTCTGGCCACCTGGATGACAGATCCCCAGGTACTGGCGGGTGAAACACCTTCAGTTTTCTCACACAGTATGGTAATCACAGTGGGCCACCAGTTTTCAATTTCCAGTAAGCTTGTCATTTCCAGTAAGCTCCAACATTGACTTTTGAGATTCCCAGTAAGCTGCACGTTGGAGATTGCCAGAAAGAATTTTAAATACCATGTAAGCTCCTTGTATGCCATTCTCAGTAGGCTCCATGTTTTATATAACCAATAAACTCCAAGTTTGACATTGCAAGAAAGATCCTAGTTTGAAATTCCAATCTCACAGTTTAAGAATCACTGTACACATTTTATATCAGCAACAGACTTGCCAGACATTTATAGGCAGTAAACAGCACAGGTGACATTTACAGCAGATACTTCAAGTCGCACATATCAAGTGGAGACCCATACAAATGGAGGTCTGGTTACTTTGTCGCACACCATATGCTAGAACTCTTGATAGCTGGACCTGACCTCCAACAAAGGTCACTTCTGACAACTTGGCTATGTATAGCAGTTTAGGAGGCTGCAACAAGAACTCCAGCCACCAGGGGGTCCCTCGTGCAAACTTGCTTTCTACACACCAGAGATTGGCTTGACTGCTCGAGAAGCTCACTCTACACGTTATTTTATGAGCTGAAGGTGAAGGGAAACCTGCCTCTTCCATCAGTTCTGGCCCTTCCACTGGGGACAATAGAATGTTGGTTGCTTGAACAAAGAGGCACAGGGAACTCTTTCTCTGTGTTCCCCAAATGCTGCCGTGTTAGCTGGTTGAGATTTGGGTGAATGTTGCATGGTACATGGAGTTGTAGCAGCGGACCCTTGCTAGCAACTTTGATAATTTGCCTACGCACTGTGTTGATGCCACAACAACTGGAGCCCACAAACAGCTGGATTGTTTACGATTTTGACTGTGCTCGTTCTTTGTTACAATTAACGTTTTGATCAGATTTTTTTATTTGATGTGAGTATTTGTGTTGTGCTCATGATGGACTTAACTGTATAGCAGCACAGCTGATAATACATATTCACGAGAGCAGTATATAAACCGAAAACAGTTTTAGCAGCCAAGATAGCCCTGATAACATTCCATTACCCCTCTACTGAACCACCAAGAACATCTTGAGTGCTCTGCGGAACTGGTGTAGTGTCTCTAGGACCCTAATCTCTTTTGGAATGCTGTTCCACAACTTTAGACCAAAACCTGCAAATCATCTGTCACCTCTCGATACACACACTGATGGAGGTACAGTCAAGAGCAGCAAATCTCTAGATCATAGGCACGTAGGTGGTTGGTAATGACAAATCTTGTCTCTCAAATGGATTGGTGCCAGTCCATTTAAGCATTTAAAAATGAGGCATGCCACATCAAATTTAATATGTTCCTCCACTGCCAACCAGTTCAGTGTTCGACGGGACGGGAATACATTGGGTGATTTGCTCAACCAACAGAACATTATAACGGAAGCGTTCAGATCTTTTTGGAGCCTGTACAGAATCAGAACACGGGTCACAGAGCCTACAGTTTCTGTTGGGACAATTATATTCAACTGGAGCTAAGGCCTAAAATAAGAAAAACTTCAACCTTGAATCAGGCACAACCCTTGTAACAACAATCTTCCTTTAGATTTGAAGAACAAGGAAAAACTCCTCTTAACCTCCTGATGATCCACTGAAATAAACAGTGCAGAAACACTTGTCGAGGAACCTTGAGGAATTTATTAGGAACTTTGAGAATATTTCAGAATCCACAAATAAGGACTGTATATCTAAAAGCTTCCATTGAGAATATTTGAGTAACCTTTAGAGTCCACAAATAAGGACTGCACATCAATAAAACCTCCAATTAAACCGCCCCCCCAAAATAGGACAGGGAGTTCACACCACTGAGACACTTCTGAGAAAAAATAGGAATCCATCTTCAGAAAATGTCTAAGAAAGCCACTCAGAAACTCCATATGGAATTTGTCTCCTAACAACAGATTCCAACTAATTCAGAGCAACCATAAAAAGTTAACTTAATTAATGATCTAGAGATTACTTGAGAAAACGGATACCGCTTGAGCATAGTTCTGAATTAACGAGCAGCCCAACAACACAAAAAGGAGGTAGAAGGGAAAGGAAAACCCGTATTCAACCAACCCTCAGAAAAGTCAACAACCTTTAGTGAGCAACATTAATGTCAAACGGGCATCTCGATTCCATTTCTCAAAGGTAACACCAGGACCAAACAATGCTATTGGATGGTAGTCTGCCTCTTATTTCATTAAATTAACAGGCAGTGTCAACAGACTAAAAAATATAGTTCTTTATTATTGCACAAAAGTCAAACGCATGTAAAAACAAAGAGGAACACAATACACAATTAATTTTGTACTGACAGGAAATAATTCTAGAAATAGATCTGGAAAAAAAGAGCAGTGTGGTTTACTTCCACTGTACTCTGCCCCTCATGTTCTTCAGCTCCAACAGTAAAGAAAAAGCAGTGCAAAACATAGAACAGACAGTAAGCCTTGTAGGTGTAGGGTGATAGGAAAAGTAATAGCCCTCCAGGGTCTGTAATATCTACAGAAAGTGTTGTATGCTTGTGCAAATACGCAACTGTTTAAGAAAACAAACAAGGTTTTTCATACAACATTTCATTCTCTCGCTCAAAATGCTACATACACATCCTTCTCAACACAAACTCATCCAACATGTTTCTTTCCAACAAACAAAAAAGATTGTAAACCAAGTATGGGGAAATTCGTCAGGAAACTGTCCAAGGTAGTCAAGTCTATGTCATCAAATTACACACTGTGTAGAGCCTAAAGTGCTGTGAGCCATGATAGATGGAAAAAACCCAGCCCCTGAACTGAGCGCTTTAGAGTTCCATACTAGCAACAAAGAAATCCAAACAATAGCGTGAGATAAGTTGTCAAAGGTATTTTCTATTGAAAATGCATCCAAAGGAAAGAACGTTGTCAGTCCACGTGTTACCTGAGGGAAAAAAGAAAACAAGAAGGGACAATCAGAAAATGTATCCAAATGTCAAGCCAAATCCAGCTAGTACTGAATTACCAGCTCAGAGTTTCTTAATAACCTGACATGGCTTATAAACTAGTCAGTGTAAACTATATGAACACTAGATGCCAACTAGGGGGCCACCCAAGAATCCGAAAAATTGACAGTATTCAAAACTCTATGAAAAGGACTCCTAAATTGGAACCTAATTCAGATATCAGGCGATAAATCCTCACAACTACACATTATGTCAACAGACACAACTTTCATCTCAAGTGATATGTCTGGGAATAATTTACCATCTGATTGATGGTCTAAGTTAACAATTCCTGCGGTCCACCGGGGGACACTGTCCTGACTAAATTAATACAGTAAAATGAAGTCTTCACGGCTTGGTCGTGCCGGAGAGGGCTAGGTCATGTGACCCATTAGTTGCTATGCTGAGTGCGTTAGTGAAGAAAAAAGCAGAAAATATGCCCACATCAGACATGAAGAAAAGGGGGGAGATACTGCTTGCATTGTCTTCAGACACTCCACGTTGGCCAAAGAGTTTACCTGAATTAAACTTTTGCCGGAGTCCTAATGTGGGCGCCACGGTACACTGTGGAGAATCCACTGAGCGGCGGGGGAGCCGTATCTTCAAAGCAGCAACAAGTCTTGCTGGTTGAGAGGACACACGTGGCAGCTGAGTCTGCCAGGTGCTCGAAGCTAACAAAAGGAAAGAGAGAAAGGCAAGCTGACTTCTGCCCAAACAACCGTTCAGTGAGGCAATCTAGTGGGTGCAGTACGGGCTAAGGGCGTTTGCCTAGTTATTAGAGACTCATTCGTACCTGTGGAAATCGGACTTCGTTCCGTTCAGCGCAGTCTTCCAGAATAGACGTGGGCATGGCCCAGGATGCATGTATTATATGATCCCGGTGTCTGGTTAAGTACGAGAGGTCGTCAATGGGGTTGGGTTATGAATGGAGCCCTCAATGTCACGTGATCCCATGTTGTCTAAATGGGCGTGATTCATGCAGCACTAGCAATCGGCTGTAGCTTGTTAGTCGTGAGCCACCCTTCCTTGTGTTTAAGTACGGCGCTCATATATTAACCCTTCTTGCACGTGTCCAGATTGCACAGTATGGAAGGAAAATGATTCAAATGGAAACCACATTGAACAGAGTGGCTAAGCCCTTGTCAGAGTTCAATGACAGGTATGCAAAGGCCAAGTGCAACCAAGGTCAAAAAGACAACAGTGAGGACAAGATGCACACATGCATAACTATATGTCCCTCATAGTCGTTAGGCTGATCGTGGTCTCTACTATGTATGTGTGTAAAATGCTCACCAAACAGGGGGAGGGGCATTCTGTTTCGTATGTTTGTGGAGTAATCTATTTGACTATTTACCAGTGAATCCTCTTCTGGTGGAATCAGCTCAATGGTCAAATGTTCAGCCAGTCAATTTTGTCATTCAGCCCTGAGGTTGCGCTTTGAGTCAAAAAGATGATTTGCTGTTCTTTGCGAAAAAGTAAACATTTATCTCTGTTGGTAGCTGGACTGGGTGTCAGTTTATACAAAACAGTCCATTTAACATCCTCGGCCGTATGGCCAAATTAGATCCAATGGTCCACCAGCGGAGCGTTTGTAGTTCTGTTCCTTAGGCAACTCTTACGTTCCCAAATCCTCAATTTAACCTTCCTGTCAGTCTTCCCAATCTAGAGTTTCTTGCATGGGCACCAGATGGCATAAATAACCATGCTTGTGTTACAGTTTGTGTGTTTATTTTGTTTCCAAGGAGAGCATAGACCCAAATCAACTTCTGTGCTTCGTCTTGTTGAATTGCAATGAATGCAATGACCACATGGAAATGGTCTGATATTGGAGGCATATCCCATATTTCCGTTAGTCTTCTTTGTTGTTGGATTTTTGGCGTGATGTCATTCCAGGTGATGTTGTCTTTGATGTTCTTGCTGCGTTTAAATGCTACCACAGGTCTCGGGACCGGCGCCTCACTTTTGTCCAATACGGACCAGTTTTTTAAGATAATCTTCTTGATTTTGTTCGACATTTTGCTGTAGGTGTTTACAAACACCAATTTTGTGTCTTGACATTTCCGAGAGCTATGTTCTTTGTATTCCAAGAGAGATTCTCGATGATTGTTTTTGCTCTTTTTAGGGCTTGTGTGGTTATTTGTTTTGGATAACCTCTTGATTGCATGTTTTTTGCTGTTGCTATGAAATCCTCTTTGGTGGAGCTGTTCATTTTCAATCTCAAAAACTGATTTAAAGGTAGATTATAGCGCACGTGTTTTGGGTGAAAACTCTCGTAGTTGAGCATGGAGTTTCGGTCCGTTGGTTTGTTGTATGGTTTAACGAACAACGTTTTGGAGTGTGAGTCCACTGTTATTGTGATGTCCAGAAAATTGAGTTCTTCTCTACACGAGTTTGAAGTAAATTGCAGAAATCTGTTTTGAACGAGCAGCCCACCAACTGATAAATAAATAAATAATGTTTTGAACACTCTCCTACTTTGCATTTATTTACTTACAATACCAATAAGTTGGTGTAATGGGTATGAACAGAAATAGCAATTTATCTGATTTTGCAATGGGCAGCCACAATACAGGAACATACAAACTGTAGACACCCAGCCTCAAATCTTGATAACAACTTTTTGGAATCGCCAAGGGTTAATCTATGACTGCAACTTTTTTTCTAACCAATTAACATTTTGATTTGATTTGAGTATTTATAATGCGCTCAAGATGGACTTCACCGTATAGCAACACAGCTGATAATACAAATTCACCAGAGCAGTATATAAACCAAAAACAACTGTTCAGGCGGATTCCTCAATGGGAAAGGGGGTTGGTACGCTGAAGGGCTTTGAGACTAGTGCCCACATAAGAAGCAGATATGAGTTACATACAAATACTGTCATACACCGAAAGAGTGTTCACTAGCAAAGGGAACTCATCCCATTCACTTGGGAAGAAATGTTTTTGTTTGAATATAGAAACTTACAGTCAAAAACTCTGTGACCGAGATTTCTAATCTTTCATGGACCATGTTGATATTAATGCTCTCCAGGAAACTTGGGTCATCTCTTCAACACACAAGCAGGGTGTTTCACTTTGTGTATCCTTGCTTTACCTTTTTTTAAAGAGGCAGGGCCAACGAGGATTCAATAGACTTTATCTCAGTGACACCCGCCCCCACGACAGTTTATTTTAAAAAAAATCATTAAATATTCAGCTGTGACAGATTGCCATCTGTTAGGGTGAATCTCACAGATGTTTTACAATTTTAGGAGCTCTAGTAATGGTTTCTGCCATAAAAGTCAGATCTGCCAAGCAGTCTCTCTATCAGAAAGTGCTCTGTGCTTCAAAATGTGGTGCTAGTAGGTTTGTAGCCAGATGGGTTTGCCAGGCATTGGGTGTATAACTGAGCTTACCAACATCCATATGTAAGAAAGGCCATGCATACTTTCTGCCAGGCATTAATAATTTGCATGCCCCTACTGTTAGACCACATAGTGCCTAACATAACATTTTGCACACTCAGAAATGGGCAAATGCAGAAACTGAGTAACCGTTTCTCCTGTACATTTCCTTTCAAAAGCGTAACGGGCAAAGGGAATCCTTTTCACATCATACAGGTGTCTTCTGACACAGATTACCTTATTATTCAGGTTTTGTACGTTGAGAGAACGTATGGAATGCAATTACAAACAGTTTGCTAAACTAAGTGCTTATTAAGCAGCAATGGGATGAAACTTCAAAACGTGCGCCATCCGATGTCTTTACTAACACTTGCATCCCGTTTTTGTTTGAAAAATCAGCTACAAAAGAGTAAAACTCTGGAAATTGGAGGTGACATTCATGACTACTTCAGCAAAGACAGCCCATCTCATATTCAGAATGTCCGCCCTGAGCCGGGCCCTGGAAGCTGGGAAGCATGGCGACACATGGCTCATAGGTGAGTACAAATGCCTGTGCACATGCGTGCAGGTCACACACAGACAAATACACAAGCCCAGCTAATGACAACCATTATCACCTTACCAGGGGACAGTGCCTACCCTCTGAGCACCTACATGATGTCGCCAATACGGAACCCCATCAAACTAACCCAGGTAAGATACAATGCAGCCCAGATTGCAACCAGGGCCATAGTGGAGCACACATTCGAAGTGCTCAGGTCACGCTTCCGCTCCCTTGACCGCGCTGGCATACAGCTACTATATGCAACCCCAGTAGTGTGCAGGATCATTGTGGCAGCATGTGTCTTGCACACCGTTGCAACACAGCGGGGCGTACCGGTGGAAATGGTGGTGCCCCCACTTCCCAACCACACGCACAGCCACTGCACATGGGAGGGGAGAGGGCATGTGGCAAGGCAGCCCGTACCCAGCTTGTGGCGGCATCTTTCACCTAAACGCCAACCCCTGCGGAGTGCACACAGGCCTGGCACATACCAGGCGACAATCGATGATGAGAAAGGGAAAGTTAACTGTCACAACCTTACCACCCTGAGAATGTGTCCACCGAAGTGCCACATTGTGTGCACCCCTGGCTACTTAAACACAACCAATCCCATGTGACCAAAAGGAACACATGCAAGGTGCATATCCCCCTCTGCAAAACAGAGCATGAAAGTACTGGTATGCCACCCAAACTCTCCCAACCCCCATGACCCACGTCTGCTGCACCATACCATGGTATGCAATGGCAAAACATCAAACCATATGCACAACACATGACACAATACTCATGAAGTGCCATGTGAGATATGTAAATATGCACCAGACAATTACACCTGACATGGAATCTGAAGAAATGACTGTCCAAATCCTCTCACCCTGAAAACATCAGAATACCTGTTGCCATGCACATTGGACAATAGCAAATTGGCATTACAAACACTGTGTGCTGCATGTGTTTCCCCTGCAACACATCGCTCACCGGACAGCACAGTGAGTGTGCATTGCGTTGGGGAAACCCCTTGAGCACCATGAAAAATAAGTGCAATCAAGCAAATAGTACCCTGTCATGCATGTACACGATCAATGAATCGGAAGTGAACATGGATTTTCGGGACACAGCATGCCTGAGAAGGCTATGTGGGTGCACGTGTGTGCATGGTGTCGCCGTAGTTGGTGTGGAGGGGTGTTGCCTAAGTGTTTGTGTCAGTAGGGACATGCATCAAATACATGGATGTGAAATGAAGTGAGCCTCAGTGTCCTGTACACAGCACACGTGAACATTGCACTCAAGAACCCCCCTGTTTGGTAAACCACACCAATCCCCTGACACCACAAAATAAAACCCAACATAGGATCAACCATTGACCAGCAGAACATATCATGTACAGAGTACCCCACATCAACAATGGCAGACAGTGAGCAATCACTGATTCATTGAAAATCATTAAAGGGCCTACACACAAAGTGCATCAAAGTGCCTCAAGGAGGGAGGGAACAAGGGAGAATTACAGTACACTACAAGTCCTTCAAACAGTCCAGAATGTGAAAATGAACTATCAAATCAAAGTACATAGTACAAGTGCCTGGAACAATAAGGGAGAATCTAGGGAGGGAATGTGGGAAAACAAAACTAGCGTCAACATTGCTATGCTTGATGTCATTAGTTGCAGTGCAGGAGTCACATATGGAGGGGGGTGAGGAAAGAAGAGGGAAGATGTGAGGAGAGTAACAAAACAAGTGACTAACTGTGGAAGGTTGATGAAAAATCAAGATAGTGCTGGGGAGGGGGAGCAGAAACACAGAAGGGAAAGGGGGAACAGACGACCTGTAATCAGTGGTGGAGGGTCTGATGATAAAAGTAAGTGCCCAAATAAAACTCAAAAAGGTGAAGGTGGGAGGCGGATGGACGGAGGCAGAGGGGGAAATGTAGTGCCGGAAAAAGACAGACAGAGGACAAGAAGGAGGTTACAGGGTGGTGGAGAGGGAGAGGGAGGAGAGAAGGGAGGAGGGGGCCAAGGTGTAAAGGCAGGAAGGGGTAGAGGGGGAAAGAAAGCACACACAGGGGGCAGAAGGAAAGAAGACAGTGCAGAAGAGGAGGGGGTGTGATGGTGAAGGGGGGGAGAAAGAGGGAGACTGCCAGGGGCAGGTGGAGATTGGCGGGGGGCAAGGGAGACAAGGGGAGACTGGCAGGGGGCAGGTGGAGACAGGTGGGGGCAGGGGAGACATGGGGACAATCAAGGGACCCAGAAGGGTGGTGGACACGGGTGGATAGGGGAAGGCAGG
Source organism: Ambystoma mexicanum (assembly GCF_040938575.1). NCBI lineage: Eukaryota > Metazoa > Chordata > Amphibia > Caudata > Ambystomatidae > Ambystoma > Ambystoma mexicanum. The sequence goes on along the minus strand of NC_090941.1, from coordinate 822,444,646 downwards.
GCCTCCATTGTGAGCCATTGGTAGTGGTGGCAGGCTCCAGCCTCCTGTTTGGCCAGATTGTCACAAGGGCCAAGTGCAACCAATGGGACGGGGGAGCAGGTCCAGGCCACAAACCTGAGAGTCCAGTCAAAAGCAATGCGGCCATATTTCTAATGGCACAACAAAACACCAGGCAGGGCTGCAAGATGACCAAAGCAAGGGAAGCAAGGAAATGGGGGTAGTTGAAATGTGTGGTGACAAGGATAACATTGTCAGCACATGGACCCCTCCCACCATCTGTGTGTGTTACACAGCCAAAGGGTGTATGGTACCGCCTACAGCAGGGAGTGCATGTGTCATGAACTACAGAACACGCCCCTTTTGGACTTCCTGGTCCTTGTCTCAACGGGGCTTACACTCCCTTGTACTCCCAACATGGCCGTCCACTGTGAAAGACCTTCTTCGCTCTACACCTTGGATGTAGCGTGTTCTATTAATAGACCACGCCTCCCGCGGCTCCGCGCTTCTCAATGCTATTGTGAAGTAGCGAACAAACGTGTGCTCCGTAGCTCGCGGTATTGTTTCCCTTGCTTCTTAACAGCCAACCCTATTCCTAGTCCCTTTCCTTCCTTTCTTGATTCCTGGACTCGTGTGCTAGTAGCGCACTCTGTAAATTTCCCGGATTCCTGGATCTTTGCATCCCGGAACTTTGAACGCACACTCGAGTCAGAAGAGACTCGTGCCGCCTTATTCAAGACTCGATCCGTCTGCAAGAAGGCATCGATCAAGAAATCCAGCAAAGATCGAACTCAGGTGAGAAGGGGGGAACTCCTTGACAGCATGAACATAGTCAATTCTTAAAAAAATCATAAGCAACATGATGAAATGCACAGTCAACAGAATACTCACCAAAATGAAGTGCAGACATGCATTGGAGAAGCCATCCGGAATATCCACTAGGGGTGTATGCACAAGTAGGGGTGCAGGCTGGCCACAGATATGATGGAAGCCCAATGCCCCTGCGTGAGATGCTGTTACACCGAGCCATCCTTGCGAGCCCATGGAAAGGGGAAGCAGGACAAGCACATGTGTCAGGACCCCAAGCAAAACACATACATGAGACAAGCCTGAATGGGCCCTACTGGAACACACAGTGGATGCCTTCAAATGCCACAAAGCACCACACTGTTAGATGAATGCACAATAGACAAAAACATTTTTTTTAAAAATACTTGCAAGAAAAAAAATAAAACAAAATGAAAAAATGTCCACATATTACCCAGGGAGTGGGGGGGCACCCAGAAGTGGGGAGGTACAGGGTGCACCTCAAAACCCACATGTGTAGATGTTGAGATTAAAAAAAACCTCACTGGGCTCAGCGCCTGCACGGCCTGACCTATGTGGGAGATAGGTTGTCGTCATCACCCTCTGGATGGAAATCAGAAGGTGGACGTGGCACAGTTGCCTCACCACGCCTTCTGCTGCTTGCCCCTCAACGGCAGCAAGCATGTGGGTCTGGTAAGCAAGGTCCTGCATGGCAATACCACGTAGGTCTGCATGCATTACCTCTTGTGTCACATGTGTTTCTTCCTGCAAGGACTGAGGTGTATGACGGAGTTCTGCCTGCATGGCCTCACATGACTTACAGAGTATCTCCCAGCTTGCATGGAGTTCAGCTGTCAGAGGCCGCCATGCCCAGTCTGAGTGAGCGGCATGTGGACCGCGTAGCCTGCTGCTGGAGCTGCACTTGCCTCTCAGGGGAGAGGATGGAACGGGCCACACTTTCCAAACCTTGAGCCATCATCTCAACTGCTGCCCCCTGTTGCTGTGCTATGGCAATAACGGCATGAACCCACTCAGTTGACCCAGGTAGCTCACGGCCACCGCATTGCCGGACACAACACCTGCCGGGCCCAAAGAGCTGTGGTCCTTGCTGGGTTGGTGCCGCCCGCGGCTGCAGGACTGCATCCCTCTGTTGACCTGATGCCCAAGGAACATGGCCAACTGGTGTTGAGTGTGACCGTGCACCCATAACCACCACAGTCAGACATTCCAAACCCGCCTGGCCCCCTACTGTAGGTGTCGTGGACAGAAGATCATCCAACACAGGATCACTTACCGACCGGCGACGACACATCATGATACAGATCCGGCTCAACATTGTGGTCAGAGGATACATCAGAGCCTGACTCAGTCTGCTTTGGACACGATGGCCTGGAGCACCAGTGGGTTCTCGTGGGCTGCCACCCCATGACCACCACTGGTGCTTGGATGGTCATGTGAACTGACCACCGTGTCTGGGATGGCATCTTCATCCTCTGCCTCCAGTGCTTCATCACCTGCAACATAAACAAAAGAAGCAAGAACACGCATGTCAGTAGCACATACCACACACATATAGATCACAACATTGACAGCCAACACATGAAGCAGACATGTCACATGCAATTCAAAGCCCAACATGTATCCAGTGGCTTTGAAATGCAAGGGTATCCCGAAAGCAGAAAAGGATGTGTGCAAAATGTGAAGCCAACACATGTTTTTCATGTTGCCCATCAGCTGCATCACACACAACCTCTAGCAGGCACATATCCAAGGCAGAAATGAGAGATGGCAAGAAAGAGATGGCACGTAGCATAAGCGTGTGGGAACACACAAATAGCCATATCTGGCAATCACACCAAACACACCATGACACATGTAACATGCATGTTCATGTGCAGCACTCAACAACCATTGACTATGCAGAGTACATGTGTCACAGGAGGCACCTACGCTACTGTGTTTCGATACAGTGAAAGGAAGGACATGGGTACATACATGGCAGGTCACTATCACACAGCAGCATTGTGTTGGCATGTTCAAGGGCTGAACTTGGCACAGGAGTGGGGGTGTGGTGCAGTGCATGTGTACCCCCTCAACTTCCAACATGAAGATGTATGTAGTGATGTCAATCTCCAAACGTGACACCAGTGTAAGGGCAATTGCAGCCATCATGTGCAAATGGCAGGAACCATGTAGCATGGATGCCGTGAAACACCCACCCTCTGGGCAATAGCAGGGAGGCACTGCAATGAAAGGTTCCCCACAGAACTGTGCATTGGCAGACAGTGTTGGCATGTGTCTATTGCATGTCGTCAGTCAAATGTCACTACAGCCGATGAGAAGTGGACATGATGCAGGACAGATGAGGAACCATCAATAAGACACAACACCAGTTGAAAAGAAGCAGTGGGCCTGTAACAGGGGGAGCCATGTGCATGACACAGATGTTGACACCCTAAAGTCATGTGTGATGATACACAGACACACAGTGAGCATGAAATGGCTATCCAAATAACATGACACTTAGATCATCATGGAGACATTCTACAATGAGCAGGCGGTCAACGATACCTAGGGGCATACATGGAATGCACATGGAACATGAATGTGCACACAGGTGCATGAGGAGCCAATGCCATCAGCACAGTCAGAGTGAGACACACTGCACCAATGACTAAGGATGTATATGGCATGATATGACATCTCATCAGGATTGCCCTCGTACACAAGTGGCTCAGAGCACAACCAAGCAAAGGGAGAGGACCAAGGGAGGAAAGGAAATGAAAACAACGATCATACTGGGCACAGTGACATTGAGAACACGCAAGTGCATGGAGAAGGGATAACGGGTTGAAGACCCTTGAAGGGGGACAAGTGGAACATGCCAAACAGAGGTGACCAAAGAATTTAAATGATGTCCAATGATAGAATAGGCATTCAAAAGGTGGTAGTGCAGCCAGCAAGTGGCAAGTGCAAGATCATTTGGATAGGGCAAATATGATGAGTGCATAAGAAGAGTGGGGGACTGTATGGGTACACGTACAGGACCCATTGCAATGGGGGGCCTGGAGGCAGTGCAGCAGGGAGGCAGGTTGAGCAGGTACCTGGGCCCGAAGGAAAGAGGGTACGCAGGTGCACATTGCCAAGAGAGGAAACTGTTCAGCTGGGGAGAAGAGGGGCTAATGCAGGAGCAAATAGAAAGGTCTTGAGGTGCTTCTGGAAGCAGATATGTTTCTCCTCAAGTTTCAATGTGGCAGGTAGGCTGTTCCAAAGGGAGGTCCCAGCCGTAGACACAGATCTGCCCCCTGCTTATTTCTTTGATAAATGACTGACCCAGAGGGAGTGTGAGGTAGAGGAGCAAAGGACTTGAGAGGGGAGGTATTGGAAGAGGGATAGTTGAAGGTATTTTGGACCCAGGCCCCAAAAATCATTGTGCACAATGCAGAGGGTATGAAGTATCATCATTGCATCCACTGGTAGCCAATGAAGGGATTTCAGAGCTCGAAAGATAGGATCCCAGGGCTTGAGGCAAAGGACAAGTCTCGCAGTCCTATATTGCATTAGTGGGAGAGGGTGGAGTGTGGAGGTAGGTAGAATATTGAAAGAGCCTGTCACAGTAGTCCAACCTTGAGACAACCAGAGCTTAAGAGACTGTGAACTTGTAGGTGAACGATAGAAAGGCACAGTACCCCTGAGGAGGTTAAGCAGGAAGTTAATATATCTCAAGAAACGTCAGAAATGTCTGTGGAAAAAGAATGTATGGAGTCAAAGGTGACCCGGAGGTTGTTGGCCTTGCAGGTGGGTGTAGGTGGAGGGCCAAGTGAGGCCGGCCAGAGCGTGAGGGGAAAGGATGGAGAAGGTGTACCGATGAGGAGGATTACAGTCTTGCTGGCATTTAGACAGAGATCGTTGGCAGTAAACCAATTTCAAATGTCAATGAGGCAATCAGAAATGAGGGAGGGAGAAGAAGTGGCCAAGGGCAGTCTGGAAATGAGTTGAGTGTCATCAGCATAGCACTGGAAGTCGTAGCAGAAAATGAAAATTCAGTAGGCGAGAGCTGCCAGGTTCTGTTTGGAAAGCCAGGCCGAGAGGTCAGACCCCTGGTGAACACCACAGGTAGAGAGGGAGATTGATGAAAGGAGGGACCCAAGTTGTAGCTGGGAGGGACACACATGCCAAAGACACATGTCATTGCGTAACATGCATCAATACTCACCGGACGATGCATCATAATCCATCCTCTCTCCCACTACACAGATTTGTTCTTCCAGGATGAACTCTACAGCAATCTCCTCATGCTGAGTGAGTTCATCCTCCTCTGGTGCTGGCCCACCACCAGTCACCAGAGACATGGAATAATTAGAGGCATGCTTTTGTTTTGCACAGAGTCGGAGGTCATTCCAACGCTTGTAACAGTCCTGAGCCATGCACACCTGGAATCCCATGGCTATCACACCATCCGAAACATGCTGCCAGTGGGCCCAACGCTGGGCAGGCGTTGTATGGCACTGTGGGCCCATAACCATATCATGTCGGTGTGCCGACACGTAGTCCACAAGGAAGTCCAGATGTGCCGGAGGCCGGAGCCATGTCTAGGGTCGCAGCCTCTTGCGCAAGGAGCACCCTTCCTCCTTTTGTGTGGTGGTATTGACCCTGAGTGGGCAATGTGGCCCTGATCAGTGGGGGCAGTGGCGCTGGTGGACTGGACCAAGGCAGTGGGTGTTGGAATGAGGACAGAAGGTCTGCCTTGGGTCTGACTCACTGCTGACACACTGCCCATGCAGTTACCACCACCCGGCTGCTTGGGGCAGCAGATGTCATTACTGCCCCAGATACGTGTGCCCCAATCACAGCTACACTGGAAACACGTGACCCGCACCTCCAGACTAGATGGAAATCGTCCTGGGAGTCCTTGTCACGCAACGCAACATGCGCTGCCTGACCCCGACCCCGGTTGGTGGCCCCCACAGCTGGACCTGCAGCTACCACCACCGGTGGGCCCATGACAGATGATGTAAGTTGCTGTTGGGTCATATGGGCGCAAGGTTGTGATGAACCAGCTGCATCACCAGGATCCACAGGTGGTGGTGGCATGTCTTCACCAGCACGTGGCTGGGCATCCTACCCCAGTGGGGCACCCCTGCCTCTTTCCCCTCTGTAGCCACCCTGGCCACCCTGGACTCCCTGTCCCCCCTGGTCTCTGCACCCATGTGCCCAACCACGCACACACCTGGGAGGACACCCAGCTCTACCCCCCTTACCCTTTGGTGCACTCAACAATTCTCCTGGGCAATTGGGTTGAAGCAGGCAGGGTCATGGATGGAATAGGTACCCCTGTGCTCCTGCAAGGCTGTCTGTAACCCCCTGGGGAAAAATGAAAGGTCATGCAACGCTCAGCCCCCTCAAAAAAAAATTACAAAAAATTTAAAATTAAGAAAAAATTGTAAAAAACAAAAAATACAAAAATTACAATTCCAAAGAAAAATGTGCATGCAACCCCGGTAGCCCACGTGTATGGATTTTACCTCCAGCAGTACGGTGTGGCACTCAGGGACACAAAAAACACATACACGGGGAACATGCAGGCTACTATGACCTCAAAAATGATACGCGATGCACAGGGGGAACCACAGTGGGAAAAATAGCGTGCATGACTTACCTCCTGCCTTGCATGGAAAAGAAAAAGAAAAACACAGGCACTTGTACGCATAGGCAACACCCCGCAAAAAGAAGAGGCACGAACTTCAAACGTGGTGAAGTAATCATGTGTGAATCCAGAAGACTAAACACACGCGTCAGTTTCCACGAACAGCACGTACAGTGGACTGCTGGCCCATGCTCACCTTTGACCCGTGCTGAAGGCAACGTCCACGCATGTAACGTCACTGGCGTGCTTACGCGCTAAGGCCCTTTCTTCGAATTACAAGCATTCACACGCGGACGTGCAATTTTTGCACGTGCGATTCACTATGCACCCGTGCCGAGGGAAACCCCTGCATGCGTTACGTCACTTACGCACTTACGCGCTAAGGCCCTTTCCTCGAATTACACGCTGACGTGCAGTTTTTTCATGTGCCAATTCACTCTGCATCTACCTGGCCATGCGACAACACAAGGAAGACCACACTCCTGCCCAGAAGGCCATTTTCCTGCCCCTCAGAGCCCCGCGGAGCCTCCTACAAGCCATCTGCTGCTGCCTGCCTGCCTGTTGCCAACAGTGCCCTGCCATTTGGTGCCTGCACATCAGCCATCTGTCATTCCGACGACGGAAGACGGTGCAGAGACATTCAGGTTGGTGGTGTGTATGGAGGAGGAGGAGGCCGCTTCAGAGCCGCACATGGGGCCTGGTGGGGTGGTACAACTGGTGCAAGTGGTGCAGTCCATGGGCAGGTCAGAGGAGGCAGCACAGGTCGCCGTGGAGGAGTCTGTGCATGTCACTGTCCCTGACACTGTGACTGCATCACCATGCACCAGCAGGGATGCCCTGTCCCAGGCCGGTCCGCAGGTAGGGTGGAGGTCCACATCATCTGGCACTCCTCTACCTGCAGACGTGGGGACCCATGACAGGATTGAGTCTGTCCTGATTGGTGTCGCGTTGCGCACACGTGTCATTCGTGATGACGTGCGATCTTCCTGGAGGGACCACGGACATCATCATGAAGAGATGTGTGCCAACGTGGCCCAGTTGGGAGGGCTTGTGGTCGGGGGTTTCCTCCATGTGTCGCTCTGTCTTGCAGCCCTCTCCTCCTCTGTGCACACTATATGCCAGTTGTTCTCCGTGCCATCTTCCGGCCCAGATGACACCAGGGCCCCCTGTGGACCTGCCCCAACTGACGCAGCCAGGCTGGTGGAGATCCCATCCCTGCCAAAGTCGGGAGTTGGAGCTCCAGCACAGGTGGTCACCCCAGCAACTGGACCCCTAATAATGGACGATGTGCAGGCACATACGAGCAGGGAACCTGCACGATGGCCCTGGGTGTTGCCATCTACCCGGAGGTAGTCGTGGTGGCGGTGGCAGGCAGCGGAAAGGCAGCGGCAGGCTCGGCGTAGGAGGCATGTGGCTTCGGGGCCCTCTACATCATCGGGGCAGGCATCGGCCGGCGGGCAGGAGGACCCAGGATTGGGAGAGTCTTCCGTGTGGCAGTGGTTGGGCCAGCGAGTAGGTGCAGAACGGCGGCAGGCGGAGAGGGCATGGCTCACAATGGTCAGGGCGGAGAACTCCATGCACAGGGCTTTGAGGCGGGCTGAGTGCCTCAAGGCACCTTGCAGGGAGTTGGAGGAGGCCATGGCTGCATCACTGTGAGACATCGAGGCCAAGGAAGAGGCCCGCCTCCGGTACATCAACGTGGAGTTCGATGGTGCCCTGGCCTGGAAATATCAAAAAGTGAGCCGTCGGACTAGCCCACCGCCTTTGTATATGGTTATTTAGGTTTAGGTTTCATTTGGTTTTTATTCTTATTTGGAGTTCATGGACTTTGCTCCACTTTTTGTATATAGTTGTATTTTAGATAGGGTTTTAGGTAGGTTTCGTTTTTTGTTTTTGGATAATGGACCTTTCAGACTTTTGTTTTCATTATTACGTACATACTTTATTTTTTTATTTTCACATGAAGTAATGTTTTTTTATGCTTTTCATCTTGGGATTTATTTCTATGGACTTTTGGGATCGACCCCTTTTATTTTTATGTTTTGGATTTTTATTTTTCCTTGGATTTCACTTTCTTTTTCATATTGCTATCATTATTTCTTTATTTGCATGTGTGATTTTCATATTGTCATTTGTTTTTATTTGTAATACATTTCATAATTTTTCATTCTTGGTGTGGTCTACTATGATTTCTTTTGTGCATGTCTCCATGAGCATTGGCTCAGTCGTGTGTTGCCACTGAGTGGCTCTGTAGGACATTTGTTGATGGGCATGCTGGTTCTTTTCAGACTATCATGGAATGGGTAATTTGGTAGGGAGTGGGTGCAGTGGATCGTTGGGTGTTTGTACTGGTGGGTAGGGGTGTGGGATTTGTGTTGGCATTAGGGCCATGGGTCTGTATAGTTATGACATGGTGTTTGGGGGGACATGAGTCAGGGCCTGCTGGCAAGTGCCTGTCAATGGGGGTGTGTGGAGGGACATGTGTCGGGGCCTGCTGGCAGGTGCCTGTAAATTGGGGGGACATGAGTCGGGGCCTGCTGGCAGGTGCCTGCCAATTGGGGGAATGGGGACACATGAGTCGGGGCTCCCAAGTGCATGGCGCCATGTGGCCTGCCTGCGGGCATGGGGAGGGTGGATGGTCTGCCTGCAGGGCATGGGAAAGGTGGATGGGCTACCTGCGGGGCATGGTCAGGGTGGATGGTCTGCCTGCAGGGCATGGGGAGGGTGCATGGGCTGCATGTGGGGCATGGGGAGGGTGTGGGTTGGACCCCTGGGGTGTGGTCTGGCTGCAGGGGGTGCATGTGGCTTCTCACCATACTACTGCATGCATCTGGGGATACGGAAGGGAGAATTACACGCGATTGGGTTGGTGCGAGCGGAGTACGCATAATCCCAGGGGTGCACGTTTAGTTTTACACGCGATTTCGCTGGCACGAGCGGGGTATGTGTAATCGACGAGTGTGTGGGGAGTTTTACATGGCATTTTGTTGGCGCAAGCACGGTACGAGTAATCTAAGGGTTGAACGGGGAGTTTTACCTGCGATTTCGCTGGTGCGAGTGGGGTACGCGTAATTTGAGGGGTTTGTGGGTAGTTTTACACGCAATTTCACTGGTGCGAGCGGGGTACATGTAATCCGAGGGGTGCGCAGGGAGTTTTACATGTGATTTCGCTGGTGCGTGAGGGCTGTGTGTGTTTTTAGTGTATTTTCGTGGTTGGGGGGCTGTATGCTGGTCAACTGGTCTTTGTGCCTTGTAGGGGATTTGAGCAATGTTTTTCGCGCACAGGGGCGTAACTGGTGCTGCTGCAGGTATGCAGCGCCAGTCTGCCCCACTGCTGGTTATGGATGGAAGTATTCATGAATACGCTGTGCGTGAAAATGGGTTTTGACGCACGCAGCTAGCGCATGCAGCTAGCGCACACTGGCGCATGCTGCCTCACTGTCATGATTCCTGCCCATCATGTCCCCAGCCCTCCAAGATGTCAGGCTGGAGCCATGCCACAATCACCTACATGGCCCTCAAGGGCCTATCCATCCCTCCAAAGACCCACTTGGAGTCAGACTTGGCGCTTGTGGCACCAGACTCACTCACTCCCATAGGATAACATTGGGGATTGGACTTGTAGTGCATTGATGGGGTCAAGATGGATGCCCCCACATATTTCGATTCCCAGAACTGCATGTGCAGTCTAGTCTTTTGGGTGTGGTTCAGCCCAGAGACACCTGGGATACCCAGAGACTATTTAAGCCACGCCAGGCTGAGAAACATGCTTTGTGTTTTCTGCACCTGCAGCGTGACACTCACCGTGTTCGGATTGGTCTACAGTAGGCCTGCATCTTTCTTCTGCGCTCAGCTCCTGCAAGAACAAGAACACTGTTAGTAACAGCCTTACCTTGCGGCGCTTCTGCCCATCATTCATCGCTCATTCTGTTCTGCGGGCATCTTCGGGGGTGTCATTCCCATCCCGGCACGCCACTTCATAAGGAAAAGGGAAAAGAACAGGAAAAAGGCATTAGGAAGCATTCAGCAAATCTTCGCTTATTTTTAAAGACTGTACGAGCTTCAGACGCTTACCTGAATCCCAGCCGCTCTGGGGGAACTCTGTCTCTGGAACTTCCCATCCATCTGCAAGAGGGAAAAGACACTCCAGGTTAGCGTGGAAACATCTAGCGGCACCGCATACCGCACTTACTCAACACATTTCTTCTTCATAACCAGCATCCACGCTGAAAACGTTGCGGCACCTAAAAGACACAGAAAAAGAACTCAGTTCAATACAAATACGAAAGGGTCGCATCGCGCTCTCACTCACCTTCAGCGCTACTCGTCTCAGCAGCACTTCACCATCCCCAGACGCCGGCCATCATCTAAGGAAGGAAAGGAACGAAGTTAGAGAACTGTTCAAAAGACTCATTATACTTACCTGTCGGATTCTTGCCAGTGAAGTAACTAGGCAGCAACGAGCCTGCATCAATCAACGCGCCCCTGCGCTGAAAGCAGGACGGAGAGCACACTTTCCAAGAAAACAAGGTGAGCTGTGGATCAAAGGGAAGGGTTGGATCCCGGGGAAGAAGGGGTTCAAGCACACAGAGACAATAGGGAGTTAAACTCTAACAATCCTGTGTTTCAGGCCCAGTCTCCAGTCGAGTAGACTCCAGGGAAGGGTTTGAGGTCGTAAGAGGTCAGAACAGGCTGAGTGACGTCCCCGTGGATACCAGGTGAGCGTTACACTCTCTGTGCTGCCCACATGCGCTGCTTTTGCGCTAAATTCTATGAATTACCCCGATAGTGTCTACACTGTTGACCTGTAGAATATAATTCAAAAGGGTATATAGGGTTAATCAGGTGATTATTGATATTTTTTATACACAGGTCAAAATATATAATTGCACAAAAAGAATAAGGCATACTGAATGAAATTTTCCAGTTAAAAGTCTCAATAAATCTTGTTAGAGGCATGTAATAGAGCAGTCACAAAGGGTCTCGCATTGTTTCCACAACATAAATTATTATTTACTTATTTATATTTATTTATTTGTTCATTTTTAGAGCGCACCTAATCGAAAAGTATCTGGGAGCATTGTTAGGCAGAAACCTGTGCAGTTCCCTACGGGACCACTGAAAAAGATTTAGGACTACAGGTGTTTGGCAGTAAACCCACTTGGTATCAGTCTGTACCACACAGATTCACTTGGTAGCTGTGGCTCAGCAGTCAGACTTCCCTCAAGAAGAGTTAAGCAGTATGTGGAGTATACAATATAGGGCAATTCTTTACAGTAAGACAAGCAAACACGTACAAGGCTTCAGTGTAAAGATATAAAGGTATTTATTTATAACGGAACATCTATAGAAAACACTCGGGCACTATCACAGCAAACAATTCAGTTACAATTACTCTACGAAGCAAAAGATCAATCCCCCTAACAATAGCTCGACAAGTCTAGGTTTTAACAGCATCACTTATTTGCAGACAGAGGTGTATGCTGCCACCTAGATGGCATCTAGTATTCGTTAGGACGGGAGAGAAAAATAAGTAGGTTACGAAATCAACACAGTTCAATACTTCACGGGGAAAATGCAAGGCAAGAAGACAAGAACCACAATAGATCATAAAGTTCAGAGGCCAGGCCCACTCGGAGAGAGGCAAGGCGATATGTCCCAAAAAGTCTCTTTGTAGAAATGCGTTCGAGTCTGTGTAGCAAATTGTTATTGGAAGATTGAACGAGTTCAGAACAACACGCTAGAGGAAGCTTGGAGGCGACCCTATGGAGAGGCGAGGATTAAGACACCTCACTCTATCCGGCAACAAGGGAAGCCAGGCGGACACAGTACCTTGATTGTGGAGAGACAGCTCCGGCGGGGGCAGATGTTCCTGGTGGTGGATGCACGTCGGGTCTTTGCCAAGAGTAGAGATGATCTCGTCGTCGAAGAAAAGTGAAGTCCGGTGCACCACCAGGGAAGAGACCAGTCGCGGAGTGCTCCGTCACAAGGCACCACCTTTTGGTCGCGGTACAGGGGTAGTGGCTATCCGGTTGCCGAGGTGCTCTGCACGGGCAATTCCACCACTGCGTCCTGAGGCGAAGAAAAAGCAAAGGGGACTGGTTGTTCCCACCAGTCAGGGGAAGAGACTCTCCAGCAGGGAGATCTCCTCTGTCGTTGGGAAGTGGTGAGTCGGTTCAGCAGGGCTCCACCGGAGGTGTCGTCGTTGCAGGTCGGCTCAGCTTTACCCTCGTCGGATTCTTAGGTCCTGTGGTGACTTCTGAAGATCCAGTCCCAAAAGCCCTGCTTTTATGCAGAAAAACCCCAATTCATTCAGCCTAGCTGTCAATTAACACACGCTAAGTGGTGAGCGGGGAGGCTCACCACTTGGGCCAATCACACCAGAGTGCGACCGGAGTTGGCAAGGCAACTCAGTCCAGGGTGCCTAAACCCCCTCCCACACCCCTGTGGTAACCCAGACAGAATGGCACCACCATGGAGGGTCTCTGTACAGAGGCCCGTCAAAAGTGGAACAAAGGGCTCAACCTTTGGTTTAGGAGTCACAGAGACGAACACAGACGCCATTTTAAAAAGCTGAGTTCTGGCAGAAAATACCATCCGATAGACTTATTTAAGATAAGTAGACCGGAGGTATGTTAGAGATTAACGAGAAACAGGATCAATCTCCAACAATGGGAAGAATCCCATAGAGGTATATTCGGGGTCGAACATAACAAGTAGTTTCCACTGCCACCAGCCAAAACTCGACGAGGGGGGACGGGACAGTGCCCCCTCGAGTAACAGATTCAGGAGTAATCGAATTACCCCTACTAGTACGTCCACAATAGGATGGTTTGTACTAGTTCTGTTAGTAAATTTAGGTCTAGTAAAGCCAATGGTGACTTTACATGCCCGGGGAGACAGTAGTCAGTCCCCGGGTATGGAGTCTATGACGGAGGTCCGCTAGGACGCCCCAGTGTTACGGCACGTAGGGTGCGGTGTAACACACATAGAAAAACATATGAGACCCTATGGAGTAAAAGACCCCATAGCCCATAGAACACATTGACATTCAAAGGAATTACACACATACATGTCCAAGAGTGGGAGGAAAAGAGTCTCACTCTTGTCAGGATGGAAAAAAACAAACTCCAGAAATCCAGCAAAGCTGCTTGGGGACTCATTAGGTTAGGAAATTCAGCCTAAACAGAGAATTCTCCCTAACATGCATTATGTGGTGATTTACTACGTGGAAATTACATCAACTGTTTACTACAAAATGTATTTTGCTGTGGGTTAAGGGATAACACGGGGGTGGGCAGCGGTTTTGGGTAAGGGTAATAGTGAAGGGGTGGGGTGTTGGGGGACCCCCCAATAAAAAGCAAAACTGGTGAAGTAGTTTACATGAAATAAATTACCACAAAGTAATTTACTTTGTGGAAATAACATGGAATCGTCACATACATGTAATAACTGCACATTTCTATAATTAATTGAATATATGATCTAACTATAATGCATATCTGTTGTTCTACTGAAAGTAGGTTTGTGGTGCACAACTCTGGCCTTGAGCCTACACACCTTTCAGGTTTATAGGCGGTCCACAAATATATACATTTCTGTTTTCAATGGGCCTCATTAAGACTGAGACGGAACAGGTTAACAGGCTCCGCTAAAGGAGGCGGACCCATTAAACCCGTTCCGCCTCATTACAAGCTCCCCTCGGGGGACCCGGTAAGTAACGTCTGGTCAATCCAGACGTCTTTACCGAGTACCGCAAGGGGAAGAGGGAGCAAACAACGTGCCGCCCGTAATCGGCCCGTTGTTTGCACCCTCTCCCATGCCCATTGAGCCCTCTCGGGGCTCAGATGGGAATGGGGAAGGTCCGGGCCCGGGTTCCTGGAGGGAGGAATTACCAGGCCCTCCGAACTCAGAATGGCCCAGTAATTCGCCATTCTGGGAACCCGGACCCGGACACGATTTCGCTGGCAGCAATGCCGCCAATAGCGGCATGGCTACCGCCAAAGTCGTAATGAGGCCCAATGTGTTTATTTAGCAAGTGAAGAATTGAAAACAACTCATACATATTAGCACATATTGTTCAGAGAATTCCTCTGAAGAGATACCTTTCAATCAAAGTTGTACAATAGAGAGTGAACCACGTGATATCTGGAGTGAGGTATCCAAACAATATGTTCATAGATGGAAGCTGGGAGCAGCATGTACAGTGAGATATCAATATATTCAGTAATGGCAGCAGGGTGGCTTTGATGGGGGGGGGGATTCTGGGATAGTGTGGAGGCCCAAGGAAGAGAAGATTGAGCATAAGGGATTACTTGAATGCATGAATGGTCCTGTTTTTTCTGATATAGGTGTATTTGTATGTTCCATTGAACACAGTGGTCAAGGGTCTGAGTGATTGAAAATAGTAGTAAAAATAAAGGATACCACAAGTGGAGTAGTAGAACATAGAAGTGACTGCCCCATGAGTAGATCAAAGAACACATTACATACATTTGTACAGGGATCACTTATGTATAGAGAAACTGTTTTGATGTAGTGTAACAAGGTGGTTGTAGTGCAGGGGTGGTAATAAAGAGTGTGAACTTCAATTCTAAGAGGTTTTTTGAGGGGGCTAAAAGAGTAGAGAGAAATGTTCAAGAGGACACTTGAGCAGTAGTCAAGTATTAAGTATCAGAATAGACATCAGAACATAGAATGTTAGGTGAAAAGAGGGCAGACGTTTATGATGTCCAGCAAATATTTGCTTGCATTGTTTGTGGTAGAGGTGGTGATATTTTGCAGCTTCAGAAGCCATTTGAAGAGGAACCCAATATTGTAAGCTTTAGAGGAGGGTTGAGGAGGTCAAGGACAATGATATTGGTATGAGAAGGAGATTTGGGACATTCTGCACAGATCATTGATTACATTGTAACCAGAAGAGTTGACCATAAAACATTAAATTCTCATCCAGTGTTGTATAGCTGAGATGCACCCAGACACATTATCAGCGAGGGCCTGAGATTATGGACAGTAGGGTCATTGAGGTGGACATTGCTTTTCTTGTCCAACATGTGGCCAAATGTATACACAGAATGCAGGAGTTGGAGGATTCCATCTCCCAGTTAGGAAGGCCATGTTGGTCAAAGTGGTAGTAAAATTGAAGAGGAGGACAGATGGGCAAAGCACAAGAAAACCAGACCGTTTTTGCTGGGACAATGTTTTGAATTGTGATTAGACCTGCTGGATAGTGTTGGTGTGAACGTTGATGCAGAAAATAGAAGATGCTAGAAAATCCTAAAAGAATACATGAGCTTACAGAGGGAGAAGGATCTGAGGCTAAAGAGTAGTGAGTCAAGGATGACACTTTGGGGGATTCCCACTGACAATGTACTGGCATCTCTGGTGTCCATTTTCCAATAGGAAGGAAATAATCAGTCAGAGAGATGGGAAAGAATTCAGGGAATGAGAGTATCCTAGTTCCTGCAGTGATGGGTGTGACCGGGCATTGACAGCCATTGGAACAGGTTATAAGACAGTTAAGTGCATTAGACACTGTGGGTCATCTGATGGGGAGCGAGTGAGGTGTAAGGTTGCACCATTTTAGAACCAAGAGGTTCATCTGGAGGTAGGAAGACAAAGGAGAGGGTTGAATCAGGGCTCAAATGCTTACTTGGGTACTGGTTTTAGAATCCTTTGTTATTTTGAAGGTTTCAAGAAAAGGTACCAGGCGCCCCCTCTCTAGATAGAACATGGCATGATAACCTGTTCTGTGGTTTCTTCCCACTTTAAGAGACTGCACCCATCGCGTTTTGCTCACAGTACTTTTCACAAAGGAGGAATATCCATTTGCATACCAGTCTTTGTCCCGCCCACAAGGGCAGTCCAGCACCGAAATGCCACGCAAACCTCTTTTGAACAAGAGTACCAACAGCAACCCCATACAGATGTTTCAGCCTTGTTGAGCCTCATCAGTGAGGTGGATCTGTGGCTCTCTGAGTACAGTGAGCAAGGGGTCCACGTCTGGTTCCCCCAGGTAACTTAGGGTGACCAACCCCAAGTTCCTTGAAAAAATAAAAGAAAAGGTAGCAGGCGCCCCTCTCTAGAAAGAACATGGCATGATAACCTGTTCTGTGTTTTTTTCCCCTTTTTGAGAATCCGCAGCCATCACTTTTTGCTCACTGTACTTTTCACAAAGGAGGAATATCCATTTGCATATCAGTCTGTGTCACGCCCACAAGGGCAGTCCAGTACAGAAAAATCCATAGAAACCTCCTTTGAACAAGAGTACCAACAGCAACCCGATACATGTGTTTCAGTCTTGTTGGGCCTCAGGAGTATGGTCTTGCCCAGAGCCTCATAGGAGAGGATTTGGCCAGCTTTATGTAGGATCTCTTGATTAACTGCGTGCAGCAGTTTGCATAATTGGATTTATAGGGATCGAGTTCTGGTTAGGACTATGATTGATTTGTCACTTATCCACCTATTCTTTTTAGTCACAGCCAATTGGGTGACTAAATAGCATATTTTGTACCGCAGGCTGTGCAGGTTTGAGTTATGTAACAAGGAGTGGGTGGTTTCATGCTCTGGAAATCAAAGGTAGTTGCTTTTATTCAGATTAGTCAGTTGAAGAGCCATGCCTTGAGTTGCTTCATGAACAGTAGGTGGTCTTCTTCCAGATGTGTATGCTTAGGTTGAGTGATCCAGAGTTTAGTACACAGTAGGAAAGACTGAGGATCCTTTGTGATGTTTCCTGTTGAAGATAGGATCAAGCGCTAGTGCAGCATTACCGGTCCACAGTGTGGTAAGTGATGTGTAGTGCCAAGGTTTGCCTGTAAGGGAAGCAGAGCCATTTCCATAGAAAGCAGGACAGAGTATGCACAAGGTTTTGGTATGTATTTGTTTAGTCAGGCAGCCAGTTGAGTCAGAATAGAACTGGGGTCACGTGTGTAAACCTTTGCCTAATGACAGGTACTCTGGCTGATGCATTTCGGACTCTTTATAGTTTTCCCACAAGGTATTTCAACTATTTCAGATAATAGAGGCTATTTGCAAAATTCAGTCTTAATAGCCCTTGTGCTATTACAGCCTGTTGATCCTGTGGGAAAACAATAAACAAGGCATGATGTATCATAAGTGCAGCAATGGTGAAAGCAAAGTCTGAAAATGGCTGTCACCAGTCGATCAAGTGTGAGGGTACTGTCCATTGTGGTTCCGCGGTTGTTCAACTCCAGGCCTCGATTTGGATTTTCAGGATGAGCCTCATAAATATTCATTAGATGAATTTGCAGATAATGATTCTAAATGCTTGCACATTTTCTCTCCTGAATATTCATGAGGGGATAGCCTGGAAATCCGTCAGGTTTCCGGCCCTCGAGGCCTGAAGTTGGACAACTCTGCCATAGAGGATGGTGCTGGTCATGGACCTATATCATTCGGTCCAGGGATTCAAGTGATTGTTGAAGGGTCTCTACTGCTAAGCGTCAGTGCTGGATTTGGTAGGGTTGAGTTTAATATGTTTGCTGCCATCTAACATTCAGGAGTGCAAAGCAAATGTTTAGGCCTGGAGAGTTGTGCAGATGGATTCTTCTCTATTTTGCAGATTATTTGTGTGCCATCTGTGTTAATGTAGTACCTGATAACAGACTGTTCAGACTGTTTGATGAGGTCCCGTAGTGCTGTCATGTAGTAATTGAAAAGAATAGGTGACATTGTGGATCCTAGGGGTAGTCTACAGGGCAGACAGAAGATTGAGATTTGTAGAGGTGTTTTCAGTTCTATCAGAAAGGAAGTGATGCAGTGTGGAGCGACATCTCTCATTCCAATGTTTCGTGGTCTCCTTTGAAAAACCACATGGCTGATACTGTCAAAAACAGCAAAGATGTCCACGAGGAGAAGTGTGCTTCCTGAATTGTCATCTGTATTATTCTTTAGTGTGTACCAGATTGACCACAACGCTAGTCTGTATCCTAAGTGGTCTATGGCTGTGTCGTGATGTGCCCAGAAAATAGTTTGTTTCGATGGAGCCCTGCAGTTGACATATATGTACTATTCCAGTGCATTACCCATTAAAGGGGTCTTTGAGGCACATCGATGGAAAGTGTAAAGTGGATAATCTTCCATCAATAAATATGAGAATATTAATGTGGCCCAATTATTTGTCTTGAGCTTTGAATGACATGTGATTTCAATGTCATGTTCGTATGGTAGTGCTCTGAGTCTAGTGCAACTCCAGAGATAAGAGTGAATAACCACATTTTATAGGTGAAAATCCATAGTTGCTTGCTGAGTGGTGCTGAGACCGTAGACTCTTCGGCTTGGCTTCTTTGCTGTAGATCCCTTATTGTTGTGCCCTGGTGTCTGCTGCCAGCCGGGCGCAGGGACCTTTTGGTGCCAGCATCTTTCGACACGTGAAAGATGCAAAGCGCTGTTATGTAATTAAAGTAACTTAATTTTAAATACAAAAATAAGATAATTAAATCATCTTTGTAATTAAATGAGTTATTGTCACAAAGGGGAGTGTCTGTCATTTAAGTACTTTAGTCAAGTAGCATACGTTAGAAAGTCAGCAGAACACAATTCAAGGCTTCACACGCACATCTTGAGTATCCATTGAAAAAGTAAAGACCATGTGGCCTCATTACACGGTAGGCGGTGAGCCATGGCGCTATTAGCGCCATGGCTCATGCCGGTAAAATACCGGCACCGCCAAAGCGGAAAGGGGATTTACCGCCCCATTCCAAGGTTGGAGGGGCGGTAAATTCCCCTTCCGCCATTGCCCTTCCCCATTCCCATTTATGCCCCATAGGGCTCTATGGAAATGGGGAAGGCGCTAATTACGCCACCGCAATTTTGCGGTGCCGTAATTAGCTCTGAGGTCCCTTAGCGGGTTGGATTTTAACGCCTGCAAGAAGGCGTTAAATCCTCCAACCCGCAAAGGGACCTCGTAGTACGGCGGTAAGGGTTAACGGTCACCGTTGCCATTAACGGTGACCGTTAACCCTTACCGCCGTCCGTGTATATTTTGCGTTTGGCGTTGTCTTTAAGGGCTTAGCCTCAAAGACCTACAACCGGTTTCTCTTTGCGACAGAGGCACACTTCTGCCAAATTGCAATTTGAATTCATCCAAACATGTGCTCATTTGGTGTGAGGGCTATATGGGAGCAGCTGTGACTAACTAGCCCCTGTGTCAAATGAGCATCACCAAATTGACCGTCACACCACAGTGGTGCGTCATGATGGCCCGCACCAAAATAGGGTGGTAGAGTCACTGGGCCTGTCCTACTCTTACATTTATTAAGTGTGTATGGAATGGCGTGTTAGTTGGAGCCCAGAAAAGGGTAGTGTTGTTTTGAAAGCAAACAATATAAATAAACCGTAGCAGATTTTTTTTTTTTTAACCACAACTCTATAGTAAGCACACTATAGTACATTTTTAGGCCATTTTATGAGTGCGCTGACAGATCCTTGCTCTTTCAGGTACGTTACCATGATGAAATCTCACTCCATTAAACTAGCTGATTAAAAATGCAAAAACATAATAGAAAAGCTGAAACAGGTATTCGGAAATGAGATGACATTTTGGGAGATGCCATAAATATATATATATATATATGCACCAGGGCGACATATGCCATGCTTTTAGTGCCACACGGTGGGCTACCCCCCCCCCCCTTTCCCGCTGTGGGTCTGGGTGTGATCATGTTCCTTGCTAACCTGATTACTACAGCTACCAGAAGTCCTTGCAACAGAATCATCATTGATTGTGAACACCTGCACTTTCTGTGAGCTGTAAACTGCAAGCTAAAACTGCCTCCCTGATGATGTGAAGAGCACAGAAACCGGTAGGAGGAGAACCTGAGTTGCTGAGTAGGTTAACTGTGCAGGGAACTAGAGTGTGCCCCTCTCTCCTGATATATACATATATATATATATTACACGGCCCACAGCAGCAGCCGTGTAGCTATGGTTAAGTTGCTAAACCCATAGGGTGATCAGTTTTTAGGCGGTGTATAACTTTGC
Source organism: Ambystoma mexicanum (assembly GCF_040938575.1). Taxonomy (NCBI): domain Eukaryota; kingdom Metazoa; phylum Chordata; class Amphibia; order Caudata; family Ambystomatidae; genus Ambystoma; species Ambystoma mexicanum. The sequence continues at coordinate 822,424,194 of NC_090941.1, read as the reverse complement.
TTCCCCTGGTCAAATCCTCACCAAACTTTGCAAAACATGTATTTGGCCTACTCTCAATTCGTGTGGCAAGTTCGGTGAGGTTTTGTCCAGCGGGGCATGGTTATAGGGGGGTCCCAAATTTTTTTTCCCATAGACTGAATGAACTGCAAATTTGCGGCAGGAGCAGTGGCTTGGTCCCGGAAGTGTGCTTTTGTAAATTTGGTGAAAATCCATCCAGTAGTTTTTTAAAAAAACAGGTACAATGTAGGCCCTATTTCCCTGTTCACTCCACGTTAGAACTCTGATTGGCCCGAAGGAAGGCATGATGTCCGCGGACAATACAAGGTGCATGCTGATTGGCTGGAGGGGAGCATGCTGTGCATCGTAATTTTTTGGAAATGCACACCATGTTGTATCTGAGGATAGTGCGGCAGCGAAAGGGGCTCAAAAACATGGTTTGAGGCATCTGGTGGTGGGAAGAGGCGCTGGAAACGGTGGGTGTGTGAAAAATGGTTCATACGATGTATTTGTTTAGGTGGAAGAAGACAGTGGTGTGTGCACTGTGTCTGCGAATACAACAATACTACAACAGTTTGCAGTAGCTTCTCAAGTGAGCGACTTCAGTGGTAACTGCAGGCAGCCTTCACTAGGGTAGGATAGGTCCTGAGGTGAGCAGTTTATGTGGTGACTGCAGGCAGGCTTAATTAGGGAAGGGGAGTGGATTGCAGATGATATGAGGATGTTTGTATAGAGTGTATTATGTTGTGTTGTGTGGGGTAGCCCCTAGACTCTTGGGTGCATGGCCAATGGCCATGCACCCAAGAGTCTGTGTACTGGTTGCAAGTACTGAAATGGAATGTGTACAGAAGTGGAGAGGGCTTCAGGCGGCTGGCTTATTGGACGCAATAGTGTGCTGATTGGTTGAAAGTACTGCAATAATATGTGAACTGAAGTGGGTAGGGCAGCAGGTGGCTGTGTTATGCTTGTGGGTGGTGGTAACTGGCCAGATGTTTGCATGCATGGCTCTATGATGTTACATGTGCATTTAGGCATGAAAGGTCTGTAGAGGGGATTCTTATTATAATGTTGCCACAAAACTGTCAGGGGTCATTGGGAGAAATATCAGGAGCTACGTAGTTCATTAAGCAATACATTGCTATAAACACCATTGTATTGCGCAATTCTTTGCAGTGTAGGAACCTACTCATATAGAAAGAAGGCATTGTGTGCAGCATACACCATGGAGGTGCAATATTTATAATCTTGACATGTTGGATAGTAGAATGATAGATGGTTTCGTATTACAGTTTTGTGTACTGTGAAACATGTAATAAGTAGTTAATGAAGCCCCACTTAATACACAATTTTACTACTACAGACAAAACATAAAGAGAGCACAACACATAGAAATATCAGCATGTACAGGGAAAGTAATGTAAGCAAGAAAGCAGGAGTATGACTAGAAAGTGTTTATAACGTAACTGATTAACTTCATGCACAGATATGATTGCTGTGTTTTAAGCTTGCTTCGTCCCCTAGGTATATGTATCATATGATATGACTGGACCTTAAGGAAACTAGTGTAACAACAACACTAACAAATATGAGCATGTACAGAAAAGGTAAAGTGAGCAAAAAAGCAGCAGTACTACCAGAAAGTGTTCATAACCTAACTGAGTATCTAAATGATTTCTGTGACTGAACCCTAATGAAAGTAGTGTAAGAACATATGAGAAGGGTAAGATCTACAAATATAGTACCTTTTGAATGTTTAGTTCCTGAATGTCAGTGAAGAAAACCACCTGGCCTAGATATGTTAGTAAAGACAAAAAAGGGAACCAGACATGTGTTGTCATCAGTGATGTTATCAATTGCATTTGTGATGTCATCTTTGATGTCATGGGTGTTAGTCCTTGCAGTGCACAGTGGTGGTGTGAGTTATGGTTGCTTAGCTTACCATAACTGGTGAATTTCTGGGGTTTTTCGGTTTTACTTGTAACTATAATATGTATAGGTTGTTATTAGTACAAAGTGACTGTTATGTCCCTTTAAAAAAGTTGTTGCACTGAATTTGTTGGGTTTTTAGTAATGCAACTTAACCATAACTTACCTTTAACAACATTTTTTCACTGAATTTAATAGGTTTTTAGTAGCACAACTTAACCACAACGTCCATTTAATAACGTGTTGTCACTGTATATATATATACTGCTTTGTGTGGGTGTGTGTGTGTGAGTATTGTGTGCATGCTTTGATTGATTTCATTAGCTAGATGGATTACACCTCACTTTCTATTTCATTATTTATTCCACTCTTTTGTAAAACTCTGTGGCCTTGTGGCTTCTTCTCATCTTTCCTTCCTTCCACCCGTGCCCCTCCTGCAGAGGTTTAGAGATTTGATTGTGGTTGTCATCTGTTTGAAGGAAGGGTAGATTGTGATTACCTGGGCTGCCTGGATCCTGAGGGATGAAAGCGTGCTCATATTGAGACCAGGGTGCAGATCAGGTGATGCACATCAATACATGCATGCTGCGGCACATGGCCTCCTTTATCAGGGGATGTATCATTAGCTATGAGTGACAGCCGCAGAGGCATTCCATTTTCAGCAGGTTGTTGTCATGCAGCAGGAGAGCTATGAGCTCACTTATTATTTATCTCGCTGCCTCGGGAACATTACGTATAAGAAACACGTTATATTGGGAAATCGCAGAGGTTGTCATGTTTCACCATCTCCTTAGGCCTGCATACATAACAGCTATTTCACTGATCATCGCTAGTCCATTGTGCAGAATGGATCCATCTTGACTATTTAAAGCTTCTTAACGTTCTACAGTGAAGGTAGGAAAGTGTGCAGGTGTTCGTCTACACTATGGTTCTACGTGGGCCATTAAAACTGGAATGTTTACCTCCGCACACACCGAAAATATCAGGCTTATGCTTGTTGTCCCCATTCTCCAGCCATCGGCTCTTTCAATAATGGACGATTCATACCATTATTCAATGAAAACGTCCATTTAGAAATTGAAGTCTGAGTCTCAGAAATGTACAAGAGTTCTTTACTAATAGAAAAAGAAACAAATGACAGGCAACATTAGTCGCAGTTTGTGTCTAAGGTTATATAATATCACTATGTCACGCAACATACAAATAAGGTATCTAGACTACGGAACATAGACACCCCTCACCACCTGCAAATCCCGAAAGTTAATCACTGACTTTCAGATGTATGACCACAACATGCACTTGAATTGGTAGAGCTGCATCAACTTCATGCTTGATATTTTTAGTGCATCATTTTAGCGGTATGATATATGATATGATATTTTATTTATATCGCACCCACATACCAGTGTTTCAAGGCGCGAGATATGAAAGGTTTTATTTTTCTGGAATTGTGTAAAGTTGCTGTCTATGCAAATAAGCAAGATCCAGCCCTTTCCTGTGTTTTCCTGATAGGAAAACTGCAAATGTTTTCTCCATGCAGTTTGAATAATGCTATATTTCCAGCCAATTATCAATGCAACTAAAAGTCTTTCCCAATCTGTACGCGTGTTGTATTTCGTGCTTTTAGATGCTTAGTAGGTTTAGCGATGTGGACAGGTCTTGCCTTAACCAAAAAGAGGTCTTACCATAAAGAGGCCTTACCATAAAGAGGCCTTTACATCAGCAGCAGGACAAGCCGACAGTAGGTGAAGTGTGTTTTTACTAATTAAAAAAAAAGCAAAAGAATTGTCAAAATCTGTGTGGCATTTCACTTTCCTCAACTTCGATGATAAACTGTTTTGAGATGTTTTGGCTCGTTTAACCTGGTGGACTATGTTAGGTCTTTTCACTGTGTGATGGTGGAGATAAGACCAGTGATGCACAGGGCCATGCCCCCACCTTTCCCCAAACAACAGCGAACATATAGAATGAGAAAACTAGAATTAGGTGTTATGCTACCACCACATAGAATGGAACACGAGTAGGATAGAGTTTGTTTTTTCAAACTCTGGGGAGGGGTTGGTTTCTGAATACACAGAGAGGGAATCGAGCAAATGGTGGTATGCACAGTTAGGTAGATTACAATTTACATGTATATGAGCTTCACGCGAATCATATGATGTCCTCTTTTCCTGATAAGTCAGCCTAGTTCGCTTTGCGTCCTTTCTTAGCTATGCACTTTACTACTGCTCATTTTATTTATCATCTATGCTGTCTTCTGCGATATTGCGTTTGTCAACACTGCGATCTTCGCCGTTTTTTATTATGTGAGTCATATTTAATATGTTAATCATACATCACTTCAGCATTAATATGGCAATGTTGTGGGTCACATCAGTATTCTGTTGATATTTAGGCAGGAACATCTGTCATAGGTGGTATGCACATTTAGGGCCTGATTCATGGAATTATTTGCATGAAAAACGCAGATTTGCGTGCCTTTTTGCCCAAAAGTCCCCATATTTCAAACAGCAATTTTCAGGCAGAAAGGCGAGCAAATCTGCGTTTTTCACGCAAATAATTCCATAAATTAGGCCCTTAATCGTTTAGCTTTGTCATTGCTGCTAATTTTGCCCTATTGCTGCGGGCACGTGCACTTTATATTGCAACGTCATTTTGTTGTCCTGGCTGTTATGATGTGACTCTTGGGCTACTATCATCTGTAGTTTTTTATATGTAAACATTGCTTATGCATTTTTTAACCTACAATTGCTTTCAGTATTTGATTCAGCATTGTGTATCCCATTCAAACATCATTCGATGCTGTTCTATCTTCTGTATATCCATTAGCATTTTATGGAATTTGCTGTTTCCGATATATTCATTTAAATGCACGAATTTCAGCCCTTTACTTATTTGTTGTTGACCTGGTGTTGTCTAGAGCTAGCACTTGCACTTTAGCTTCATGCAACCATTGGACCGCTACATCCGTTTTGTGTATTTTCTATGATTCACTATGGCCATATACCATTGTATGTGGGTCACGTACCATGCCATGTTGCGTTTGCTTTCCCTAATGTGAGTTCTCACTGAGACATCCCACACAGGCTCTACAAGCACTTGCACCTCATGAGCCTGCCCATTGTGTTTTGTCAAGATCTTGAAGACCACATTCAAGGTTTTTTCTGGGCGACTATAAATTAACATCTCTCTCCCCCTGCCTGTTTTGTCCCCCAACACCCATAGTACATGTTCCTTTTCCTGGTGATACCACTGCTTAGCATTCAACATCTAGGGCAACATTTATTGTTATGTTGTCACAATCTGTGTGCTTCCATGTATATTGCATTTAGCATTTTTGACTGACATCTCATATGTATTATGCATCTGTATTTCCCTTCCGAGAGGTCTGCCTGCTTTGCACTCTGTACCCAGGATTTGGGTATTCACTGTAAACATCGAGAAAGGACTGTTTTTGTATTTCTTAGCCAATTTCACAATGCTCCTTGTATGTGAACAAGCGCTACATTAGCGCAAAGTGGGTCATACAGGACTCAGTCGCTCTGATGTCCTGCTTTTGCTGCATGAATTTTTGCTAATAAATTACTTCTGTGTCACTTGACAGGAAGTCTCTAAATTTTCTTGGTGTCTCATGACCCGGAGCACGGTTCACACTGCTCCTTCCTTGCAGTTTGATCCACTTTATTTACACTGAAAACCATGTGTTAAAGGGACATTATGGTTAGGTTGCATGAATGTAATGTAATCTTTCATTTTTTGGGTGTTAGTCTTAGCAGTGCAAGGTGGTGGTGTGAGTTATGGTTGCTTAGTTTACCATAACTGGCGAATTTCTGAGGTTTTTTGGTTTTACTTATAACCGCATCCTTCCTTTAATGTTTTTTTCTTGAATTTCATAGGTTTTTATTAGTGGAACTTAACCTTAACATCCCTTTAACAACATTTTTTCAGTGAATTTCATGGGTTTTTACCAGTTTACCCTTAATTTCCTACAACGTACTTATGACATATTTACCCCACTATTGCAACATTTCCATCCAATTTACAAAGTTTCACCTTAAAACTCTGCCATTCCCCACCTTCTAGCATCATTGTTAACACTAATTTACACTATTTACAACGTCTACATTTTTTGTGTTCCTCGATGTACGCAAACGTCTGACATCATTGCAGACTTTCTGGGCAGTGTCACGTGACCACATGGGTGGCGTGATGACGTGTCCACGAACGCGTCCGCACTTCGTGAACTGTTCTGTACTTTGCGGACAGTTCGAGACTGCATTTTCTGCTGATCTAGGAACTTTCCCTTGCACAGCTTCTACACCTATGCTTACTCATTATCCATTAACAAAATATCACAGAGCACATACTTGGAAGAATATTAGCAAAACCACCATTTATCTTGAAATCCCAAAGACAATGAAGAGGGCCAAGAAGATGAGGTAGAGGAAGTGCCTACCTCTAGCACCCAGGGGCAATCATGGGTGTGGCAGTTGTTTACCACTGTTGGAAATGTACCAAAGGATAAAGCTACCAAATGGAACGTTGTACTCAGTCGCGGACTACCTTGACAGCACTCCTATGGGACAAATCTATTCGCCACCACACCAAATCCAACCACTGCAATGCTCTCAGAAAGGTTGTTCCTTTCTTAGCAAGTAGTATGCTGTCTTCCTCCATCTCATTTTCCATAACCAATACTGTACCCACTTGTGCACAGGCACATTATAAATGCCATATCATATCATAGCCTAATTCTGTGGGACACAAAATCCTACCAGCAACCTTGCAAGCAATAAAATAGGCTGTTGATCAATATCTTTTGAAGTCAACAATACTCTGTATTTACTGCAACACACCACCCTGTAGGGGGGAGCAATTTTGAAGAGCTTTTGAAGCTGTAATCAAGGAGCATGAGAAACACTGACCCCTACCTCAGATTTAACACACCCGCAACGTTTTCCCCTGTCCACCTGCCCCTCCATATTTGTGGTTGGTGACTCTTCCCTCATTATCATCCCCATCTTACTTTCTGATCTCTCCTGCAAAGAAAAATAAATAAACACCCACAAAAATGTTCCTTTAGGAACCACCTTTACAGTTAAAAAATAGAACTAAAAAAATAATTTTATAGACTCCATCTACTTTGCATTTCTCAGTAGTTACACTCAATAAGATTCTCCAACATTTCCATTAGCATTTTGTGTTATGCTAATGGGAATAATGTTTTGGGAGGATAGCTCAGGGGCACCATGCTCTCCTTGGCAGCAAGACGACATGGAGCACCAAAGGTTTGATCCCTGGATCCCCGCTTAGAAACCTCTGGGTATTAACCGCATTATAAATAACCTATCATATCAATGGACAATTGCATGCTAGTAAAAAATATAAAAGGACATAAATTATTTTCTGTCCCAAATACTTTTCTCAAGCATATAATAAGGACCATAATCGATGGACCTTTATAACTCTGCGTGGTCTCCACACTCCCTTTTCCAGGCCATGGATCATTAGAAGACCTGAATTACACTGCACACCATCGCGCAGGCAGCCCTTCTACCCTTTTAATTTTATATGTGTAACACTTCTTCAATGCCTGCTTTCAAACAGTCACACATCCATCCACCAATCAATTCCAAAAACTGTAAAAATAACCCTATAACCATATTAAGCTTCCACACAACAACTGCCACTTAGCAATCTTCTACAAATCTTTTGCATCTGCATTTCCCTTACTAATACAAAATAATTGTACACAGTGCTCCCATGAATGCACATATGCATTGTGCAGTGAGAGAAGTGCATAAACTTAAGGGGCAGTACGGATTGGCAAGTGCTCATGAAAATCCAGGAGGGATATGCCAAGGTGGGACACCACTGGCTAACTACTGGAGCAGAGGAATCCCAAGGGTGGGATGCATCTTAACCGTAACATCCCTTTAACAATTCTTTCTGTCAATTGAATAGGCCTTTATAAGTGAACATGTTTCATCAATGGGTATGAGTTATTAATAATTTCTCTTTTCATATATTTGAAAGAACTATAAACCTCCTTTAAGAAACATATTTTATGTCTGTCGTTATCAGCAGCGCATGCTGGGGATACAAATCATCATTCAGTTGCCTAAGGCATGAGGCTCAAACATGACTCCAGCCCAACCAAACCACCCCTATTATTCACTGCACCTTCCCTGCATCCTTGCTCAGTGTCATCATTGTGGTCATAGGCCGCGCAACAGGGGGCGCAATGTTAATGTGGCTTTAGCTGAATTTCAGGGGTTTTGTTACAATGTATTGCTCACCTTAACATCCCTGCAACTAATGATTTTTCAATTCATTTTGATGGTTTTGTTAACCTATAGATTTTTAGGATTCTTCCAGATCACTATTAGACCATGGTCAGTGGGCACGTCCATTTTACAACACTACCAGGACCACTAGTCATGGCCTTTGCCCATGGCCGGTGGGCACGACCACTCTATATTTGAAATCACTTGCATCCATCGCTCAAACATGTTCATCAATTACAAGCAGATTTTGTCCTGTTTTGACAGTGATATTGTTATGTATAAAAGGTTGCAGGTTTTGAGAACTCACAATGTTTTAGTCAATGCGCAGTGAGATACAATTATTTGCCATGGACCACACACTTTGTTTAAGCAGCCAGGTCCAAGCCCTTGTTTTATGGCCAGTCTCTTGGTGACCGTTGTGATACAACACACAACCCCAACTAACCACATTTAAGTAGCACGGAAACGAGAAAAAAAGACTGGCAGCAAGAATAACATATGCTCAGTAACATTCTGCACCCATAGTGAACATCAAAATCTGGCACCCTTGAATATTTGCAAAATAAGTGACCATATATTTTAAAGTGAAATATACAAATGTAGTTCAATTGACCGTCTCCTTAGAAGAAAGTGCACAAGACAAAATAGCATTGGACTTTAAAAATAGTAATCAACACCAGAAAAATAACCTGAGAGAGGAAATGTTCCAATAAATATGCTGGCAAAGTATAAAAGGTGCTCACCTTTTAAACCCTGCAATCTGTAGTGAAATATTCAATGGAAAACAAAATCCCAATACAAAACAAGTGGTTGTGGTCTTGTGGGTAAGTGGCTGTACTGGGAACATTACAACCTTAGTAAAATCCTGGTATCCAAATACTTGAGCAAGCTTGCCAACCTAAAAAAATTCAAGTGGTTGTGTCCACCCTCTCAAAAAAAGGTTACGCTGTTCACTCATATGTTTCTTTTACTAGTGCCCTGAAAAGCAGCCACAATCAGGGGAAAATAACTGCACCAGTGTCTAGGCTTGCAAACTCTCTTGCCACATTGTGGGCAAATACTCATGGCTTACTTACCCTCTCATCTTTTCCCCTCCTCATCCCCATGTCTAGCTTTCAACAATACTCTGCTTTATAAAGATAACTTGAATATGACACATACTATAGTGTCACTCAAATATATAAATCCTTATAGAAATATGTTAAGCTAAAAGTGTACAATTTTGGCATTATTCCCCTCATCTTAAGTGGAAGACTACAAATACCAGAATGCAATTCAGCGAAGGCAAACAATTGGTGTCTGAGTGCAAAACCTTCAAGGGCTGACAGTAGCACTGTTCAAAAAACAATAATGAAGATGCTGGGTGTTATGAGATATTTAAAACTCGGAAAACACACAGCATTCTGGACTGTAGACTGTCTCCCATCCATACAGTAACCAGGACTGCCACCCATTAGCGTCAAAGCAAGCAGAGATCTGCCCCCCTCAGGCCATGCTGCTCTAAGTGGTCTTGTAAGGTGGGCTCATTTGTTAGTCAACATGGCCTGAGGGGGTTGGCCCCTTGCTCGCTTTGAAACTAAGCAGGGTCAGTCCTGTTTACTGCATGGATGGCAAACCCACTGTAGGTGTGAACATGTCTATTTTCTTTTATTATGTATAAAAGATTGCAGGCTTTGAGAACTCACAATGTTTTTTTGTCAATGTGCAGTGTGATTCAACTATTGACTGAGGATCACACACTTTGGTTAAGCAGCGTGCTAAAAGCCCCATGTTTTATGGCTGGTCTCTTGCTGACTGTTGTGATAAATTGCACCATCACTACTAACCACATTTAATCAGCAGTGTAAAGAGTAATAAATGACCAGTTGCAAGAATTACATATGGCCAGGCACTTTTGCCCCATAGCAAAAATCAAAAGGCTGCACCCATGAATATACGCACAATAAGTGACCATATATTTTGAAGTGAAATATACAAATGCAGTTCAATAGACCTCCTCAGAAGAAAGTGAGCAAGACAACATGTCATTGGACTTTTAAAAAAAGTAATGAACACCAGAAAACTCACCTGAGAGAGGAAATCTTCCAATAAATATGCTGGCAAAGTATAAAAGGTGTTCGCCTTTTAAACCCAGCAACCTGTAGTGAAATATTCCATGGAAAACAAAACCCATTACGAAATAAGTGCTTGTGGTCTTGTGGCTGCAAAGGGAACATAACAACATGAGTAAAATCCTGGTATCCAAATACTTGAGGAAGCTTGCCAACCTAAAAAAAAAACAAGGGGTTGCGTCCACCCTCAAAAAAGTTACACTGTCCACCCATATGTGTCCTTTAGTAGTGCCCTGAAAAGCAGCCACAATCAAGGGAAAATAACTGCACCAGTCTCCACGATTGCAAACTCTCTTGCCACATTGAGAGCAAATACTCATAATTTACTTGCCCACTCATCATTTCTTCTCCTCAACCCCATGTCTGGTTTTCAACAATACTCTGATTTATAAAGCTAACTCGAAAAGTACACATACCATAGTCTCACTCAAATATATAAATCCTTATGGAACTATCTTAGGCAAAAAGTGGACAATTGTGGCACTTTTCCCGCCATTGTGACTGTGAGACTACAAATGCCAGAAGGCAATTACAGCAAAAAGCAAATGGTCTTTGAGTGCAAAACTTTCAAGGACTGACAGAAGCATGGTTAACAAAAAAAAAATCATTTAGATGCTATATGTTGTCAGATATTTAAAACTCAGAAAACACACAGCATTTGGGACTGGGGACTGTGGACTGTCTCCCATCCAGGCATAACCAGGTATGACAGTGTTTAGTTTCAAAGCGAGTAAGGACCCAGCCACCTTACGGCCATGTTTCCCTAAGTCGTATTGTAAGGTGAGCTCATTTATTAGGCAACATGTTCTTAGTGGGCTGAGGACCCTTTCCTCGCTTTGAAGCTAAGCTGTGTTCGTCCCAGTTACTGCTGGGATGGGAAACCAGCTGTTGCTGTAAAAATAACTCGTTTTTTATTATTGGCTAGGAGACTATAAATACCAGAATGCAATATAGTAAAAGGAAAAACACAGTCTCTGAGTGCAAACCTTCAAGGAATGACAGAAGCACAGTTTAAAAAAAATAAAAAATAAAAAATAATTCATCCATGCAGTAACTGGGACTGACCCTGCTTAGCTTCAACGTGGGACTGACCCTACTTAGCTTCAAAGCAAGTAAATTGGTCTTGTAACTGTGGTTGGCACTATCCTCACTTTGAAGCTAGCAAGGTCTGTCCTCGTTAATGCATGGATGGGAGAGATGGGTGGTAATCGTGCCACTGGCCATGTGATTTTGATGTCACTATAGCTGTAAAAATATCTTTAAAAAAAGAAAACTTAACCGGCGGGTACTGAACTAGACATACCATTATCTATCCGTAGTCCTTTCTAGCCATGAATATTGGAAAAATGGCTGGAACAAAATGCTTTCCTGCCCCCCATGGCCTCACCAAGTGCACCCTCATCTGTGCCAGCTCCTCCACTCCCCAGATGGCCTCCTCACCTCCGCTGCCCTCTCCAGGTCCACCACAACACATGCTGTTTCTGTGGCGCAGTTTGCTTTGAGATGTCGGCTATTCAAGGTTAGCCGAGGCTACAGAAAGCTTTGTGTTGCAAACTCATTCTCTAGCTCCCGTCCAACTTCCAAATTTCACTTTGTGCCCTTTAGCTACGCCCCCACCTCTACTCTGATGACATTTGCAAGATTTTGACCTGCAAATAGCATTTTTCCTGCATTTTATTTTCCCATATCCTCGGCTATAGCCATGGTTATTTCTTGCATCGAGAGAAAAACAAGATGGTGGCTGTTTTTTCTCTAAAAACGCCTGGTTTTGTGTAAATCCCGAGATATAGCACTGTAAGGGGGCACACCCTTCTCCATCAAATATTTGAAAAACTACTGCATGGTATAGCCCAAAACCATGCATGGATCGTGAGTCAACGCTTCATTCCCAAGTTGTTTTGGACCTGGTACAAATCCGTCCAGTTGTTTGGTCTGTGCGCTTTGGCAAATATTGACCATGTTTGTCTACGGGAAAATGAATAGTAAGTAGGTCATACTTTTGGCCCAAAAAATATTTTGTCTTCTTAATAACATTTGTATTTTTTAACAAATCTCTACCAAACATTGCAGTCTGTGGAGGTGATGGGGGTCCTTACATGTTGAGATTTCAGTCAAATCTGTTACTCGAATCAAAATGTATTAACAATAGAATTTTGAGAGGTTCCTATGGGAGTCCGACTCCCCTTAACTATAGGGCGGCGAGTGCTGCCTGATAATATATATGTATATATTTACATAAATATTACATGGCTTGCGGTATCGGCCCTGTAGTTGTGGTTAAGTTGCTCAACCCAGAGGACAAACACATTTTGGGCAATTTAGAACTTTGGCACTGTTGGACTAAGCTTCACCAAACTTTGCAAAGAAAGTACATATACCAACCTCCAAATGATTTTGTAAATTTTGGTGCAGTTCCATCCCAAATGTTTTGAAATCTGCATAGAAATAACGGAAACATCTGCTCATGCCTACAGCCCAAACTGCTGGATGGATTTGCACCAAACTTTCACGAGGAGCAGCGGTTTGGTCTCGAAAGCATGCTTTGGTAAATTTGGTGTAAATCCGTCCACTATTTTAATTATCAAAATGTAGGACACAAAAATGTTTTGATATCTTCGGCCCGCGGACTCATTTCCTGGTCTGGTGTCTTTGAACAGCCCAGGACCAATCAGGGCATGGCACAGTGTGCGCTGACAGCAAACAAATACGGTGATTGGTTGTTGAAGACGCAAGCTGCATCAAACCTTTTGAAGTGGTCGCCATATTGTATCCGTGGAACACCGCCTTTGTTCGTGGACAGCGCAGGGAGAAGAAACTCTGGAAAATACATTTGAGGTTATTTTGTGATTGAAACAGTTTCTGGGAAGGGTGGGGGAGTGGAAAAAAGTTAAGATGGAGCCGTTTTATAGGTGAAATCGGCCTAGTCCATGGTCAGTTTTACTGTGCGTAGCCATGTAATGAGCTGCGGACACAGACACGTGTCTGTGGACACCATTGGGACTGGGAGTTGTTCTGTGTTTTTTGTAGATTTACAATGAGTTGAGTCATGTTATTTGAAGGTGTAACGTGCATTTTTATGATATGGTTGATGGTCCAGATTTTAGTGGGCATTTTAGTGGGCATGGCTGGCAAGAATCTGGACACTGTCCATGGCCATAGTAATATGTATATAGTAATTATAGCTACTGTAGGAGGAGTATGAATGTGGACACTGGCCACAGCAAACATCAGGACACTGAAAAAGGCCACAGTAATATGTGTATAGTAATTATCACAACAGTGTAATTTGGTGGAACAGATTATTTTGTTTGGGCATTGAAAACCTCATGAATAAGCATTGATCATTTGTGATTAACATTGATAATCTAATGATTTATTTGAACAATTGAAGATTAGGTTTTGATTACTATTAACAAATTCGTTGAACATTGAGGATGTGAACAATGTGCTATGAATACTAATAGCAACATTGCAATATTAGAAAATAATCCACAACCTCATAATTGAGCAATAAACAGCTAAACTGCAAATCCCTCAAACAATTTGTTTGACAATTTTTTGAACATTTGTAGAGGATCGTGCCACACACGCAAATTGAAAATTGTCTTGTTGCTGAGCACAAATGAACTGCTTCAACTATAGGACACAATTAGGTAATATAAACAAAGGTTCCCACAATGACTCCCAAAATAGAGGGCCTCTGGACCAATGGCTCAAAGCAAAGAAGCTGCAAAAGTCACAAAGAAGAGGGGAAATAAAATCCCTCAAACAAGGTGAGGAAAAGGTGGCCAATGAGGGAAGAGCAGCAGCCAAGGTAATGAAGGGAGAGATGTGAAGAAATTATTGGCTAAATGAAAATGGGTGGAAAAATCATGGAGTCAACCGAGGAAAGAGAGTTACTTTGTTTTATTATTGTGCATTGGTTATAAATATGCAAACCTTTAGCACATGCAAATAATGTACCACAAAAATACAAATATAACATAAATTAAAATTTGATGACATGGCACAATTACAGTAGATCATTTGTAAAAGAGAATTATTACCAAGAACACAGCACAAACATTGCTAAAATTACAGAGAGTAAATTAATAACGAATTAAGACTGATATGAATTATGAGATTAAAACAGTACTAGGATAAAAAAAGAGTTCCTTGATACAAAACATGCATACAAAATCACATTGTCACCAATAAAATGTTTCAGGGTGAAGCAATTCAGTTATGTTATGTTATGAGAATTTATAAAGTGTGGCATTCACCCGAAGTCATCTTGTCACTAAACCAAAGGTAAACTGGAAGAACAGGCTGATAATAGAAAGTTTAGAAGAGATATGTACAAAAGGTAGGGCGTTCCATGCTCTTGATGCAGCCACAGAGAAAGCTCGTCCAACAAATCGGGAACATTTAGTCTGGGGAATTTGGATGGTCAAGGAGGTTGGAAAGCGAAGCGCTCTAGAGGGAATAAAGAGGGGAAATTTCACCTTGAGATATTCTGCCACTTGCTTATAGAAAGCTTTATGGACAGGGCACAAAGACTTGAATAACACCCTCTTCTCAACAGGAAGCCAGTGCAGTTGTCAAAGAATAGGGCCCACGTGAGCACCATAAGGCGGGTGGATAATTGCTCTTGCAACCATGTTCTGTAGTAGCTGGGTCGATGTATTAAATAGGCAGGTTGTGCTAAATAGAGCGCATTGCAGTAGTCAATACTGCTCATTTCCAAAGAGGAAACTACAGGAGCATGAAAATGTGATGGAATATAGGGAAGAACCTTACAAAGAATCCTCAACTTAAAATGGCCTAATTGGCAAATAGATGATACCTGGTCAGACATTGAAAGAATGTTTCTATTTTAACAGCTAAATCCTTCACCATAGTAACAGGAGAAGGTAAGGCCAGAAATCAGAAATCCAATACAATAGGGGATCAGCTGGACCCACAACCAGCACCTCCATGTTATCATCATTTAATTTCAGCCGGTTCCTGGACATCCGTTCACCCACAGCCTTCAAGAATCCCCTAAACCGAACAGCAGTATCAGAACAGGACAGATTGAGCTGAAGGAGGATCTGTGTGTAGTTGGCATAGGAGTAGCATAGGAAGCCGTGGAACTGGATGATACCAAGACGAGGCTGAATATAAACGTTGAAAAGAATAGGTGATACTGCAGAGCCTTGAGGGACTCTGCAAGACAGACGGTCTGGTTTGGATTTGAAAGGAGGCAGGGAGACCGATTGGGATCGACCTGAGAGAAAGGAAGTGAACCACTTAAGCACTATGCCAGATAGGCCAGCAGAGGAAAGGCAGGCAACCAGAGTGAGGTGATCAACAGTGTCAAAAGCAGCTGATAGATCTAAAAGAATCAGTGCTCCGTCCCCACCCTGATCCACCAACTGTGCCAGATCATCCACTACCGGCCAACAGTATTGATTCAGTACCCTTGCCATGGCAGAAATCAGACTGGAAAGGGTCTAGAAAGTGAGATGATTCAAGAAAGGCACCAAATAGTAAAGAGGAGATAAGAGATTCAAGCACCTTCATAGTGAAAGGGAGGAAAGAGATGGGAGGAAAGTTAGAAAGAAAAACAGGATCCGGGGAGGGCTTGTTAAGTAGAGGAATTACAAGAGCATGTTTTACATCATTGGGGATAAAACCGGAAGCAAGAGAATCGTTAATTGCCAGTGTGATCCAGGGAACAATGTCAGTAGATATATCTTTCAGAATAGAAAAAGGAATAGGGTCCAGAGGAGAAGCAGACTTAAGCCTATTTATAGTAGATAGCACATCTTACAAGGAAAAGGTAGGAAATGATGACTGGCCTGCCATGGACGCAATGTCTGCATAGGACACCTTTGGTAAGTGAGCAGGGGAGCATACACTATTCAGACTATTGTGAATGGAAAACATCTTTTCCTCAAAGAAAGAAGACAGGGAGTCACAGAGAGCTTGCGAAGATAATAACATTAGAGGAGATATTTGCAGGATAATGACTTTACCAACACAAAGAGAGCTTTTGGTTGGTTAATGGCATCTGCAACTTTCTCATCAAAGGATTGTTTCACTAAGAAAATTGCTTCTTGGTATTTGATGAGGCTTAACGAAACAGGATTTTTTCAGCTAGCTTATAATGTAGTTTCCATCTTCGTTCCTCCTGCCTACGGTGAAGCTTTAGCATGTTAAAATCTTCAGTATACCAAGATTCAGAGGGCTGAACCTTATCTACACTGTGCTTTAAAGCGGCAATGGGAACAACCACATTGCCAAAAGCCTGCACTAAGGTGATTAACGTGCAGGGAGCTTCCCTGGCACAATACAGCTCAATTTGAGTGTATAGGTCTTGGCGAGAAGTAGAACGCCAGCCATGTTTACACAAAACCTGTGTTGGCACGGTTGCATGCATGGCAGAGCATTGCACGGATAGAGAAAGGAACAGAAAAATGATCAGACCAGGTTAGTGGGAGCGCAGAAAAGATACTAATGACCTCACTTGCAGCAAACACAGGATCTAAACTATTGCCAAGATGATTGGTTGGATAAGCAACTTGTTGTGGTAGGCCTAAATCTAACATGATGGCAAACAGTTGAGAGATCAAATGCTCACTGGCTTTATTAATCAGAATATTAAAATTGCCAACAATGATCAGATTAGAAGGTTTTCATTGCAGTTCAGAAGCAAAAGTGTGCAAATCAACAAAAAAGAGCAGTCATAGCCTGGAGGGCGATACACCAACAGCAAAGTTAAAGGGAACTTTCCAGACATGATAGACAATTGATTCTGTCCCAAGAATTCTGCTCTAGAACTGTTCAGTTTCCATAAAATAAATATTAGTTACATAGCTGGCATAACTATTCCAATAATATGGTGTCAATGTAAGGCATTTGGTGAGGAGATGGCGTGCAGTTTCAGTGGTCGAATTACAGAGACGGCAGATCCTCTTATCTCTGGGAAAGTTAGACCAGCTGCCAGTATGCTCACATGCAGGTAATATGTTAAAACACAAATATGTAATGAATCAACGTGTTTGAGAGGAGCATAGTTTGGTTAAATACAGT
This sequence comes from Ambystoma mexicanum, assembly GCF_040938575.1. NCBI lineage: Eukaryota > Metazoa > Chordata > Amphibia > Caudata > Ambystomatidae > Ambystoma > Ambystoma mexicanum. The sequence goes on along the minus strand of NC_090941.1, from coordinate 822,406,817 downwards.
CTAGGGAAATTGCTTATAAAACCCTGGGTACTGTATACAACGTATTGTTTCTTTTTGGCTAGAGAGTCAATGTTCAACATGATATCAAAATCTCTCGTTTTATTCTTTAATATTACTAAAATGTTAGGGGGCTGTTTCATGTTCTCAAGTTCAATATTCAAAAAGTGACTAAGTGCAGTGGAATGCAGTTTGAACAGAAACGTGTTGGAGCGACCCTTGGAATATTGGATTGCCAATAGGCCAGGTAATGTGTCTCACAAGGGGGAGGACATAACAATGTTGGAGGAGGGATAAAGAGACTCCTAATTCACAGAGGAGGGCCTCAACTGCCACATAACATGGAACTCCTTCAATCGAGCACACCCAGGTCAACTTGGATTCTGTTAAAACTGCAAAGCCATAAAGTACCCCAGGAAGAACATTCCTCCGATAGATCAGGGGAAGACCCTCACATTGTAGCTGCCCTTCTTATTAATACATTTCTTAAGGTAAAAACATTTCTTTAAAAGTTTGGGTCAGATAAAATCGCGTAAAAATCAGAGATAGATATTTGTAAGTGGACACTGTTGAGCAGCCAGCGTAATTAAACTCTTTCAATTTGCCACCAATAATCAACATTTTAGTTTTTGCAACATTAACAATGAGATGGTTTTTGGTGGCATGAGACGACAGGCCGTCTACCGAGTGCTGCAATCCGATGGGGGTTCGGTCCAACAAAATAGTATAATCGGCATATCCAAGCCATGATACTGGGATGCTACGAATGCGGGGGGAAATTACGCGCGGCATCAATGGCAAGGCCCATATCAGCAGGATATAGATCACAGAGTAAAGGAGCTAAAACACAGCCCTTTTTGAAGACAATATTAAAGGGAATTTCATGTGAAATTGCCTCCTCCCGACCGATACACACTACCACCAAAGTGTCAGAGTACAAAGCCGAAATGAAATATAATAAGGAAAGGTCTATTCCCCAATCTATTTATTTCATCCAGAGGAGTGGATGGGAGACAGTATTGAATGCCTTGGTGAAGTCCATAAAGTAAAGCTAAAGTTTACTCTTTGCTTCACTCTTGCATGCAACCATAACTAAATGAAGGGTGCAGAGGTTGTGCAGAGTGCTATCGCCTTTGCGAAAACATGTTTGAAAAGGGGATAGCAGCCCTTTATCTACAAGTATGGCTGTGAAAATGCTCTGGTTTATGTCTAACATTGCCAAGAATCTATAGTCATGAGGGTTGACACGGCTGTCCTTTTTTGATTCAGTCACTACCATTGATTTCCGCCAACTCATGGGTATTGATGCACTAGTTCAGATAATATGGAAAAGGTGCTCTAGCACATAGGCCCAAAATTGAGAATGTTCCTGCAGCACAACACTGGCAAAGGAATCAGGGCCAGGAGCATGTGAACGTTGAATAGCTTTAATTATCAGGAGGATATCATCCCTTTAAAAAAAAATAAAACAAACAGGAAAGTAGCAGAATGAGTGTAAGGAGTAGCCTTGGTGCGGAGGCGTGCAGAGTCATAGTAAAGCTCAGAAATGGCCAAAGTCCACACTGATTCGCAGATAGGGTTTAATTCTAGCATGGACTGGCCATTAATGACATTTCTGGCCATAGACCAGAATTTCTTGCTGTCGTTACTTCTGAGAAGGCCAAAGAAGAATCTCCAATCGGCATTAGCAATGAAAATGTATGGCTGCTGAACCAATTCTTGTATTGTGTGTGCGCGTGAGTGATAGGTCTTGTTTTCTCGTTCAGTTTATGTAGAGGCTTGCGACTGATTAGGGTGCATTCTCATGATGAGTCTTTTTGGCAAGTTGTATTGCAATGTCAAATATGATATGCTTTTGAGCTGTGCCAGCTAATACCCGGGGGTCTAGGTGCAACAGCTTTCTCAAAGATTGCATCAAGGAAGGGAAGTCCCAATTGTTCAGAGCTAATGGTGCCCATACATGAGACAATAAGGCAAAACGAGGAGTTAGCAGGTGCCCAGTTCTATGAGAGTCCTGTCTGATGTCGAGGGTGGCATTCTGAGCTGGGGGAAATGCAGGCAGTCGAGGGCGGTTCAACATTGGAGGACCTCGGTGATCTCAGAACGTCACAATACCCATGCACAAAGAACGATAGGCGTGTGTTTATTTAGGATTTGTTCTTTATTTAAGTGTGGAGTCCAATAAGAAGAAAATAAAATTATATTTCTGGTGAATTAGACCGTAATATCCTGTTGATGTGACCTGTAGAGACCAGATGGTTATAGAAGTAGAAATAATAAGGAGATATTGATGAAGAGAATACCCCTTTTGTATGAAGGGAAGAGAGCATTGCGTAGTTTTAGTAGTGTGAAGAAAAGAGGATATTCCCTGAGGGGGAAGGTCATGCTGTGTATCATAGGATGCTACATTTAAAAGTAGCCTGTTATTTGCTGGCACTCTACACAATAATTGACAGAAGAACATAATTGAAATATTTGCTCTCTCGACCTCGGACACTTGTATGCAGTGCCAAGACACATGTTGTGGTGGAAGAAGCGGGTGCACCTCGAAGGTCTAGTTAAAGTAATACTACCATCTCATTCCCAGGCCTGGGGTCCATCTACCAGCTTGCTTGTGGTATTGTGCATGATGTCTGGACATCTGGAAGTGCTAGGGAAATGTCAAGTGCACTATCCAATTGGACCTTGAATGAATGACCATTGTTTCGGTCATATGGTGAGGGACTACTGTGCTAAAATCATTTCAACCATTTACTGGGATTTTTTTTGCTCTTCAATATTTGTGCACTTTCCTTCATTGGCTTTTTAGGTCACTGTGTATTCACTTGTTATGGAACCAATTGGCACGTTAGCTACCTAGACCTGGTATTCAAGAATGTGTGTATTTTTCACTGCTACCAATTAAAACTAATTAACCTTACAAGTGTATGCTGTGTGCGCTGGGCAACATTATCTAGTGCGGTTTCAGCTCTTCAAGCAAACCTCCCTTCGGCACACTGACCTAGGTGTTGTGCTACTTTTTGGGATTTGTGAAGCCTGGAAAACTGTGTGCTAAGCAATTTATGTCTGGATGCAGTATTTCAGAATTGAGGCCTTACTAGTTTTGCTCAAAAAAATGGCAGTGCTTTGGTTTTCTTTCCATAATGTTGTGTTCTTTGTGTCTAGTGTATGTACTTTGCGTCTATGGAATGTGTACCCTATATACATGTTCTGGAACCTCCTACCTCTATAAGTGTAAACTACCTCGTGCCCTACTTGTGTTGCACAACATCTCTACTCTTAATTGTGGTTATGTGTTTTTTACTGTTTCACTGACATGTCACTGAACATTTCTTAGTTTGTATCTTGGGGTGGGGCCTGGCCTGGCGCAACACTCATCTCCAATACCCCATTACCACACCCCCCTTCTGGTCAACTTATTGAGCCCACCTCCATTGTCCTCCAGCTTATTTATTTTATTTTATTTTATTTTAGTATTTGTATAGCGCGCTACAACCCAAGGGCATAGAGGCGCTGAGTAGAATATGTATGCAGGCTTGTTTAAGGGTTACAAGATAGAAGCCCAGTACAATGGATAAATACAGTTGCAAAGTTTACATGTCAGGTGCAGTAAGCAGTAACAGTCTTCAAATGATGGCGATAGGGGGAGGCAAATCAAACAAAAAGCTTTGTCTTCAAGGCTTTACGGAAGGTTGTGTGTGATTCGATCGTCCGGAGTTGGGCAGGAAGGGTGTTCCAGTGAGTTGAAGCCAAGGTAGGGAAACTGGAACCACTGGCTCGTACTCTTTGTGTAGGCGGAACAATGAGGCAATTTGCGTATGCAGACCTGGAAGGTCTAGAGGGTGTTTTTTTGATGATCCTCTGAGCTAATTAGGTAGGTGCAAGTCCATGGATGCATTTGTGTGCAATGGCCAGTGTTTTGAAGGGCAGCCAGTGGACCTGCCTTCTAACCCCAGAGATGTGATCCCTGTGAGCTGTACTAGTTGCGGCCCTCAGGGCATTATTCTGAGCCACTTGAAGTTTTGACAAGTTCTTTTGGGATGCACCGGCATAGAGTACGTTACAGTAGTCTAGCCTGGAGCCGATAATGACCCTCGAAATGGTGATGCAGTTGCCTTGTGACAGGAACAGCCTAACTGCATTGATTAGTTTTGAGTGGTAGGCAGCTGAGGATGCAATGGCATTAACCTGTCTGCCCATGGTCATGCTAGGTTGCAGGTATACACTCAGTGTGTTGATGGCTTGGGACATGGTAATGGGAATGTTATCTATTGTAAATTAGCTTTATTGCGTACCGGGTTTACTGAGTGTGGCTGTGGATCCAATTAGCAGGAGTTCTGTTTTCTCACTATTTAGGCACAGCCAGTTTTCAGACATCCAGGACTGGATTGTGGAATAGATGAGATTGAGAGTATTCATAGCTGTAGGGTAGTCACCAGTCAGTAGGATGAGCACCTGGGTGTCATCAGAATAGTTAGTATATGAGATGCCCAAGGCTTCAAGAAGTTGGAACAATGGCCTAGTGAAGAGTTTGTAGAGAGTTGGTGATATGCAGGAACCTTTAGAGACACCGCATTTGAAAGGGCTGGGGACAGCACTCGAGGAGTCAGAGAACACCTTCATCACTCTCTCTTTGAGGAAGGACGATATCCATTCACAGGCTTTTGGGTAGAAGTTGGCAACGGAGGACAGATGATGACATAGGATCTTGTGATCTACCAGATCGAATGCCTTAGACAGGTCTAGCAGGAGAAGGAGAGCTGGCCTACCAGCGTCTCTTAGGTCATCGATTTGATTTTTGAGATCCAGTAGAGCCGTTTTTGTGCCATGCCATGGCCTGAAGCCAGATTGGCGCAGACCTAGGAGTTGATTTTCTTCCAAAAATGTTTGAACTTGCAGGTAGGCTGCTTTATCAAGAATCTTTAGCAGGAAGGGGACTGTAGTGATCGGTCTGTAGTTCCCTTGTATCATTGGGTCAAGGGATGTTTTCTTTAGGAGAGGGCGGAACCAGGGTTCCTTCAGGGAGGTAGGAACCTGGGCTGAGCGGAAGGATGAGTTAATGAAGGCGGTGATGAAGGGAGCCAGGAAATGGGCACATTTCTTAATGATGTGTGCTGGGCATGCATCCCCTTTGCAGTTGGATGGTTTGATGGATTTGATAAGATCTATAACTTTTGCTTCAGTCAAGTCAGAGAAGTCAAAAGTGGGTACCTCCTCAGCTGTGGCGGATGGGGGGAAGGGGGTCGTGTGTCTAAGATGGACAGTAGAGCTTCTTGGTGCGCTAGAATTTTAGTGTGCAGCGTGGCAAGCTTATCTAACATTGAAGATTGAATAGTATTGCACCAGAACTCATCCTTTGTGATGGTAGATGGAGGGGTGGTAGGAGTCTCAAGTTCCCTGAATATTGCAAAGATCTCTTTAGTCCCAGATTTTGCATTGTTAATCCTAGTGTTGAAGGATGTAGCTTTAGCCTGAGTGATGGCTGCTTTGTATTGTCTAAAACAGTTTTTGAAAGCTGTTTTGGTTGTTTTGTTAGGGTTTTTTCTCCAGGTTGCAAGCAAGGTTCTTTTAGATGTCCATAATTCCATAAATTCTTGGGTGAACCAGGCGTTGGAGTGCTTAGTTTTCTTTGCTTTCTTAAGTGTGAGAGGTGCTATGGTGTCTACAGCGCAAGTGATGACTTGATTAAAGGCGTTAGCGAGGAGGTTATGATCATTAGGGAATGGAGGCTGGAGAGCAGGAGCTAGGAGGTGTGGAAGGAGGTTTTCACTAGTGAGTTTGCGCGAGCTTCTAGAGAAGGCTGCTGGCAGTGTTAAGTTGGGTTTAGTGGGCCCAGTAGTGGTGGCAATGTTGAGTTTTATGCAGGAAGGATCGGACCAAGGGATGGGGGAGATCTCAGGGATAAGGATGGGACAGTTGTGATGAGCTACCCAGTCAAGCGTGCTGCCTTTTGTGTGGGTAGGCTCGGTGATGGTTTGGATGAACCCTAAAGTGGGCAGGGCTTTTTGTAGAGTAGATGCTTGGGTATCGTTACCATCATTCAGGCCAAGATTAAGGTCGCCTAGTAGCACTATCTTAGAGGTTTTTTTGATGTTGTTGGACAATGCATGTATGAGAGCCTCTTGGAACTCAGAGGAGGGGCCAGGAGGGCAGTACACAAGATGGAAGGCTATGGTGGTGGTGGCCGAGGTCTGGAGTTGAATTAGGAGATATTCAGCGTTGGGTCCTAAGTCACTTTGAATTCTTCTAATGTTAAGAGTGTCTCTGGCAATAATGGCAACACCTCCCCCTCTTTGGCCGACCCTTTGCTGCCTAAAGATGGTGTAGCCGTTGGGGATGGCCAAGGAGAGGGCGAGCCGGATGATTCCTGAAGCCAGGTTTCACAAATAAAGAGGAGATCTAGGTGGTCACTAGTGATCAGGTTGTGTACATCAAGAGTGTGGGCAGGGATCGACCGGGAGTTCACCAGGGCACACTTCAGGGCAGGTGTGTTGCTGCTAATCAAAGCTGTTGGGTTGGCAAGCTTAGTGGCAGCAGGTTAATTTAGTGTCGTCACAGGGGCAGTGGTCACAGAGGCATGGCAATCAGCAGTGGCACTGGAGTCAGTGCTAGCATTATTAATAGCAGTCATGGGGCAGTGGTCACAGAGGCAAGGCAATCAGCTGTGGCACTGGAGTCAGTGCTAGTATTATTAATAGCAATCATGGGGGCAGTGGTCACAGAGGCATGACAATCAGCAGTGGCGCTGGAGTCAGTGCTAACTTTATTAAAAGCAATCATGGGTGCAGTGGTCACAGAGGCATGACAATCAGCAGTGGCACTGGAGTCAGTGCTAACATTATTAAAATCAATCATGGGGGCAGTGGTCACAGAGGCATGGCAATCAGCAGTGACACTGGAGTCAGTGCTAACATTATTAAAAGCAATCATGGGGGCAGTGGTCACAGAGGCATGGCACTTAGAAGTGACACTGGAGTCAGTGCTAACATTATTAGTAGCAGTCATGGGGGCAGTGGTCACAAAGGCAAGGCAAACATAATTGGCATTAGAGTCACAAGGGAGGGAGGGTGATTTGGCTGGCGGCCGTTTCGCTGTTTCTCTGGTAATAGCAAGGTGCTTGTGGATTCTTGGGGGGCCATCCCTGACATGGAGATTATGCGGAGCAGCCGCGTTGGGGAGCGAGGCTCCGTTATGGGCTGGCGCCCTCATTAGATAGCGGTGGCTTGGTACGGTGACCGCAGGGTTGGGGACGGTATTGCATTCCCTCCACCTCACCCTCAGGCGGGCATTGCAGATGGTGATAGAGGGAGGGGTTTTCAGAGTGCGCTCGGACATGAAGCACGATCGGAGCCGCTCATTTCTGAGAGCCAGTGCCCTGCATGAGAGGGCGGTTGGTGCATAAGGGGGTGCATGTCCCTTACCTTTAGGTGCCCAGCTAGGCCCAGCAGACGGCAGCTCCGAGCAGCGGAGAGCTGCAGAGAGGGTGCTTGGCCTTTCCACCAGGCCTTTGCTCCACGGCTTTGCCTGCTGGTGCACCGCCCTTCCATTTAAAGCAGGAGGGGAGGGCGGGACATGGTGCAGGAGCCAAGCCGGGCTATGTTGATGTCTGGTCACCAAGGCAACCGCAGCGGTGGCCATCATCTCTATATTTTAGTATCCATAGTTTACGCATCCCCTCAAGTTGCATCCTTGTTCCACATATTCTTCTGGCCGACATGCCATGAGCAACAATCCCCATTTCCTTCACAATCAACCCAGTGATCAGTATAGTTCTCAAGGTCGAAAGGGGGCCAGAAAACAGTGCCTTGGGGACCAATTGGCCTATCGATGATGTGCATTTGAAGTGGCTCATCTCTTTGGGTGTGGATATGTACCATGTTATATTTAAACAATATGACTGTAATCATGTCTTGCTCGTCTTTTTGCACTGTGATAATATTATTTGCAAGACAAAGAGACCTGTTAGTACCAATACCAGGACTGCCAGTATTATTTTGAATGGGTTATCTCACCACGTAGGAACCTATCAGAAAAGAGCTGTAAATCAGTTCTCATTTTCAGCTTCTCTAGTTTCCAGGACCATTTTAGTGTGCACATTTTGCAGAGGTGTTTATTGGATCCATCAAGCTCCCATTGTGCTCATTGTGGGCAGGTGTGTATCTGCAGCAACTTAAGTGAATATTTGCATAAACACTTCCCTCCATAGCAGTGAGGAGGACGAGGATATACTTGTCGCGGAGAGTCATCAAACTGATAGCTCTTCCTTAATCACATTTAGCCCCTTCTGAGTGGCATTAATCTTGTTATCTGCAACCACTTTGAATTTGCTATTGATTGCAAGCCTGGTGCACAACGACATTAAAAGAACACAGATGCCTTGGTAAACAGCCTGTGTTCAAATGTAATAGACTTTAGGATTCTTTCGAAAAATGATTGTCTCTTTTGGTACATTTTCTTCTCTACTTCTGATCACTTTTAACCAAAGTGCAGTCTACAATTTGCACCAAATCACTTTGAGTCACTGCCAGTACAGGTGCATATAACCCTGCTATTTAGCAGATAAAACCCCAATTTGGCGGAAGCTGCACATAGGCCCGTGAACCACATGCCCAGTAGTGGTCCTTTAATACTGCTGTGCCTACTTTCATACCTGGCAGGCCCATGATGTGTTTGCATCCTTCATGTTTCCCTATCTGTGCTGTGACATTGTTTCAAAAACACAGCAATACATTTAATTAAATCTTTGTTATGTGTATTGGGCCTTCTTCATCCTCCACCCATGTCAACAGTCTGGCATATTGGCTCCATTCTTCTAGGCACTCCCTATTAGCACCTTCAAGAGGATACCACTGAATCCTATGAGTGCCTCTGCTCTACACCCCATTCTCCCTTCTACCCAACCTTGAGGCAACTGATGTCTTTCCCAGAAAAACTGTGTATTTCTTCCTCTTTTGTAAATACAATTCAACAAGGGGGGGGGGGGTCTCTCACTGTCAATTCAACTCTGTATGGCCATGATACTATATATTATAATATATATATATATATATATATATATATATATATATATATATATATATATATATATATATATATATATATATATATATTACATTGCCGCGGTAAGAGCACTTTTTGGGCGGCTTATAACTTCGCTCCCCCTGGACGAATCCTCACCAAAAAAGTATATGGCCCAATCTGAATTTTTTTGCAAAGTTTGGTGAGGATTCGTCCAGGGGGGGTAAAGTTATAGGGGGGTCCCAAAACTTTTTTTTTTCCCATAGCCCGAACCGCGGGACGGATTTACACCAAATTTGCGGCAGGAGCGGTGGCCTGGTCCCGAAAGCGTGCTTTTGCAAATTTGGTGTAAATCCGTCCAGTAGTTTTTTTAAAAAATGACCAAAATGTAAGGCACAAAAATAAGTGATATCTGTGTTCGCTTCGCGGACGGACTTCCCTGTTCGCCCCGCAGACAGCACCCCGATTGGCCCAGCGGCTTGCGTCATGTCCGCGGACATGCGACGTGTTCGCTGATTGGGTGGCGTGGTGCGTGATGCGCGTCAGATTTTCTGTCGCGCCCACCATCTGGCATTTGCAGACGTCCACGGACAGCGCGGTGAAAGTTTGTTCAAAATGTGTATTTAGTAGAGTGTGTTGGTGTGTAGAAGTCTTTGGGGAGGATGGGGGAGTATGAGATAGGTTCAAAGTTGTATTTTATTTATGTGCTAGACGCTTTTGTTGTGTTCGATTTGTCTGCGGACAACACGGCTGTTCTGAAATGTTCGGAAATAAACAGAATGGATTCGGTGTCAACTTGAAAGTGTTCTAAGAACACTCGTGGGGTCTTGGAATGTTTGCAGGGGGTGTCCTGGAGACGTTGTCTGTATTGTTCTTTGGCAAAGTGAAAATGTTTTAAGAACAATCGCGGTGTCCAGAAATGTTCGTATATAAAGAAAATGGGGGTGTCCTGAGGACGCTGTTTGTATTGTCCTCTGGCAAGTTGAATGTGTCCTAGGACCTTCCCCCTGTCTGCGGACATAACAATGGTTGCAATGTTTGCATCTATGGGTGTGATATGCTGCGGTGGTTGTGGCCAGGGTATAGAATTTTGGGTGCATGGCCATTTGGCCATGCACCCAAGAGTGTATTCCCTGGCCTCAACCACCGCAGCATATCCCACCCATAGTGGCTTTTAACTTTGGGTCAAAAACTAATTTATAAGGAACAATGTTATAAACTTGTATGGGTGTGATATGCTGCGATGGTTGTATTTATCTTGTTATACGTACTATTTGGTTTAGTAACGGGAGTCCATGTTTTTCTTGTTAATTTCTGTAATAAAAGAAAATAGCATGTTAGTATTAGTATTTTATAATGACTTATTACATTGTACAATCAACATTTTCCTCTTTTTATTGACCCTCATATTTAGTAGATTACAAACCAGAGTACTGTTCAATGAGCAAAGTTTCTGTGTTTGTTGCTAAAATCATGGGAGAAATAAAATCCATGTTGGATTAAAAAAAAAACCCTTTTTCTGTTATGCTACAGTTTATTTATTTGTTTGTTTTCCGCGTTTACATGTTCTTTCTGCCTAATGCTTTATGCATTGGATTGTTCCAGTTTTTGTGAGCAGTAAGATATTAGGTATTTGTTTGGATATTGTAAAATTTTGGCCCAGTTAGATACCAGCAGGCGTATTCTAACTGTTTATGTTTTGATATAATTTCGTGGTATTGATTTATCTGTTTGCATATTTATAAATTTTGGGACAGTTAGATACCAATTGGCGTATTCTAACTGTCTATTTTTTGCTCTGTTTGAGTGGTATTAATTTATCTGATTAGTTGTTGTAGAATCTTTGGGCAGTTAGATAGGTTTTGAAATATTGTGACAGTTTATATTTTTTTACTATAAGTGTACTTAAGGTTTAAGTACAGTTCAGTTATCAAATTTTGGTTTTAAGAACATTAAATACGCGTTTGTAAGATTAGCTGGTAATCTCTGCTTTAGAGTAACGGTACTATCATTACATTCAAACCATCCACATTTTTTTTTCTATATATGAAGTGTGGTGCCCTGAGTTGGTTGTGGCTCCTGCGTGGTAGATTATACATATTGTTGTGAAGGTTTTCCTACCAAGTGAAATTTGACCATGTGTGAATCCAGTCAGCTTGCAGTTGTTTTTCGTACCATCTGCATTGTAACGTAGAAGCATTAGTATTTCGTATTTACTATGTGTTTGTATTAGTAACGTGGAGCGATTATCCGAATTGCAGGTAGAACATAATCTACCGTGGTTTGCATTTTGTACAAGTTGCTGAAATGGAACGGATTCACAATTAGGTATTGATATAGACAAAGCGCTCATTGGGGATTTGTTCTTGTGTCACATTGTTGCAGAGAGTGCATGTATGTTTCCACATGTATGAAATCTGGAAGATTTCATTTATAGGTATGTGTTTGTTTTCCAGTACTAATAGTAAGTACATTAGAAATTCTTGTGGATCTTCCTGTGAGTGTATAGTGAATATCACCATTCCAGCACAGTAGTCAAATTGTCGTCTTATTCCAAAAACACTATACGTGTTTGCTGCATTTCTGTGAAGTACTAACATTTGCAAACACAATGGGTCTGTACTGTGTAAGCAAATGTTGTCAACAATTGGTGGTAATTGAAATAGAATATTCATTGCTACATTTGCGTAGCAACTTACACCAACTATATTTGAGAATTTAAATGGTCCAGGTAGTTCTGTATCTAACTGCTTTTTTTTGGAGTTTGTCTTCCTTCTTTAAAGAAGTACCTGGTTTACTTTCCCTAATTGATTCTTTTTTGCTTGTGGTACTTGATGAAGTTTTAGTTTATTTTAGTCTCTTTGGAGGTGCAGTGACATCCTGTTGCATTTCTGTTTGATTTAGTTTTCTTTTAGAAAATGTTCCTTTTTGTGGAACAGGATATGTTTGTAGATGGGGGGTGTATTGTATTCTAAAATGCAAGGAATATCAGCGTTTACTTTACTTGCATCAAAGTTTATTAGAAATAGACCGTCAATTGTACGTAGGCGTGACAGTGCTACGTAGCTCATGCCTTCTTTAAAGACTGTGTTACCAATGTCTATCATTGCTTTGTCTAGAGTAAGACCTTGTGATTTATGAATGGTGACTGCGTATGCAAGAGTTAGAGAAAATTGTTCTCTGCGTACGTACATGTCTTTGAAGAGAAGGAATCGAGCTGTTGAGCGTCCTATTCTTTTTACTTCTGAAAGTTTGTCAAAGAGAATAGTGACAAACTGAATTTTGTTGTCACGTGGGTATGTTTGAAAGCCAACAACTGTACCCAGTGCTCAATTAACTAGTCCTTGGTCCTCGTGAAGGTTACGTTTAAGCATTACTCTGCAATTTAAGGATAATTCTAATATCTTTTCCAAGCCTGCTGTGTTTGAGATTGATTTTTCTAAACTATTTATTCTTGCTGTGGCTTGCTCACACATGGGTAGTGTCATTCCATGTACATCTAGTTTGTCTGTGACGCTAATTTCCATAATTGGTTGCATTTCTTTGCTTAACATTATTTCATTGAATTT